>NC_064639.1:874608527-874931709 GCF_023864345.2 Schistocerca serialis cubense
AAGATCCCACCAGTTACGTAAGAGATTTTGTGAATTTTTGTGTCATTTCCTTGCAGCAGACGACTCCAGAAGATATTTATTGCTGAAAGTTTTTCAGGCATTTCTCTTTAGAACGTTAGGAGCGTCTGTCTGACTTCTGTAGTAGTGTGGGGGTGGAAATTGCATCTTGCAGGAGCCACAGGATAAAGGGTACATCTCAAATTAATCCGTTGTGAGCGTGTGGGTGCTATTCTGTCATTCTGTACATCTATCTCCTCGTCCGCCCTGTCTCTCCACGTTATCACTCCCACCCCAATAGAAGGCTACTCATTCTTACCCCACAATACTTGTTAAATGCACCAAGCTTGGTTGAAATCGATGCAGGGGTTGTAGAACATACTTTCATAATCCACTTTTGTAATAATTATGTATGGATTTTTTATAATCACAATATTACCCCACGTGGTCAATCCACCGCCAGTATTACTGGTGCAACTGGTCTTTTGGATTCTGGAGCGGCCAGGTTAAAATGCAGTGTGATTCGACAGAGGAAGTCTGAGACCTCTGGCCAACTTAAAACAAAAACATTTTTTGCAACACCTAACGTACAAACACTTTTGCAACCAGGTAAACTTCGTAAATTAGGAGATACATTAAAAGAACAGATGATTCAAATTTTGACACTCCATGAAACACGAATGACAGACAATAACACGATGGTTTTCAGTAATTGTCATCTTCCCACAAGTAAAACTGATAAAAGAATACTTAATAATACACTACATCTGGGAGTTGCGTGTAGTGTTAGTCATATAAAAGTGTACGGGAGGCTTCTAAATGTTTGCGTATCTTAAAAGTGAAGTGGGAATTGGGTAACTAGCCCGGTATTCACTTAGTGAGATGTGGGAAACCATCTAGAAACCACACCGATGTTGGCCGGCATACGAATCTCGTCGTTAACTCTCCCTGCGGACTCGATCCGGGGTCGGCGTTCCTCCTCGTCCCAGAAGCGGGGCTTTAACACGCACAACTATCCGGGAGGGTGCTACGAAAGCCTGTTTTAATACCTCGTATTTCATTAACAGTAGTCAGATTTCGTTGTTGTTCATTCGTGGTTCTAATTTTATACAATGGAGAATAGTTTCAGGGCATTTGTGATTTTAGACTTTTCAGGCATATAGTGCTGGCGAAACTTTCTTAGGTTTCCTTTCGGGTGACTGCATTGAAAACCTTCGGCAGATGACGAGAGTGACACTCATTGAAACGTCGCGGAGCTCCGACGCAGCCACCCGGATAGAATGCCAAGAAGATTTCGTCATTTTCGGGGTATTAATATTGGGGTCGTAACTTGCTGTGTACTCTTAGATGAAACTGGAACAGATGGTGGCACTTTTACAGTGGTCGCCAAAAGTAAACATCAACAGAAATGAACGATTAGTGAAATGGAATTATGCTACCTGATCACTACAATATGCACAGAAAGATAACGAAAACTGTGGTGAGGATGTGCACAACAGGTGGGCATGCTGGATAGCTAATGTGAAAATTGGACAAGACATTCTTGAAGAAGTAAGTGAATTTGTAATCTTGGAAACACATTAGATAAAACAAGAAAATGCAAGCAAGTCATAGCAACACGGATTGCGCAAGGTAAAGCGGCTTTCTATAAAAAGAGAGAGCGGTTACCTAAAAGAGATTGCTGAGAATCTGTGCTCGGATGACAGTAATGTAACCGCACCAAACTTGCACAGCGAGATATACAAATTACACAAGTTGGAATGTGATGAAGTAGGGAGCTGTTCAGGATCATGTGCTTTGATTTACTATCAGATGTTGACAGCCTGCAACGAATCGACGAGAAAAAATGTCGTATAAAAAAAGAATGAACTGGAGTGATATAGTGGTTGAGCAAATACACCGTCCGTCCAAACAGTTGCGAGACTTACTTTATTCCTAGTGTATAGGCTTCGTCAGCGCAGTTCACTAACTGTGGCAGATTGCACTAACAGTTGTAAGTAAACAACAGAAGTACATTAAACCTGTTACTCGTGAGCAGGCAGTCTTAAGTCGTGGACGTGCGGCTGTAGTGTCAACGTTGCAGTCACAAATCACAATGCACCAACATCTTTAAATCAAGTGTTCAAGACAGTCTCCTGAATGTTTCGAAGAAAAGAAAAGGGTATGCGAAGCTTGTCCCGCACACCTTGAACTCCGAACAAAAACGACGACCTATCCATGTCTTCTGTGACTTTATTGAAATGAAAAGGGAGGACTATTCTTTTCTGGAAAAAAGTCAGATGTGACGAGACTTGGTGTCGTCAGTACGAACCTATCAAATAGAGAGACAGTGCAGAAATTTACGTGAACGGTCAACGCTTTGACATTACCGGCAAAGAAGCCGATGTGTTGTACGATTTGAACAGCAATCCGAAGGACGACTTTCCCGACAGTTTCACAAGCTTGTACGATCGGTGTATGCGTTGTACTCAGGTGGGGGAAGCCTATGCAAAACACTTGAAGCATTAGAACCACCATCTTCACTTTCCTCTATTTTTATTAATCCAGTCTCGAAATATGCATAACTCGTGGTTTAAATCTGTATCTGAACGGGAGGATAACTGGCAAGCGATATGAATGGAGAACATGAGACGATCTTGTGTTTATGGTGCGATATTTTGCGCCACTATAACGTACTAATTTTGTGTAAGGAACATGCATACATTCAGATATTACGTGTGAGTGCAATGTGCTATATTAGCCCCATGTTAAACTCGTAATGCAAAGGGAAACGTAACGTCAAAGGGTGCAAAATAGTGCTACAGGAATCTCGTTCGCCAGGTCATGATGATTTTTTCAAGAACACAATTGAAAAGCATCGAACAGAGCCCATAGCATTTTCTGACGCTTGCATGGCATAAGTTACAATAGTTTACAATACTGTTACTAGTACAGCGGCCGGCCAGTGTGGCAGAGCGGTTCTAGGCACATCAGTCTGGAACCGCGCGACCTCTACGGTCGCACGTTCGAATCCTGCGTCAGTCATGGATGTGTGTGATGTCCTTAGGTTAGCTGGTGTTAAGTAGTTCTAAGTTCTAGGGGACTGATGACCTCAGATGTTAAGTCCTATAGTGCTCAGAGCCATCTGAACCATCTGAAGTAGCACAGTTACAGCCGTTATTGCTCTCTCTCTCTCTCTCTCTCTCTTGGTCACTCGTGTACGATAATACAAATATTCACAATAATGTCACCAGTATAGGAAACTACAATCGTTGTTACTGCGTAAAACATTATTCGGTTTTGAAACATGGTCATGTGTCGTAATAGCAAAATGTTGTCCTTCGCGTTCGTTACTTCAAAAATGGTTCAAGTGGCTCTGAGCACTATGGGACTTAACTACTGTGGTCATCAGTCCCATAGAACTTAGAACTACTTAAACCTAACTAACCTAAGGACATCACACACATCCATGCCCGAGGCAGGATTCGAACCTGCGACCGTAGCAGTCGCTCGGTTCCGGACTGCGCGCCTAGAACCGCTAGGTTCGTTACTTCATTTGGTACTTAAAATTCAAGACCCAGTTGCATTGTGACGATCGTCTGTGTTCGAAGTCATCGTGCAACAACCACTCACAGATGGTAGGTGGCACCACTAGAAGTCGGGGTGTATAAAGCGTGACGGGGGATGCGGAAAACAATGAAGTCGCTGTCGTAATGTGGACACAGAGCGATTTATTTGATGTCCGAAACGGCACTGGCTTTTAGGCCAAGGTTGGAAGCATTTCCGAAACTCTTTGCGTCCCGCCGAGGTTAAAGTATACCGTGCATGGCAAAATGGAGCTATCCAAAACCGGCACCGAGGCAACTGTGGTGCACCGCGGGCCATAGATCACACTGTGGAGATGAATACGGGCGAACAGATGTGCGGTTGTTCAGCAACTGACCGTTCGGATGAACCAAGGTGCTAGCAACAGTGTCTTCTCAACGACCGTCTCATTCATGAAAGTGGCGAGGTTGGACTGAGCAACGGTTGGGAATTTGTATAGGCGCTGATAACCGCGCAATTGAGCGCCCCACAAATCAATCATCATCATCATAAACGACCGTCCAGCGATCGTTACTGCTTATAGTAAAACGCAGCAGGCGCCTCGTACGTACAGCTACGCTGACTGTTGTTCGTCGGACACGAAGGCTGCAGTTTGCACACCAATACCGTAACTGGACGTCAACCGAGTGGCGGCAGGTGGCCTTTTCAGATGAATCACGTTTTACGCTCCATCGAACAGTTGGCCGTTGGCATATATGACGTCAAACGTCTGAAAGCAAACACCCTGCAACAATCGTCGGAAGGGTCCAGGCCAGAGGGCACTCGCTGGATCATGTCGTCGTTCTGGAAGGCACAGTGGATCAACACAAATGTCCATGAATCCTTGGGGACATGATCGTACCTAAATGCAGTTTGTTTTTCCTCGGCTTCTACCGGTAGGACACTGCAACATGTCACACGGCTCTCAGTGTACGTGCGGGGTCCGAAGAGCTCCAGCATGAGTTTACCGTGCTCCACTGTCCTTCAAACTTCCCGGGTTTCAACCGAATCGAGACACTGTGGGACCACCTCGATTGTGCTGCTCGCGCTATGGATCCTCAGAGGAGGAATGTAGCGCTGCTTGTCACAGCCCTGGAGTCTGCATGGGTTCACATCCCTGTCAGTACCTTCTAGAACTTCAGTGACTCTTGCTGCCCGTCTCGGAGCACTGCGCACTGCGAAAGGTGGTTGTTAACGCTTTTGGCAGATGGTCATATTAATGTGAGTGGCCAGTAAGTGGCTACAGTAGTTCAAAAACCGCGTGTGTTGTGTAAATAGATAAAGTAACGATCAATGTGTGAAACTGATTTCATAGTGGTATTCCCGCTAATCCTAAGAAGTGTTGAGGGAAGAATGTCCAGTTTACTCCAATAAATATAATTCTGTACTGAATCGTTAATCATGTATTGTTTATGGTTAGTCCTGTGAATAGTGGGTATCATTGAATAACACCTCCTATTATTGCGAATACTGCTCCTATAGATAATAATTTCTGCTTAGTAAGTCGTTAACCTTTCGTATTAAAAAAGGGAAACTCCCCATCACACCCTTCCGCCCCCCCCCCCCCCTCCAGATTGAGAGATTAGATGGCCGAGTGGATAGCCCGCCAAAAACTGAACACAGATCAAGCATGGAAAGACGATGAAGGTGTGCTAAACTGTGAAAAAAGAAAAAGCTACCTGTCGAAGCTCAAGATGTGCAACATCGAGCCGGTCTGAAGAGCCTCAGCGTCCTGGTTATGTGGTCATGGTCTTGGACTCGTGCCCCAATTTTTTTTTTCCCCACTCACAAAATTATGAACTGCTCTTCTGGTCATTGACGTGTCTGTTCGCTTTGTTTAAATTGGTCTCTGTGTCGTGGCGTAACGCTCGTTTGCAACAGGGAGGTGTAAGGAAGGGTCATGCAGACGTACGTTCCTCCCATCTATTCTACAAAAGTACCACATGTAACGACTCCTGCGTTCCGTTTTGGGGTTCTTGAATTCCTTCGTTGATACAAGGTTCACACCCATTTATTTGTTGCTTTTATTTCTGTGAGTGGTGTATGCGGCATCTCACCACCTCCTCAGTAATCATCGCATTTACTTGCGACGGTGTTATATTCTTGTCACATGACTCATATTCTATAACCAACACACAGTTTGACAAACGCCAAGACTAGAGAAGGGGAACAGTGACGTCAATGACCGGACGGACAGTTCATAATTTTGTGAAAAAAAATGGGGCACAAGAGGGATTTCAACCCGGATATCTTGCTTTATAGGCCAATACCGTGACCACACAACCACGACGCCGCGGTTACTCAAATACGCTCGATGTTAATCTTGGAGCGTTCGCTGTTTCTATTTTACTTATATTTTTTCATAGTTCAGTACCTTACAGTTCTCATGCTTTATCTATGTACCTGTGTTCAGTTTTTGACGGGCTATGCACCAGGCATTCTTATCAGTAATTCTGAGGGGTGAGGGGGTGAGTTTCCCCTTGTAAGAGGCACAAAAGTAGGCCACTGAAGTTTAAGCTCCTTTCCTTAGTAATGACTAATCTTGTTCTGACGAGAAACGTGTAGTTGCTCAGATACGAGATACCGTATTCAAACTTAAACGTAGGCTTTCGTGGCCACTGTCAATAAAATTTTTCTGAGTTTGTGACCGCATTGTCAATTTGTAAGACTACCGACGTTTCGGTCACTGTTGCAAGTGACCTCCTTCAGAGTGTGCAACAGTGACCGAAACTTCGCTAGTTTTACAAACTGACAATGCGGTCACAAACATAGAAAAATTTTGTTGACCGTATTCAATCTTGTTTTGCAGGTTAAAACACATAGCCAAGCCGGTACTGGAGGAAGTGGAGTTATTAGAGTTGATGGTGTGTCGTGCCTTCACGTTTCAGTCTCTGAGAACACTGCCCTCCAAAGGCAAAAATCTCCGTGTTCGATTCCGGATGCGGTACAGAGTTTTCATCTGCTAGGAAGTTTGGAAACGGCGTAGACGCCGCCGCGGTGCAGGAAATTCATTCCAGAAAACGCGTTCTTTACAGGTGACGAGCGCGCGCTCGTGGAGCAGTAGGAAGTCTCTTCGCTGCCTCGGTCGGTCAGCTGGTAACTGGTCCGCGGCTCGGCTATCGGGGTTGCAGGTACGAGGATGTTTCCCAAGGCCGCCAGCCGGGACACTGCTGCACGGGAACAGGTTGTGAGCTCGCCTGGGGCATGGCGGCCAGTCAGAGATACACACACACCGCCACCAACGAGGACGCTGCCCCGCTGGGTGCCTGCAGCGGCGGGAGCTGACCTCCCAGACGTACGTGTTCCGTGGTCGCTCCTTGAGACCGTCCTGTACGAATGACTGTCTGCTCAAGATCGATCGCTCGTTGCCGATGTACGTCACGTGGCTGCGTATGAACCACCCGCCAGCTACATCGCGTCTGTACCGGTGATGTCGATGATAAACAGAGTGTGCGGAGTTTACATTCCCAAAGTTCCGTTATCACAGGTCATCAACTTCCCAGACTAGCCTCTTTTTCCCAGTAAAATCTTATTATATTTGTCAAAGATAGAATCTCTGTTACCACTGAGACTTTATTAATAGTTTACATTTTAATTGGCCACCTTCAGGTTTGCAGAAAAGTCAGTACTACATGGCCAACCTCCCCGCTCTCGTTTATCGGGTACATACACTGAAACTGTCTAGGTGCGTTACTACTCCGTAGCTTAGCTTATTCCACGTGGCCTTGATCCGGATTTTATTTCTATAGGTTCTATGCCGTCCCCTTCACTTTAACTATGGACTACCGCTTTCAGCGCACCTGTTATTATAACTGAACGTGGCTGATGGGGAAGGGTCTCTGTGACAGTTTGGGGCGCGGAGTGGCTCCGCAGTTAGAGGCGCTATGTCACTGATAACGCGGTCCCTCCCGCCGGAAGTTCGAGTCCTCCCTCGGGCATGGGTGTGTTTGTGTGGTGTTCTTAGCATAAGTTAGTTTAAGTACTGTGTAAATCTAGGGACCAATGACCTCAGCAGTTTGGTCCCATAGGAATTCACACACATTTGTGGCAGTTTCCATTCCAATGATTTGTAAGTACACATCAGGTACTGCCATATGATATTATTTTCCAAAAAGTAGCAGTGTTAAGAATTCTTTCTAAAGAATCTTCTTTATAATTTCTGTACACATCATCTGAGGAAACGTCTCCAATCGACGCGAAACCGGTCGTGACTTTCAGTATAAGTACTTTACATCCAGTGCGGATCGTTCCATTCAGAATGCGGATCACGTATGCAGAGATCACGTATGCAATGTTGTTGGGAAGGCGACCTAAAGACTGCGTTTTCTTGGTAGAACTCTTACATCATGCAAACAGGTCTACTAAAGAGACTGCCTGTACTAAACTTGTCCCTCTTCTGTTAGAGTAATGCTGTGCATTATGCGATCCTTACCATGTATTATTGACAGAGGACATCGAAAAAATCCAAAGAACGTCAGCTAGATTTCTATTATCGTGAAATAGCGGACAGTGTGTCACGGATATGATATGCAAGTTGTCGTGGCAATCATTAAAACAAATGCTTTTCTCGTTGCGGCGAGATCTCTCCACTACCGTTCAATCACCAGCTTTCTCTCCCCAGTGGGAGAAATGGTGATGCTAATAAAATCAGAGAAATCAGAGGTAGCATGGAAAGATTTAAGTGTTAATTTTCCGTCGCGCTGTTAGAGAGCGGAACGGTAAACAGATAATGTGAAAGTGATTTGACGAACCATCTGCGTGGCCGAGTCTGCACTGCAGAGTAATCATGTAGATACATTTATGACCTCTTATCTCGTAAAATGTGTGTCCTATAGCGATACCATTTTACAGGTACTTCTACCACGCAAAGGCCACGTAACTCCAAACCACGGGTAGCATCTGAAAATTAGTTAAACTATCAAGTTTTGCGATCCTTCATTAGTTGTTTAAAAATGTCAATTTCCTGTTAGTTGGTTTATCGTCTTTCAAACAAGGAAATGGTATCAAGTCCGTATTTAATATCCCGACATCAGTTACGCAGTCTTACTGATTGTCCCTGTAATTGGTTCACACCCGAAATTAACCAGAATATATTTAGTGCGACCTGACATTTTGAATGTACTAAACAGTCACTGACCCACGACTACTTGCGCGTTAACGCATTCAGTCGTTCAAGTAGGCTTCTTGTACATGAGCGGTGCATGAAACACGTCACGCGGAGTTTATGTACGACTTGAAATGTTCACGTGCGAAATCTCCTAAACTAAATCACTCACGAAGCTCAAACTTGCACAGAACACTCAACACTGTAGTCGCTCTTCGACACGAGAACCAATCAAACGCGCGGATTTCTTCATTTCGGTACAAGTTTGATCAGCGCGGCTTACCATAGACATTTACCAGAAGACGGCTCCTGAACGACTCTATCCATTCGCAAATGTGAGACACCAAGCGCTATTCAGAGGTGCGGGAGATGCTGAATTCGTATCGCCTAGTGTGTTAAGCAGACAATCAGATCATCTCGAGCATTTCTATACTCCCATTACTTCTAATGTATGCCAATGAGATTACTACAAGTAATTCAAACTAGAAATGTCCTCATTCCGAAACTAGATAAAATTTAATGAAAACAAAATTCGATTCCTTTCCGAAAAATTAATTACTAATAAATTTAATACTTCACGCCCCTTCCCGCTGCCATTTACAGAATCAAGCTCACTGAGACATATGTCACAGACGAAATAATAATTTTCCAGTGTCCTGTTATTTACTTCAGAAATTTCTGACAATGAAACTAAAGAAAATTCCAGAAAATTAGATTACATGAACCTATGCTCTTGCCTGTAGTTTCAATCGATACTATTATGAATACATTACAGTCCCTAACTCGGTTTCACGATGCTCATCCTGTCATTATGTGTTTTAGGTAAAAAATTGTATCTCCGAAAGTAACGAAGTTATTGATTAGAAATTTTAATAGTCTGCTATCCATAGAATTTGGAATACTAAGTATGAAAAAGATCGATTAATATTTAATAGGAGTTCATAGAGTACTAGTCAAGTAAACGGCTCGCCCTAGCCCAATACCCAGCGTCAAATGTGCGAGCGTCAGAACCAAAGTCTCCTACCGGTTCCGCGGCAAGCTACGTTTTGAATGCAAGGTGAAGACTCTTAATAATTTGCTACGTTACAGTGGAAAGTAATGGGAAGCTGAAAGGGTTATTTGAAGTTTAGAAGAGACGTGATAACTAGGCTGGTTGACCATGAACGCAGCTGAAGGTTGCAGAATTCTGACTCCACATTTGCTAAGCATGTACTGGCTCGTAGCTGTGGTCCTCAACCTGCTGGTAGCCCTGAAAATCCAAGTCCTGGTGTAATCGTAAATTACCAAACACAGCTTAACACTTCCCCTCTTCTAAACTTGAAATAATTCTTTCAGTTTTCCATTACTTCCCACATTTCCTGTTCCTTCATATTTCTCTGTCTCCCTGCTTGTATTCACATCTTGTTATTTTATTGTGATTGCTTATGTACTCCATAACTTTGGTTATAACAATTGTTAGATCTCTCCAGAATGAGATTTTCACTCTGCACCGGAGTGTGCACTGATATGAAACTTCCTGGCAGATTAAAACTGTGTGCCGGAACGAGACTCGAACTCGGGACCTTTGCCATCCGCGAGCAAGTGCTCTACCACCTGAGCTACCCAAGCACGACTAGCGCCTCGTCCTCACAACTTTACTTCTGCCCACGAAATGCGGAAACTGTTTTACTTGTTTCCTCACTTTATATTTTCTTTGTTGTACAACTTTTTACTTTTTAAACTGCATTACCACGACACTGTCAAAGATTACATTTACTGAATGTTTGTGCCCATGGAGGTAGAAAAAGAGGGGCGGTGGCATTACGTCACAAACTTTAAGCCGATGTCCGACATCTTAACCAGCCCAAAACATTAGGTTCACCGCATTCACACTCCCATAGTTCACTGCGGTGACACTTCCCCGTGACACCACTCTGTGTCGTATTACTAGAGCAAATACACAGTCAAGAACAGACAAACTTTCGAAATTGCCTTCCTGACACTTACTTATATAATGTCAATCATTTCCAGTATTTAAAACCGTTATTGCGCGCACGCAACAGAAATAATGAACAAGAACACTCGTAATCAGTAGTCTGCTAATGGTTTGGCTACTTAAAATGGTGCCCACTCTGGCTTCGAAACACCTTACAGGCTAAGCCTGTGGAACCACCTTTCTTTTGTACTCCATATTTGTGCTGCGATCTAGACGAGTAACAACTTTCCCTATGTTGTTTGCAAACAATGTAACAACTTTGGAGACGAAAGTCAATTAAAATCTGGTGATGGCTTTGAAAGTCGAACACCGGTTAATTCAGTAATCAATCACGTAGAAAATAAACAATACAGTGCTTTTCATTTATTGAATCCAAAGGTATATGTTCAGCGAAACCATTTAATCACTTCGTAAACAATAGTAGGACAGTATATATCGTATTGTTCAATCATAGGTATGAAAAACAAACAAACTCATAGTTGATCCTGAGTAGGCTCTACTATGACGGCCTACAATATGTAAACATACTTATCGTAGCTGGACGGCCGTAAAATTTGAACTCTCCACCAGTTTTGTGCCTTGCACCAAGCTCTACTCTTATTGGATGGTTGGATGGGGATAGGCGGCTAATGGCGGACGCCTCAGATTACGCAACTTAAGACGTACCACAATCAAATACGTAATGTCCCTAAACACGGCACAGACAAAGGGACACACACTCCTCCAAAAGATACGTTTTTACGTTATTGCCAGAGTTTTTACGCTGGCAATAACAACCGAATCAGATTAAGACAAAGGCAGCAGCGGAAAACGGTTATGACAGGAGGTAATAATAGGATAAACAACGTAAACACTAAATCGTGAATGGTCTCACTGAAAAACTACATTCATTCATTCATTCATTATAGAAAAAGTAATGACGGGAAAAAATCGTCAACAAAGAAAATAAATTACAAATTAAGTCTTCTAAAATGCACCCCATTAAAGTAGCTCCATGAAGCATGAATCTAGTGGTTACATCCTCTTGATTAGCATATGATTGACCTGTGGTAATACTACCCTCCGGCTTATACAGCCACAATTACGTACGACTAGTCTGACTGGAGGTATAGGTCGAAACTCGTATACTTTGGCGAATTCACAATTTGGCGAGCCAGTTTCACTTACAGTAAATGGTTTAACAATTAAAATTAAAGGAATAGTAGCCCTCGATCGCAAAAAAGTCTTTTGGCATAGGTTTCGGAACTGCTTTGATGGCCTTCACCAGACGTAAAACACTCAAACTGGCCTGTAACATAATTACAAGATTATAGGGGAAAAAATTTTAAGTGTAAGTACTGACTAGGAGTTTGTTGCTACCATAGCTCGACAAGTGTGAGCAGCCCATAGTCGCTTGCGTTCTATGTATTCTAATTCAAAAATTTTGTGACTAAAGCTTTGGAACGTCCCCTTGGAAAAATTATACATGACTGTGCTTAAACTGACACACAATATTTTTTAGCGCAACGCAATCTGACTTTCAATAATCCCTACAAGAGAATGGCCCTGACTAAATTAACATATACGTTTCACAAATCACTTACCTCACAAAAATCTTCGTTACTCAAACTACTGCAATACAGCGAGCGCCAATACTGCTAGCTAAATAAAAGATTCAAACTACTGAAGGCACTAACTACTGATAGGCATAGTTAGCAAATGAAATATTTTGATAGAGAACAAACAATGTATTTACCTTAATAGTGTTCAAAAGTCATATATATATATATATGTAAGTTCATGACATCCATTCTTACAAAAGTACTGTTTCTGATGGACGCACGTCCAGATCACCCGCTCTCAAAAATCCGCCGTCTCACTTCCCCATGTCAATTTCCTGTTAGTTGGTTTATCGTCTTTCAAACAAGGAAATGGTATCAAGTCCGTATTTAATATCCCGACATCAGTTACGCAATCTTACTGATTGTCCCTGTAATTGGTTCACACCCGAAATTAACCAGAATATATTTAGTGCGACCTGACATTTTGAATGTCCTAAACAGTCACTGACCCACGACTACTTGCGCGTTAACGCATTCAGTCGTTCAAGGAGGATTCTTGTACATGAGCGCTGCACGAAACACGTCACGCGGAGTTTATGTACGAGTTGAAATGTTCACGTGCGAAATCTCCTAAACTAAATCACTCACGAAGCTCAAACTTGCACAGAACACTCAACACTGTAGTCGCTCTTCGACACGAGAACCAATCAAACGCGCGGATTTCTTCATTTCGGTACAAGTTTGATCAGCGCGGCTTACCATAGACATTTACCAGAAGACGGCTCCTGAACGACTCTCTCCATTCGCAAATGTGAGACACCAAGCGCTATTCAGAGGTGCGGGAGATGCTGAATTCGTATCGCTGGCGGCTCATCTCCAACTGCGCAACGCTACGCGCTGTTAACATCCAGCTGCCCAACACTACAATAGCGAACAACAATGCAAACCAGCCACAGACTGCACACAGCACAGCCAGTGATTTTCATACAGAGCGCTACGTGGCGTTACCAATAAGAAAACCTAAACAGCCTACTTACATAGCCCCCATGCTCCCCACAAAAAAATTTTACAAATTGTTTTGGGCAGTGGACAATACATATTTGAAAAAAAATTTCATGATTACAATAACAAAGAAATCAAATGCACACACTTATTGATACAATGTTGGTCAAAAGCTAAAATTTTCTCACAGTCCATAAAGACAGTCCTGATCGTTCATCACAGTAAAATTGCAGTGTTTTTCTCAAAGTCTGAGCAGTAAAAGAGAATGCACACGGAAGTAGTGGATTTCCATGCAGTCTTGAAGAAGTTGTGTTGTCATTCCAATGGAAAGACAGTGTTGACTCTTGACATGCAGACAGGTAATGAACGGGCCACAACAAAGCAAACCCACAGAAGAGTCAGTCGAAGTTCTGAAGAATATTGGTGGGTAGGTCATGACAGAGCAGACCCACTGCAGTCCTGGTAGAGAGTACGGTATTGGTGGGCCACCAGAGGTGCAGACCCACTGCAGTCCTTGTAAAGACGGCCAGCAGCCATCTGTTGCGACTGTGCAGGTGCACAATCACCATCGAAGAGTCTTGCGGACAATATAGCAAGTCCATAAACCACCACTTGTGCACGCACAAAGTTTTTGGAATTGTCCTTAGAACCACCAGTGCTGTTATCCAGTCCCTTGCTGAATTATTAACATACGTGCAAACAATAACAGTCCCAACTTACCACATATTGTGCATTACTATGACCAACAGAAACGTGTGCAGTGAAATGTAACTTAATTTGAAGAACTGGTGTCTATACAATTACAAATTTACAACATAAGAATACAATTACAAAGGTACAAAATACATCATTAAAGAACATAACAGTACAGAGAACTTTTGTAGTAACACAGGCTTTACAAAAGAATAGAAATAAACATATGCATCAGTGTTACAGGAATTACAACATAAGTAAATATATACAATAATGAGAATAGTTTTCGAAACATTAATTTCACACATGAGCATTGAAACAGAACAGAATTAATAATGTCTAAACATCTTTACAAAGAAAATAACATAGTATTTGAAAAATCCTACAACATAAATCTTATTAGCTAAACACATAAAGACAGGAAAAAGACAAATGCACAAGGGTACATAAACACATAGCGGAATAATGCAAGAGGAAATGGCAGGGTTTGTTTTCAGTGTAATATTTGGTACTGCAGTCCAACCCAAAACTTCATTCCGTAGATCTTTTCTCTTATTTCAACATTTGTTTCCACCAAAAAGAAATCCTATCCAAGCATGCTTTCTGTATTCTGTTCACATCCCCTTTCAAAAATAGTTTTTCTCCATTGTGCACTACCTTTTTGGCCAAACCATTTCTTATAGCTTCTCAATGCATTTCTTCCAATTCATCACAACTCGATCTCTTATATAGCCTACCCTATCTTAAGCTAACTTAAATCTACAGAGCTCAGATGCTAAACTAAGGGACGAGGCAATGCAGCAGCACAAAACAATTAACACAAACAGCAATGACAAAAAAATGGAAATTGGCAAAGCAAGCTACAGTAAATCTAAATTTCCACGCAAATGCAACATTACAACTAATATGAGCCAATGTGCAGCAACAAGAAAAATCAGTAGTAAAACTGGCTTAACAGAGTAATACAAAGTGAAATTTAGTAGCACTATGCCTGGCAAACAGCAGCAGCAAATGCAATAACTTACATCTAAACATGACAAAGCTCAAGCAGAAAAAATATTACAGTAAAAATGGCCATGTTTAATACCTATGTCACATCTTAACACTAGAGTGATGCATCACGATAACTTACTCTACCAAAGAAATTACCAAGTAGTTGAAAAGAAAATTATGTATGCAGTTACTGTTATTAATCCCTTCTTATTGTTCTTTCCATTCCAAGTGCTCCTTTTTCGAAGAATATGGATCATAAAATTATTTAATAAATCTGTTGGCAGAAAGTGTTCACATTAGAAAATGCACTTAATTTTATTTTATAAAATCAATGCTGCAACACAGCTGGAAAACAGATATCAAATAAAATAAGCAACTATGTACAAAGTAAAGCATAAAAATATCATTCAGTAGTCATGAGGCATTTCATAAGTTAGTAGAAATTCTCTCAATTCTCGTAGAAAGACACTTGTCATAACCAGGTGTGCAGATGTACGAATATTTCCCATCAATTCATAAGCATTTCAGTAAGTAGCACAAAGTACGAGTAATCATGTGTTTCCAAGTAATGAACTGTCGTATTTGCGATGCTTTCTACAAAGGAATGTCAATAGCTAGGTTAATGGCCTCTTTTTTATCCACCTAATGGCTTTTTCTCCAGGCAGGTGGCACAGCTGGGCGCCCATGACGCATTACATGAATGTCACTTAACTTTCTTACCGAAATATTTACGACACCAGTTTGCACTACAGTGACAATCTCATATAAAAAATTTCACAAGTCTAGAATTTGCGTTGCAAATGTGTAGAATCAAAATCCTATGAATATAACGGTGTCCAAAAAATTTTCGCCAGCATTGTGATACATTCACCGATTTACACACCTTTCATAACTTTTAAAGTACGATTCTTGGTTTCCAACATCCTGTTTCACAAATCAGAGTCCCTAACCACTACTCAATATTCCTTACCTTATTACACATATACATATTCATCAACACGTCTTCAATATTTCATCATAATAAATACATAGCATAATCAAATTCCTCATATAGCATCAGCTTATTGATCATAAACATACCGCAACGGCATAATACACATCGTCGTCGTAATAATATCATTACGCCTCAGCGAAATCTCAAAATCGTTGTAGCTTCCTCCAGTAATTTCAAAACATAAAGAAAATCCTCTGCTCATTTCAATGGTGTCATCTACCTCAAACGTACTTTAAAAATCATGATCCCATACCAAATGCGACATTCAAAGCTCTCGTCGTATCACAGTGGTTCCAAAAAAAATATGAAGAGTTCACAAAGTACAGACAAAATACAATTTCATAAGTGTGAAGTATCCAACTGTGTAATTGTGTAAACATGTGTCACTGATGTAGTAAAAAAAATGTTTGTCTCTCTCAATTAAATGATAAGATAGCTGTGTAATTTATGTGTTAGAGAGACATGGTACCGATGTGTGAAGTTGTATAATCAAATACCATATTAGCTAAAGCTCCTTGTGCTTGCCAAACACATGGTACACAAAGCAGGCGTGTACCCCCCTGAGGATTAATGTAATTATACCCTCAGGTGTTACAGATTACAGCAATGGAATGAAATGTATCACGAATAACTTTCTTTGTAATTCAAAAATCTTGAAAAATAAATGGTTTAAGTACAAAATTAATCACTCAAATGCGTGTCCTGTGGCGCTAAATGTGCGTATTGCTGTAAGATATTTCTGTGGGAGTGTCGTAGTTATCGTCCTCTGTAAGCAAAGTTCTGGGGGGTTTATGGGCGCTCAACATCGAGGTCATCAAAGTTCTGCTGGAGTCAATGTACTTACCTCATCGTAAACGAAAGTGAAATTCTTTGCGTATAGATATCGTAGTTATTACGTACCTTACCGTGATCAAGAAAGTACTATAATGTAACGTATTGTTGTGCTACGGAAAAGGCTGTCTCATTGTAGCTATACCACAAAAGTTACTATTAAAACATGTTTTACTTTCCAGAAGAATGCAGAAAAACTGTGCAGATACAAAACAGATACACCGCAAAAGCAACAATGTAAATTGTGTCACATATTAGTAGCGTCGTGATATAATCGTGTAGCTATCAAAGAAACCAAATGCTAAGTCACCTTTAATCTCACCGAATGTACTTCAAATAAAGAGTATCTTTTCAAGTAAACCAAAATGTTGCATTAAAATCTCATTAGCAGTATATGTTCTAAGTGATTTTCGTACAGAGCGCTACGTGGCGTTACCAATAAGAAAACCCTAAACAGCCTACTTACAGCTTTATCGCTTGATATTTAGTTTTATGCGTAACAGGTAAGTACCGTTCCTTTTTTGTACACCTAGTCAGTACTTACACTTAATTTTTTTTTCCCTTATAAGCTTGTAATTGTTATATGTCGGTTTGTGTGTGTTACTTCCGGTGAAGGCACTCATAGCAGTGCCGAAACCTAGGTCAAAAGACTTCTTTTTTTTTTTTTTCGACCGATGGCTGCTATTGCTAAATTTTACTTTGTAAACGTTCGCTGACCACGCAGCCATGCTCAAAACTTTAAGGTGTAACAGTTTTTGTAGCGACGATTAACGGTTTAACGCGAGCGAAGTCCACTACTTCTCATACAGAAAAAGAATTTTAAAGGACATTAGTTTCTGCAACTCGCTTCGCTGCAAAACATTTTGGTCCTAATGACGTAAATCACTGTCCACTGGCATGTGCATTGTCACTGCTCTTTGTTACACCCATGAATCTCGCAGTATTCAGTCTGACATTTTCTTTGATAACGTCCACGCCAATATCTAGTCCAAACCGTGTCCGAAAGATTTTAACTCGGCAGTATATTTTGCGAGTATTTATCTCGGATGCTGTACTGACACGTTACATACACCACGCACCCACGCGCACTCCCACTGCACACCCACACACTGACTCTCTCTTTTTGACAGCAACTATCGATAACGCCCTCGCGTGACAGTTCGTAAACTGTTCCACAAAATACATTTAATTTTACATGTTGCATTTACAGGGTGTCAATTATTGGACTACATGGAAAATCGTAAATTAGTTACAAATTGCGGCGTACACACACTTTATTCAGCATGTAACTACAGATATTCGGATTTAGGTCACGACACGTTCGATATGCCTTACATCAAATGTTCAAAAAATGTTCATATGTGTGTGAATTCCTAAGGGACCGAACTGCTGAGGTCATCGATCCCTAGACTTACACACTACTTAAACTCACCAATGCCCGAGGGAGGACTCGAACCTCCGGCGGCAGAGGCCGAGCAATCCGTGACACGGCGCCTCAAACCGCGCTGCCAGGCCACGCGGATGCCTGCCGTCATTGGCGATGATGGGGCGCAGACGAATAGCGAAATTCTGTATGACCCACTCAAGTGTCGAAATATCGGTGCCGTCGATTGCATCCTGATTGGCTGTTTTCTGTTCTCCAATGGTTTTGGATTTATTGCTGTACACAATGTCATCAATACAGCCACAAAAAAGGAGTCGCATGTGTTGAGACCCAGAGAATATAGCGGCCATTCGAGGCCCACGCCAGTGACCTCTGGGTACCCCAGAGACAGAATGCGGACCCCAAAGAGTTCCTCCTGATCATGATCATGATCATCATCATCATCTCTCTTGCTTCGGTGGCGTGGGGTCTAACTCCGTCTTGTATGATCATCATCTTGTCAAAATCAGGGTCACTTTGGATAATAGGAATGAAACATCTTCCAAAACCATCACGTACTGGTCGGTAGTAACCATGCCTTCAAGGAATACCGCACCGATTATTCCGTGACTGGACATTGCACACCACACAGTCATCCGTTGAGAGTGAAGAAACTTCTCGATCGCGAAATGCGGATTCTCTATCACCCAAATGCGGCAATTTTGCTTATTGACGAAACCATCCAAATGACAGAGGGCTTCGTCGCTAAACCAAACCATGCATGCTCATACTAATTCCCGTCGTGCCCGGCGGACAACCATTTAGTTTGAACATCCTAACGGAAACCGTTCAGAAGTGACGACGATTTTAATTTGGTGTCATATAGTACAATAACAATCACTCACTAAGGCGGCAGTCCTCTCTGAAAGCTTGAAAAATAGGTGATTTTCGCGATTTTTTTTTCAAGTAAAAAAAAAGTAATTCTGAATTTGATGATACAGTTTTATTACTTACACTTTCATCTTTAAGAAATGGTTTTTGTATTCGTGTCGGACGCTCCCTGGAACTGTTGCATTAGGCGGAAGTACCGCTTTCATCCAGCACATTGACCAGCGGCGGCAACTTCTCAAGCCCTCTTTTGTATAAGTCATTTTCAGTATATTGTCTAACAGCATACATAGGATAAAGCACATATTTTTTCCAACGAAATGGTGACATGCTGAAAAACCATACAACTATCCTTCCAGGTCCAGAAAGAGGTCCTCCTCCATCTTCTTCGTGGCCATGAGGGTCCTGCGGGACACTCTGACAGCATCTGCTGCTCTGCTCGCTCGATACGCTTTTCGTCCGCTTAGTCTCAAAAGTTGTAACAGGGTGGGCGTAGGCCTCGTGTCATGCCTGTTCAGATGGGACATTACGTAGTGATCATACACATACGAGCTAAAGAAACTGGTACACCTGCCTAATATCATGTAGGGCCCCAGCAAGCGAGCAGAACTGCTGCGACACGACGATGCATGGACTCGACTATCTGAAGTAGTGCTGGAGGGAATTGACACGATGAATCCTGCAGGGCTGTCCATAAACCCGTAAGAGTACGATGGGGTGGAGATCGCTTCTGAACAGCACGTTATAAGGCATCCCAGATACCCTAAATAATGTTTCACGTCTAGGGAGTTTGGTGGGCAGCGGAAGTGTTTGAACTCAGAGCATTATGCTAGGAGCCACTCTGTAGCAATTCTGCACGTGTGGTCTTTCTCATTGTCCTGCTGGAATTGCCCAAGTCCTCCCGTATCGCTCCAGCTGCACACGCCACACAAAATTACAGAGCCTCCACCAGCTTGAACAGTCGCCTGCTGACATGCAGGGTCTACGGATTCATGAGGTTGTCTCCATATCCATACATGTCCATCCGCTGGATAAAATTTGAAGCGAGACCGATCAGGCAACATGTTTCCAGTCATCAGCAGTCCAATGTCGGTGTTGACGGGCCTAGGCGAGGCGTAAAGCTTTACTTCACCAAGAGCAAACGAGTGGGCCTTCGGCTCCGAAAGCCCATATCGATGATTCTATGTTGAATGGTTTGCACGCCGGCACTTGTTGATGGCCTAGCATTGAAATCTACAATAATTTGCGGAAGGGTTGCACTTATTTCACGTTGAACGACTCTTTTCAGTCGTCGTTGGTCCCGTTCTTGCAGGATCTTTTTCCGGCCGCAGCGATGTCGAAGATTTGATGATGTTTTACAGGATTCCTGATATTCACACGTAAAGTGTATCCACAGGACATGTGGCCTGTAATTGAAGAAGTGTCATGATGATCTCTCCATTGGCAAAAGATTCCGGAATAGTCCCCCATTCGGATCTCCGGGAGGGGACTGCCAAGGGGGAAGTTACCATTAGAAAAAGATTGAATAATCAACGAAAGGATAACGTTCTACGAGTCGGGGCGTGGAATGTCAGAAGCTTGAACGTGGTAGGGAAACTAGAAAATCTGAAAAGGGAAATGCAAAGGCTCAATATAGATATAGTAGGGGTCATTGAAGTGAAGTGGAAGGAAGACAAGGATTTCTGGTCAGATGAGTATCGGGTAATATCAACAGCAGCAGAAAATGGTATAACAGGTGTAGGATTCGTTATGAATAGGAAGGTAGGGCAGAGGGTGTGTTACTGTGAACAGTTCAGTGACCGGGTTGTTCTAATCAGAATCGACAACAGATCAACACCGACAACGATAGTTCAGGTATACATGCCGACGTCGCAAGATGAAGATGAACAGAAAGAGAAAGTGTATGAGGATATTGAAAGGGTAATGCAGTATGTAAAGGGAGACGAAAATCTAATAGTCATGGGCGACTGGAATGCAGTTGTAGGGGAAGGAGTAGAAGAAAAGTTTACAGGAGAATATGGGCTTGGGACAAGGAATGAAAGAGGAGAAAGACTAATTGAGTTCTGTAACACGTTTCAGCTAGTAATAGCGAATACCCTGTTCAAGAATCACAAGAGGAGGAGGTATACTTGGAAAAGGTCGGGAGATACGGGAAGATTTCAATTAGATTACATCATGGTCAGACAGAGATTCCGAAATCGGATACTGGATTGTAAGGCGTACCCAGGAGCAGATATAGACTCGGATCACAATATAGTAGTGATGGAGAGTAGGCTGAAGTTCAAGACATTAGTCAGGAAGAATCAATACGCAAAGAAGTGGGATACGGAAGTACTAAGGAATGACGAGATACGTTTGAAGTTCTCTAACGCTATAGATATAGCAATAAATAATAGCGCAGTAGGCAGTACAGTTGAAGAGGAATGGACATCTCTAAAAAGGGCCATCACAGAAGTTACGAAGGAAAACATAGGTACAAAGAAGTTAGCTGCGAAGAAACCATGGGTAACAGAAGAAATACTTCAGTTGATTGATGAAAGGAGCAAGTACAAACATGTTCCGGGAAAATTAGGAATACAGAAATACAAGTCGCTGAGGAATGAAATAAATAGGAAGTGCAGGGAAGCTAAGACGAAATGGCTGCAGGAAAAATGTGAAGACATCGAAAAACATACGATTGTCGGAAGGACAGACTCAGCATACAGGAAAGTCAAAACAACCTTTGGTGACATTAAAAGCAACGGTGGTAACATTAAGAGTGCAACGGGAATTCCAGTGTTAAATGCAGAGGAGAGAGCTGATAGGTGGAAAGAATACATTGAAAGCCTCTATGAGGGTGAAGATTTGTCTGATGTGATAGAAGAAGAAACAGGAGTCGATTTAGAAGAGACAGGGGATCCAGTATTACAATCAGAATTTAAAAGAGCTTTGGAGGACTTACGGTCGAATAAGGCAGAAGGGATAGATAACGTTCCATCAGAATTTCTAAAATCATTGGGGGAAGTGGCAACAAAACGAGTATTCACGTTGGTGTGTAGAATATATGAGTCTGGCGACATACCATCTGACTTCCGGAAAAGCATCATCCACACAATTCCGAAGACGGCAAGAGCTGACAAGTGCGAGAATTATCGCACAATCAGCTTAACAGCTCATGCATCGAAGCTGCTTACAAGAATAATATACAGAAGAATGGAAAAGAAAATTGAGAAAGCGCTGGATGACGATCAGTTTGACTTTAGGAAAAGTAAAGGGACGAGAGAGGCAATTCTGACGTTACAGCTAATAATGGAAGCAAGGCTAAAGAAAAATCAAGACACTTCCATAGGATTTGTCGACGTGGAAAAAGCGTTCGGCAATATAAAATGGTGCAAGCTGTTCGACATTCTGAAAAAAGTAGGGGTAAGCTACAGGGAGAGACGGGTCATATACAATATGTACAACGACCAAGAGGGAATAATAAGAGTGGACGATCAAGAACGAAGTGCCCCTACTCTTCAATCTGTACATCGAGGAAGCAATGATGGAAATAAAAGAAAGGTTCAGGAGTGGAATTAAAATACAAGGTGAAGGGATATCAATGATACGATTCGCTAATGACATTGCTATCCTGAGTGAAAGTGAAGAAGAATTAAATGATCTGCTGAGCGGAATGAACAGTCTAATGAGTTTGAGAGTAAATCGGAGAAAGACGAAGGTAATGAGAAGTAGTAGAAATGAGAACAGCGAGAAACTTAACATCAGGATTGATGGACACGAAGTCAATGAAGTTAACGAATTCTGCTACCTAGGCAGTAAAATAACCAATGACGGACGGAGCAAGGAGGACATCAAAAGCAGATTCGCCATGGTAAAAAAGGCATTTCTGGCCAAGAGAAGTCTACTAATATCAAATACCGGCCTTAATTTGAGGAAGAAATTTCTGAAGATGTACGTCTGGAGTACAGCATTGTATGGTAGTGAAACATGGACTGTGGGAAAACCGGAACAGTAGAGTATCGAAGCATTTGAGATGTGGTGCTATAGACGAATGTTGAAAATTAGGTGGACTGATAAGGTAAGGAATGAGGAGGCTCTACGCAGAATCAGAGAGGAAAGGAATATGTGGAAAACACTGAGAAGGGACAGGATGATAGGACATCTGCTAAGACGTGAGGGAATGACTTCCATGGTACTAGAGGGAGCTGTAGAGGGCAGAAACTGTAGAGGAAGACAGAGATTGGAATATGTCAAGCAAATAATTGAGGACGTAGGTTGCAAGTGCTACTCTGAGATGAAGAGGTTAGCACAGGAAAGGAATTCGTGGCGGGCCGCATCAAACCATTCAGTAGGCTGATGACAAAAAAAAAATTATTCACGGTTCACTCGTGAAATGGTGGTGTGCGGGAAAATACCCCCTTTATCGCTATCTCGTAGATGCTGTGTCCCATCTCTCGTGCGCCGACTATAACACTACATTCAAACTTACTTAAGTCTTGATAACCAGCCATTGTAGCAGCAGTAACTGCTCTAACAACTGCGCCAGACAAGTCTTACGTAGGCTTTGCCGACAGCTGCGCCACATTCTGCCTGTTTACATAATTATTTCTTTATTTGAGTACGCATGCCTGTACCAGTTTCTTTGGCGCTTCAGTGTACTTGGAGTAAAGTCGTGCGCGTCAGTTGTTAGTGTGTGTGTAGTTTCCATGAGTTTTGATAGATGTCACTACCTGACGGACACTTTCTGAGCTACAGTCAAAATACCGTTAATTTTATCGTTTCGCTACGAGAATGAAAGAAGGTGTGAATGGAGAGTACTGTTTTAAGTTTTTGCACTACACAGTGAAGTTGTTGGTCACGTGAGGAATGCGAAACTAATTTTACACCTCAGATCGGATTTTATATGCACGAAAATTTTGCGTGTGGTTCAGTATTACAACACTGACCTACTATACAGCATACAACGCTGTGCTACGTCACTTTATACATTACATTTTGCCTCAGGAAGGGCTGGCCGGAGTGGCCGTGCGGTTCTAGGAGCTGCAGTCTGGAGCCGAGCGACCGCTACGGTCGCAGGTTCGAACCTGCCTCGGGCGTGGATGTGTGTGATGTCCTTAGGTTAGTTAGGTTTAATTAGTTCTAAGTTCTAGGCGACTGATGACCTCAGAAGTTAAGTCGCATAGTGCTCAGAGCCATTTGAACCTCACAAAGGGACATTAGTGCGTATTTTACGTATGCAAGTAGGGTAACTGTTACAGATTGGGGTCTTAGGGATTATTATAATAGTTTAGGCCATTGTATGTGAACAGTCATCTTGAAAACCGCGGCTCAGTTTGGTACCGAAAAGACGATGCTTTCCTCAGGAACCACCCAAGACCCAAATGGAGCCTCCAAAAACCCCTTAAAGCGTAATGTAGACCACATATTCTTATAATGCAAAAAGAACCAACATATTTGCTTCGTTCGCCTAAGGTGGAGGAAGTGACCCTGTGCTGTAGGGTAGTTCCAATAAGATGAGTGTTCTATTGGGTACACAAATGGTCGCTAGCTCAAGGGCTATCCAAACCACTTAACCCAATAAATGAGCCCCGGTAAAACCCCGTTTTTATGTGCGGTGTTTTGGAGCATTGTACAGCGCGGGGTTCCCCTCTGAGAATCCCGGTAGTTTGGCGGAACACCTTGTTTACTTTGAAGATTAATAAAAATTTTGACGAAGATAAAAACTTGTTTCATTCAGTGATTACCTCAATTTTGATTCGTAACTATTAAAACACAAAACTTAATATACCATTTTAAAAATTAGTAGTATCGGTCAAAATGTCGAGAAGAAAAACACCGTGTTACTAGTGTTTCTCGCGGAGCTCTTACTGACTTCCCATGGAACACAGTTTGGGAAACCATGGTATGTAGTGAAAAGAAGGAAAGAAAAAAATCTATCACTGGCAGTTAGCTGTGTCTTTAGTGGTGGCAGCGCCGACAGCGGTGCGGATGATGATCTCGATGAATGTACAACACTGCGATGCTCGTAGCAGCTGTGTTTGGAGCATCCGAGGAGAACGAACGTTGTCACATTCTATTCGTCATCGTTATAATGCGCCCAATAGTACTCGGGCACGGGTGGTGTGGGGTGCCGTTGAGTACATAACACGATCACTTCTGGTGCGCGCAGCTGGTGATTTGGCCAGCATCTGATGGTTGTGGCCTGCCTTCAAAATCTCCGTGGCATTACCTTTCCGCAAGGTAATACAGGGCCCCACGTCGCCCGTGCTGATCTGTCCAAACTCTAAACAGACTGTGTTGGGCTGCTGCCCCAGATAGCACGTTCCACAGACCTCTCACCCACAGGACACATCTGGTCGTGAGTTGCCGACACACTTACACGCCGCCACTCGTCCAGTCACGACCATTCGCGAAATGCGACACAGTTGAAGCAGCATGGACCGACGTGACAGTGTCTGTCATTCAACTGGATGCTCAGCCGGATTAAAACTACAGTTACTGCCAGAGGTGGTTTCTCTTAAGCTCTACGTTTCGCACCCTGTATAACAGCTACCAGCTGTAAACCACCAACTAATTTAATCGTGTATTCTTACTAGTTTTCTCGACAAACAAAGTAAAAAAAAATTCTATCTTTGCTATCCTTAATTTTGTTAGATTTTAATTGCCAGAAATACATAGTTTTGACGAAATAGCTGTTCTCTGTTAGGTACAGATGTGTACAGCCACGTCGGACACGCATTTTGCGGTTAAAACGCTGGTAAGACTAGCACTGCTCTGTCATTTACGTGCCAATTAGCGTAGCGCGGCGGTCGTGAAACACACCCCCACACCCTCCACATAAACTCCCTCCCCCCCATCCCCACACACACACACACACACACACACACACACACACACACACACACACACACACACACACACACACACACCAGGTTGTCGCCCTCGCGGCATCGTAGGTACCGCCGTCTATTTGCGGCGATGCGGCATCCCCAGTACGCTCTGTTTTCCGGAACTTCCTCACTCGCTGCGGGAAGTCCATCTGATAAAAACCGCAGGCATATGAGTGGGTTGAAAGAGGTGACGCATCTATTCTGAGAAGCTTCAACACTGTTTGCCGTGTCCACGCGCTGCTGCTGATTTTATATTCTATTTTCCGCCAGTCTTCTGTTGTGGAAGGGGAAGTCGTAGCAAGTTTAATCGTGCAAAACTCTTCATCGCATGTCTTACATACTGGCTGGGTATCGCTTTCTCTTCAGGTTTTGCCCTCTATGGCCGCCTACGTTATAATAGACGCCACTTCTTGATTTTTTTAAGACATTACGTACATTCGTGTCTATTCTTTCAGTTAGTCATTCTCCTAACGACGCTACGGAGAACATCTCACTTCTTATCAGTCCACGTAGCAGTCAACTTTGTAAACCACATTTAAACGCTTTGATTCTCTTCTTCTCTGACTTTGTAACGAGACAGTTATGTTTAGACAGTAACATAAACTCAGTCACTCACTTGGGAAACATAAAAGCACAGCAAAAAGGTTTTTTTGTATTTATTAATTTCAGTTCATAATTTCATAGTATGTGCCACTATTCTCTAAGCGTAACCGGTATCGGTTAGTAGCGTAAGGAACTGTTTGCATAAATATTGTCATTTTTGTCTGACCACTTCAG
Source organism: Schistocerca serialis cubense (assembly GCF_023864345.2). Lineage (NCBI taxonomy): Eukaryota > Metazoa > Arthropoda > Insecta > Orthoptera > Acrididae > Schistocerca > Schistocerca serialis. The sequence continues at coordinate 874,635,119 of NC_064639.1, forward strand.
TATTTGCGAATGTTATTTGTCTAACCAATTGTTTTAAAAATTAAACTATACCGAAAAGTAGAATTTGTTGAAAGAAAGTAAGTACGTAAAACATATATTGTCCTGCAGTAGTCACGCAGATACTATGACTGGAGTTCTCCAATATGAAACTGCTACTGCAATTCGTGTATAGTCAGTTAATTGCAACACTTTTGCATATTTCCTACGTACTACAAGAACTGTCTATTACGAACCTTCAACATCGCAGCGCGTCAGCAATCGTTGGTTAATATATTAAAAAGCTAGAAACCCGCGTCGACTGCAAAAAAAAGCACCTAGTGTTAACCTAGGTTTCGGCGTAGATAACTACACCTTCTTCAGAACAATAAAACCCACAAGTGCCTAAGAAGACCTTTGTCTCAGGTATAAAGAGCATATTCCTACTAGAAGCGGTGACGGTACTAAGGACTCTACTTATGCGGAACACCTTGTGCGAACGGCTCATGCGCCGAGCCCTCCAGTTAATATCGAGTTACTTCATGCCGAGGTTAAGGGCTTAAAACTGGATGTTTTGGAAGAAATGCAGATCTTCAAGCATCTGCAACATGATAAAGACAATATCCTTAACGACCAACTCCTACTAAGAAACAGAAAATTTTTTGAAGGTTTCGCACCTTTAATTTGTTCTTCATACTTGTAAATCTGATGATCTGAGGAGCGCGGTTGGTCAAACTGTTCATATTTTTTCTTTTTTCCTCATTTCCTTTACGATGAAGGTGATTTTAGCCCGCCGAACACCTCACGTTTTATCCCTATATCTTTATTACCACGACGTCTTTAGATTACGTCCCCTCAGCCACCCCCTCCCCCCATGCTAACTATTGGCTTTAGGAATAGTTTTTAAGAGTTCCTCCTGTTGTCATAGGTAGCTTCAAATATGTTTCTTTTCTAGAATAAGCAACCGTGTGCGGTTATTTTTAAGCTTCTATTTAGCTCGTCACTTATTCTATCCATTCTATTTTTTTTTATATACGTTGATCCACGGTTGGGAATATAAGGGCTTTTTAGCCACGACCCATGTATAAACTTTCACGTATTCGTATGCGCATGCGCATTCAAGTAATTTCCCTTGTGTTGTGCATGTGCATAGGTAGCGGGTCGGGCGTGTAAGTGAGCGACCATTTGTAGCTGCAGTTTATGGTGGGTCATGGCCCATCGAACATAGGCCAGTGTGAGGTGGAGGTTACACCATTAAGTTAAGTAACGGTTTAAACTTTCTACATATGTACTCTTTGGGTTTTCCTTTTTTTCGTTTATAAATGTATAGCTATGGTGGTCTCTTAATCATTGACAAAGGTCTTCTTAGGCACTTGTGGGTTTTATTGTTCTGAAGAAGGTGTAGTTATCTACGCCGAAACCTAGGTTAACACTAAGTGTTTTTCTGCAATCGAGGCGGGTTTACAGTTTTTTAATAAACTGTACTATTTATCCCCTGCAAGAGTGATCTTTCTTAAATTTTTGTTTGCACAACAATTTATTTTTCTATAATCGAGTCTGACTGCAAAAAGGAAATATTAGTGATAAGAATCTGCGACACACTATTTATTCTTGAGCACTGAACCCCCTAGTCTTTGTGTTAAAAAAAACTATAGTGATCCCTCTTCCGTATTTTAAGATATGATTTTTAGAGCACGCACAACATGTCAGCAAGCCCTGATCGAGTACTTCGCTCATTTCATCCCGACGTTTCGTAGGAAGATGATTAATTTAAAGATGAACCCCAGATTTACTAGTTGTGAGCTGTAAATAAAAGATTTTCTCTTTGCTTTTTGGCAGCAGCTGTTAATACACACAGCCCAGTCACATTAACGTGACCACCGCTTATTCCGACATCAACGCGCAATAACCGCTCACGAACGACAGGTGGCAGCACTAGCAATGGAGGGTATGTAGAGCGTCTCCAAAGGACACGGAAAACAGCTCAGTCGTTGTCGTAATGTGAAAACGGAGCGATTTATCTGACGTGCAAAAGGGCGTGATCATTGGCTTTCGGGGCTTGGTGTAAGCATTTCCGAAAAAGCTAAGTTTGTAAGCTGTTCATACGTTTGGTTATTCATGCGCGTCCGCGTTGCGAAAGGTGGGTTACTCATGCCTTCGACAGAAGGTGACATTGTCACTAGACCGTGCAGAAGACTAGTACCGGTTTTACAACCTTCGCTAATCAGCTCTTTGTGTACTTCTTTCACAATTTTGTGATTCCCGCGTCTTTACTGCAACCTCGACATTCCATCCCAAATGTTAATTTACTAAATGCCTCGCACACATTCTCACGGCATCCGTCGTCGCACACTTCACTGGTCCCGTCCGACACATACAGTCTTCGCGTCCTTCCGCCAGATGCCTCTACTTGCGTCGCACACTGTGATCACGTGAACAGCGCGCAAAGGTCGACAGCGGAGACGTTCACTACTCTCCTGGACCATTCCTTTCCTATATGGTACTTTTATAATTAAACAGCTACATCAAAGAGACACTGAGTTCAGGGGTGAATTCAGATATTAATTTAGAGTAATAGAATTTTAATCAACTCTGCCTTAACGAATTGTCAGTTCACATACTGAGATCTCAGAGAATATGGTCACCTTACAAATGTATCGCTTCTTTTAGTCGAGTTGCGTCCAATAGCTTTTCATCAATTAACCGATCCACCCATCTAACCTCTAGCAATCTTTTGTATTTCAACATTTTAAAAGCTTATTCTCCTCTACTATGTACTGTTTATCGTCTGCGGTTCGCGTTCGTACAACGTTGCGCCTTAGACAGTTACCTCAGGAAGAGACTCCTAACAAATTTATTCTAAGTCAACACGCTGTGACTTCAGGAGACGGCTGTCCTTCCTACTGCTACTTTGCGTTTCAAATAGCTTTGCATCGGTGGTCGTCAGTCACTTTGCTGCTCGAATAGTACAACTCTTCTGATAGTTTTAGCATCACACTTCCTAATTTCCCCATAAGACTCTATTAATCGACAGTAGTAAATGACAGCTTTACAAAGTTTGCATTATTGTACAACCGTTAAACCGTTCATAAATGCGCCATTTTGTGTTTACGTCAAATACGTTCAGGCTGAAGTATAAATTAAGATAAATTCTTTTGATTGCGACTGAATGAGCCACGCACGGCTCGCGTTTATCCCATTTATTGTTTGTCATCTTGTATTATGGTACTCCCGCCTCGTTTTCTTATGCCATTTACTGGTGCCACTAACTTCCTGCCTTACTTGCCCGTGAGCGGCAGCAGCAGTGCGTATCGATAAGTGCATTGTCGTGCCATCTCTGGAGCGACCGATAGTAATTCCGGGTCGTCGTATGTCTGGCGGTCAGTTCGGGACGGTCCAGCAGTGCAGTCGTGACGCAGCAGCAGTGAAGTCCACTCCCTAGGTCGGTATGACATGTCCCGCGATAAGCATAAGCGCCCTATGACGATCTTCGACGATTAAGTCGAAGAGAAAATCCCAAAACCCAATCCCTAATCCAGTTCCTTCCCATATAACATCAATCTTTTCGCCTACCTCAGGCAAGTACTAGACTCACTCACAACAAACATCACAAGTCACAGACACCAAAAAACTATAGAAAAATCACACACACACGTTCACAGGGGAGTAAAAGCCGAAAGGCTACAAACTCCCCCACACACACTTCCCCAAAGAGGGGAAAGTAACAGATGTGGGCAGCAGCAGCAGTGAAGTTGGGGGATGGAGCGCCGGTGAGACGCCGACAGCCAGTGGTCGCCAACCGCTGGCGACACACACGAACTGTCTGACAGAGGGAGACTGGACAGGGACGACCGTTGGTTGGTCGTTCGGTTGGTCGTCTCATCGGCCGACGTATACTTGGTCCTTTCACCGCTTTCAGGCCTGGGCAGTTGGTCGGTTGGCGTGGAGCAGCGAGGAACTCTCCGCGGCGCGTGGTTTGGCCGGGCCCGCTGGCGGCCTCTATGCGGTGTCGGAGTGTGTGTGGTGTTGTCCCCATTGCCACAAGGTTCGTGGCTCACCGATCGTGGACATGAAAGTTGAGTTTTGACTTACCATCATGACTGTTCACATTGTGTTGTCGTTTGGAGTTCGTTGTTGGCTGTTGGGATATTCCCGTGAACAACAACGTGTTTTCAAGTTGGCAAATTTTAGCCACCCTTCGGAGGAGTTTAATTGTACTTGGTTATTTTAATTGAAGTGCACCAGCGAAATCTTCTGCCTTGTGGCCGTTAATGCTTCGGTTACCTGCTCTGGCCGTTGACGTAAATTCAGGCAGTGTATTTTCCTCATAGCGTTGACGCTGTCCATCAAGGTTTGTGGTTTGACAGCTCAATGTATAATTGGTTGTGGGCGCCAATACCTTCTATGTTGTTCCATTGAACTCCCTGTTGTGTGCCGGTCAGGTGAAGCGGAGGTTAGCTTGTCAGTGGGTCTGTTGACTGTCTGTCTGTTGGGTTGTCGTCGGATCGACAACGGTTGGGCCGAATGCCTGTCTCACCTAAGCGAGCGTTAGTGTTTGAATTCCAGGCCGACCCTCGGAACTGAGCGCTCTTCGGTGTAGTGCCTTTTCTTGTTTGTTCTTGGTGTTTGTACTGGTATGGCTTCTAGCCGATTTTTAGATTAAGGTTGTTTTGCCCTTACGGTGTCGGATGATTTGGGCCTTCAGCCTAAGTTAAGAACTGTTTTACGTAAAGCCTTTGGCGTTTTTAAAATTAATGTTATTGAGTCTTAAACGCTGGGCGTTCAACCGAATTTGAATTTAAGTTGCTTGTTCTTAAAGTGTCAGATTCTTTAGGCCTTCAGCATAATTAAGGAACTGTTTTAAGATAAGGCTTTGCCTTTTAAATTTCTGATTTTGGTTGAGCTTTGTTATTGGCTGTCAGCCGTTTTTAAATTAAATTGGTCTTACCCTGAAGGCATGAGATTGTAAGGCGCATTCAGCCGCTAATTAAGTTCCAAAATTAAAGCTGTGTTTCTTTTTAATTTTTTCTTGGCTCTTGTAATGTTTCATCAAATAAAAGGTTGTATGTTAGAGTGTAACTGACAGCCGCTTATTTTGGCACCTTTCCACAAAAACTACCTGTCCTGTCCTGTCCTGTCCTGTCCATGTAATTTGACATCGGCAACGAGTGTGAGGAACTACAGAGAGCCAAAAGGTAAATCTCGTGAAACGCTTACACTCCGGTATACGATGCAGAATGCGGTCCGTCTCAGAGTAGAACGCGTTATACCAGAAATATTTTCGCTACTTTCTGCATTTATTTGTCTGGCGCAGTTCCTTTCGGTCCGGAGTGTCCTGCTTTTTTAGATACTCGCTGTGCAGCTGTTTCTGCGTATGTGGAGAGCTCGCCAGGGAGCAAACGTTGCGCATGTTAGTGTCGGCAGCTGCGGGGCAGAGAAGGCCGTGTGTAGCAGCAGCAGCACACCCCAGGGGAGCAGCTGCTCTCAGCTTCCGACAGTAAAACACCCCGCGGCTGAGCTGGCAGCGGGAAACTCGTTGCCCCTGGAGGCGTGCAACCCCCGCGACACAGCACTGTGCCGCACTTCGAGCTCGTAGCGATGGCCACACGCCGCATCCCACTGAGTTAGCGTAACTAATGGGACACTCCAAAGTATCTCCTCTCATTGGGTATAGATCACTAAGATTTAATTTTCGGAAGAAATGATGTAGGTGATGACGTAGGATCCATTTCGGACTACGTGGAATCCTTAGCACAGACAAACATAAGGAAATAATATTCTTTTTTTTTGTCATCAGTCTACTGACTGGTTTGATGCGGCCCGCCACGAATTCCTTTTCTGTGCTAACCTCTTCTCTTCATCTCAGAGTAGCACTTGCAACCTACGTCCTCAATTATTTGCTTGACGTATTCCAATCTCTGTCTTCCTCTACAGTTTCTGCCCTCTACAGCTCCCTCTAGTACCATGGAAGTCATTCCCTCACGTCTTAGCAGATGTCCTATCATCCTGTCCCTTCTCAGTGTTTTCCACATATTCCTTTCCTCTCCGATTCTGCGTAGAACCTCCTCATTCCTTACCTTATCAGTCCACCTAATTTTCAACATTCGTCTATAGCACCACATCTCAAATGCTTCGATTCTCTTCTGTTCCGGTTTTCCTACAGTCCATGTTTCACTACTATACAATGCTGTACTCCAGACGTACATCCTCAGAAATTTCTTCCTCAAATTAAGGCCGGTATTTGATATTAGTAGACTTCTCTTGGCCAGAAATGCCTTTTTTGCCATAGCGAGTCTGCTTTTGATGTCCTTCTTGCTCCTGCCTAGGTAGCAGAATTCCTTAACTTCATTGACTTCGTGACCCTCAATCCTGATGTTAAGTTTCTCGCTGTTCTCATTTCTACTACTTCTCATTACTTTCGTCTTTCTCCGATTTACTTTCAAACCATACTGTGTACTCATTAGACTGTTCATTCCGTTCAGCTTGTATTTTAATTCCACTCCTGAACCTTTCTTTTATTTCCATCATTCCTTCCTCGATGTACAGATTGAAGAATAGGGGCGAAAGGCTACAGCCTTGTCTTACACCCTTCTTAATACGAGCACTTCGTTCTTGATCGTCCACTCTTATTATTCCCTCTTGGTTGTTGTACATATTGTATATGACCCGTCTCTCCCTATAGCTTACCCCTACTTTTTTCAGAATCTCGAACAGCTTGCACCATTTTATATTGTTGAACGCTTTTTCCAGGTCGATAAATCCTATGAAAATATCTTGATTTTTCTTTAGCCTTGCTTCCATTATTAGCCGTAACGTCAGAATTGCCTCTCTCGTCCCTTCACTTTTCCTAAAGCCAAACTGATCGTCACCTAGCGCATTCTCAATTTTCTTTTCCAGTCTTCTGTATATTATTCTTGTAAGCAGCTTCGATGCATGAGCTGTTAAGCTGATTGTGCGATAATTCTCGCACTTGTCAGCTCTTGCCGTCTTCGGAATTCTGTGGATGATGCTTTTCCGAAAGTCAGATGGTATATCGCCAATAATATTCATAGAGATCAGAAAATTCTTAGAATTTTTTACTATGATCCGTTGTATCTATTATTCTTGAAGAGGAAACCTGTTAACTAAATGAGGTGATAATCATTTCTCCTGTTTGTACTGTTGCTGAGTGTCTAGCCGGTTACTGTCTTCTTCGTAACACGATAGTACCTTGTCGTCATCCTCTGGTGATGCATGTAGAATGACCATCTTCACTACATCCCACCTCTTACCCCCCCCCACCCCCCATCCACACTCCTTCATCCACTGCCGGCCGCAGGCCGTGAGGGGTGGAGCGGACGTGGTGGGGGGGGGGGGGGGGCGACCGGTGGAAGCGCCGCTGGAAGCTGGGCGTGAACTCTGGAACTTCAGTACTTCGGTGGCCTTCGTCTGGGGGCAGAAGTCGCACTCGGCCGGCGCAGTGACTTTAGTTGGCCGGGTGTTGATTCCCAAGATTTGCTGAGAGTGAATCCAGCGTCTCTGTTGATCAGTTCTTCAGTTACTCGTATTTAATTTGTCTCCTTCATTACGCAATACCAAAAAGACTGTCTGTCTTAGCACTTCGTTCCTTCATACTTCATGGAGTCCACCGTAGCCATGCAGTGATACGCAACAAAAGATTTTGTTGGTTGCTTAAGTTCGATGTGTCTTCTGTGTCCCTTGCATCTTTTTTCGATTGTCCATTCGGTCTCCCCGATACACGCTTACTGTATTTACATGGAATTCGGTGAACACCTAGTTTACGGAGCCGCAAGTCATATTCCACCGTACCTAATAGGGCACGCACTTTCGGAGGTGGACGGAAAACACGTTTAATGTTGGTAGAGCACTTGCCCGCGAAAGGCATCGTCCCGAGTGGGAGTCTCGGTCCGGCAGACAGTTTTAATCTACCAGGGAGTTTCGACACATTTAATGTTACGTAGAGACAGGATTATGCCGATTCTGCTTACGGCAGATACGCCATTGTCTTTTTCTCGCTGTGTTCTGTCTGTCGGGCTTGTACTTCCTGCATGAAAGTACGTCACATTTGTATGTCGGCGTATCCGCTCTTGTTGAACGTGCTTAACGTGGTTAAGCTCCATTTGTAGGCATTCTCCGTCCGATATTGCTCGGGTCCGGTGTGCTAGTGTACATAACACACCCTCATGCTGGGAAGGATGTTGTCAGCTGGCAGCGCGGAGATACAAATCAGTGTGGGTGGCTTTCCTGTACACACTGCATCCTGTAGTGCCGTTCCTTCTGCTCTTGCGTAAGACGTCAAAAAAGGGAAGTTCGGCATTCCCTTCCACCTCCATGGTGAATTTGATACTGGAGTGCAAAGAGATCATGTCGGTGGAACTCCTGAAATCTTTCACTGCCCTGTGGCCACGCCACAAACGTCTCATCAAAATATCGTCTATTCTTCTATTACTATCACGTCCCGCATAATTTGCAACAAAGGTATCTTGTTATTTATGTATCACTGTCAAATACAAACTGTCTGACAAGAAAGTTAGGCACCCAGAAACCATCGTCCGATGCCAATGGAACAGACTACACGTACCCACCACTGACGGGAATGGCCACCGGTTTGCATTAGAGTTGTTCTTACCAGGCCTGATAGGATATATAAGGGGGCGAGAACAGCGTCAGATTTTCTAAGGTCACTATGAAGGACACAGAGATGCCACGTACTCGTACGAGACAGCATTATCACCATCTGATGGTGCTTGAAAGAGGTCTCTTTGTGGTCTCCATGTAGCCAGTGGGCGAATGCTCCATTATGTAGTTTTGTGGCATTCGGAATGTGACAGTGCACCCGGCGTTGGGTGGAATGGTTACGTGACATGACGGCAGGCATACTTGTGTTCAAGATACCAATCCACTATGTCTGACCCTCACAAAAGAGAATCGACATTTCGCGCACCAAGCGCGTCGTAATCTCTTCGTATCTGCGCCTGCCAGTTGAGAACAAGTAATGGACTACGTACCACATTCTGTGTCATCTCGCACCATTGATCAGAGGCTAGCAGTAGCCGGATTAGGAAATTACCGCCCCATGTGTAGGCAACCGGGAACAACACCACACAAATGGCTGCGTTTCAAGCGATGCCGTGTCCGGCAAGCATGACTGGTGATAGATGGCGTCGCATTCTGTTCGATGATGAATTGCGGTTGTGTTCTACCGCATATGACAGACGCCAGCGCGTATGGTGGCGACTTGCGTATGGGTCCCACCATTGTTCTGTGAGGCACGGCGGTCTCATCCCTGACGTCATGTGGGGGAGCCGCCAGGCGAGGATGACTTCAGGTCACGGCTGGTAGTGACTGATGGAACTGTGATGGCACAACGGAGCATCGTGGATGAACTTCGTTCTCATGTGCTTCCTCTCATGCGACCGTACAGACTTCCCATTTTACAACAGGACAATGCTCGTCTACACGCGGCTCTTCTATGAACTGTATGCGTACCTTTCAGGCACTCCCACAGCCAGCAAAATTCCTAAATCTGTCCGTGATAGAAACAATAATGGGGCTATCTTGACTGGTCAACTCCATCTCACTGCCAGCATCCAGGATATCAGGGACCAGTTACAGCAATAGTGAGCCAGGTTTGCCTCACGGGAGAACACGACAACCATATGGCACCATTCCCATCCCAATCAGCCCATGCATGCTAGCCAAAGAGAATGCAGTGTCTTACTGAAAAGTGGGGTGTTAAAACCAACCTCTTTGGAAATAATCATAGATATTACATCACACACACACACACACACACACACACACACACACACACACACACACACACACACACCATGATTTTTCATTTACGTTTCTCCTCTTCTGCGGGATTGTGTTTGATCTCGTCAGCTGTACCGTATAAGGAAATCGGGCAATCGCCTCAGCAGTCTTGGCGACTGGAGTAATGTAAGCCACACTCTTGACGGTACGGTATCGGAGGCGTATATGTGTACCAACCGTTCAGCGAAAAAGCGCCAAATATTCAAATAGAGCGCATGGTGAAAAGTGGCTTATGGCAAGTAACTTACAATATAAATTGACCACGCCACGATGCAATTGTTTAGGCCCATGAAAGCCATAGTCACTACCAACTTATCTAATAAAGAACCTGCGTAGGAACGACACACCTTTTTGAACGATTTCGCTGCGCCCTGGGTCTATTAATATACACTTCGGCTATCGGACTGGTTACGACTAACAATGCTGGTTGCGAAGATATTACACGGCTGTCTACACCCAACATAATTTTTTTTCTTCCAAATCCTCCCCGACAGTGAGAAAATAACACACTGAGGAATTTCAGGCCTTGGATGCGAGTGGGCATTGATTGAAATCAAGTTGTAAATTTGCGCCAGACAAGGATTCGAACCCGAGTCCCCCGCTTACTAGGAAGATGCTCTGACCACTGAGACATCCGGACAGAGTGGCCATTGCAGCTGCACGGACTACCCTAGCACGCTTTCCATCAGACCCAAATTATCCACACACTACAGATGTAATGCCACATTTTTGATCCAGCATCCATTAGGAATTAACACACGTTATATTTTTGCTGCGTGCATAAGTTGAGAATTTGGTTCTGTCGGAGACGTTCTAGGACAGTCCGTGCAATTGCAATGACTACTGCGTCCGAATGGCTCAGTGGTCAGAATATCTGCCTTGCAAACAGCAGACCCGAGTTCGAATCCCAGACCTGCACAAATTCTCAGCTCCTCCCATCGATTTCAGTCAACGCCCGCTCGTAGCCAAGGTCTGAAACTCCTGTTGTGTTAATTCATAATGGTTGCTGCATCAAAAATGGCGTCTGTTCTTTCGGACTTGCATATACTGAGGAAAAAATAAATGTCGTGTGACTATGGCCTCCCGTCGGGTAGACAGTTCGCCGGGTGCAAGTCTTCCGATTTGACGCCACTTCGGCGACTTGCGCGTCGATGGGGATGAAATGATGATCATTAGGACAATAGAACACCCAGTCCCTGAGCGGAGAAAATCTCCGACCCAGTCGGGAATTGAACCCGCGCCCTTAAGATTGACATTCTGTCGCGCTGACCACTCAGCTAGCGGGGCCGGACTACTGAGGAAATAACATAGGGACAGATGGAATAACAGAACATTGCAATTACAATGCCGTTCCACAAAGCTTTTCTGTATTACAACATCTCGTACAAGAACAGCAGCAGCAGCAGCAGCAACAACAACAACAACAACAACAACTAAATTAAAAGCCCTGGCTCTCATAGTTCTATTAGCACATACGTTCTCAACGTGCATACACAGACCCATTTGTACACTTCAATCAGTACTTCCCCCTCTACAAAATATAGCAAGCAGCAATTGGACATCTGAATCTATGAACGAGCGCTCACGCTGTTTGTGACCCACCATAAAGAAGAGACCCCGTTTCCTGCCTAATGCACTCAAAGTGTTTTTACTCCCGTGGCAGCACTCCGGGAACAGCCTCTGACATTTACAGTCGCTCTCATTGACACAACAACGCCTTTCGAGTCGTAAACTTTAAATTTCGCGGCACGAGCCAGTGCTGTTATTAAAAAATTCTTCTGCTTGTTAGAACAATTGCCTGTAATGGCCCCTCTCCTCCCACCAGCGACTTTTTACAGCAGGTCAGGCGGCAGACAGCCTCTGGAAGCACTTTCCCAATCAAAACGCCGTCTGCGATCTACACGCCGCTAGTTTTCACATCGTTCCTTGTTTTTCAGTGTGGCCTGCTACCCCGGCAAATCGTGGCGTGCTTCCCATATCGTCCATCACACTGGTAAAGGGCCATCGCCCATTCTGAACTTGGCAAAGGAATCTAGATTGTTTAGCGAGGGTCACTGCTACCACTGTCAAGCGTTTATGGTTACTATTGGCATCATATTCACTGTCAAGCGGGTCCGAATTTGTACAGATTTCTTATTATTTCAAAGAATTTGCTCTGAAATCTGTTCTAATTCGACTTTTTACATTATACCATCTTTGATGAATTTTGCCAGTGTTCGCTGCAGCCTTGCCGTTTGCTATGGTTTGCACACTCGTTGCTCTCTTCACTACTCTGAATTCACTTAGCTTTTTGTTCGTAGTTAGATGCCTGATGAATGATTCGAACAAATTTCGTGTTTATTGACAGTGATATCAACCTACTAGCTCAAGTCTTGTGTGTTTTATCTCTAAAATGTCATTTTAGAATTGTTTGAGGGGAGACTGTATTTGTTTGACGTCCTAGTGGGGTTTTAATCGCTCTACTTGATCGTAATATAGATTAAAGCGGCAGCTCATTCACGAATGAAGATGTCGAAGTTGTATATGTCAACCTATGGTGATGTGAATTCAATAGAAGACATGTAAATAATGAAAAACATCACTGTTATATTTCCACTGTGGGTTTAGATTTTAAACAGGAAAACATTTTCAAAGACCAGATGGGAACTCTAAAACACAATTTTTTGCTCGTCAACTAGAAACGAAAACTTAATTTCTTGTCTTTCTACGAATTCTTAAGGAGATGTGACCGTGATAGGTTGAAACAAGCTGAGATTACTGAGAACTCCAAACGAGCATTAGGCACGAAGTCACACAAACAGGAGAAAAGAAATGCAATTGGAGATGCCTGGGAACTTTGAGAGATGAGGTAGTGAACGAAGCAGAACAAGTAGGCAAAAAGACCAGCCCGAGTGGATATCCTATAGTAAACGAGATAGTTACATTTATTTATGAAAGAAGAAAATATAAATATGCAGCAGAAGTAGGAAAACAAACACAGCTGTCTAAAAGAGAAATTAACAATAAGTGTAAATGGCAAAGCTGCAATGACTACAGAAGAAATGTAAAGCTATAGAAACAAGCATGACCCTAGGAAAAGCATATGCCACTGCAGGAAGGCTAAATTGAGACTTAGAGAAAAGCAGATGCACGTAGATGAAGAACTCAGGAAGTTAGTAGTAAGTAAAAAAGGGACGCCTGAAATACTGAAGAAATCCGTAGAAGGGCACTGGAAAAGAAAGAAACTAGAAGAAAATATTCTTGAAAGAGAGGAGGAAATGGAAGAAAGAGACGGGCGATGTTACAAAGCGAGAAGACTTTGACAGAGCACTGAAATACCTCACCTGGGACATGCAGATATAGATAAGGATGTACAAGGCCACTGGAGTAATACGACACTCTCTCGGAATTATTGAGATGCTTCGGAGAGGTAGTCATGATGAAACTGGTACGCAAAATGTATGGTACAGGTGAAATACATGCAGACTTCAAGCACACTGTTTCAGGGAAGGCAGGTGCTACCAGGTGGGAATATTACCTAGCTTCAGTTTTTTTCACTATCCTTCCAAAACTAGCACGAATTATCTACAGAAGACTGGCCTGATGGAAGATCAGTTTTCGCTACAGAGTAATGTAGGTGCACGTGAGGCAACAGTGAACAAAAATAATTCTCCAAGTTTTTAATAATATTGACTGCAATATACTGTTTCAAATTCCGAACTTATCAGGGATCAAATACAAGCATTAGGTTATTTATAACTCGTACAGAATCAGACTGAATTTAATTTCAAAAATAAATTGGAGTTCAGGTATAAGAATTTTTAGGTTTATCGATGACATACAAATGCTGTCAACGCTTCACAGTCAGTCCCCACCGGAACACAGGTGTGCCAACATTGTGGAAAATTCTGTAACTGCAGGATTGGCCTCTACAGTCACTTAAGGGCCCACAAAAACTGAGTGTCGAAGACGAGAGAAAAAAAAAAGTTCAAATGGCTCTAGGCACTATAGGACTTAACGTCAGTCCCCTAGACTTAGTTAGGTTTAAGTAGTTCTAACCTAACGACATCACACACATCCATGCCCGAGGCAGGATCCGAACCTGCGACCGTAGCAGCAGCGCAGTACCGGACTGAAGCGCCTAGAACCGCTCGGCCACAGCGGCCGGCGAAGACGAGTCATACGCGTCAACGAGTGATAGTCCATCATCATACATTCTGTCAGTAATGGCAAAGGACTTGGAAAAGGAGTGGAGCGGTATGGGTAGTATTTCGAAAATAAATTATAAAATGAACATCAATAACAGTACAGCATGACTAATGCAGCGTAGAGGACTGAAGTCAGATGATGGAGAGGAAAGTAGATTAGGAAGTCAAATAGTGAAACTTCCTGGAAGATTAAAGCGGTATGCCGGACCGAGACACGTACTCGGGACCTTTGCCTTACGCTGGCAAGTGCTCTGCCAACAGAGCTACCCAAGCATGACTTACGATCCGTCCTCACAAATCTACTTCCGCCAATACCTCCTCACCTACATTCCAAATTTTCAGGTCAGCACACACTCAGCTACAGAGTGAAAATTTCATTCTGGAAATCAGATATTAATAGTAATTTGAGCAGCTAGATATGACAATAAAAGAAGTAAATGGCTAACAAAATTATTGGCAAAAGCAAAAAACTTTCTAATATAGAAATATTTTCTAATGTCGAAATTAAATCAGTGTTCAGAGCATTTTCGACTTCATTTGCTTGAAAGACGCAGAATCAAGTCGGGGAGAAAGGAACTTCATGATACAAATTGATAAAACGAAGGAATCATTTACTGTGACACATCCTGTTACATTAAGGTACAGCCAGCTTGGTTATGGAGGCAAATGTGGGACAAAAATTGTAGGGGGTGAACAAGGTAGCCAATAATAAGCAACTCAGTACGTTGCAGTAGTTACATATGGATTTGAATGAGATTCAGGAGAGCTGCACCAACTCCATCTTCGGACGGAAAGACGACGACGACGACGACGACGACGACGACGACGACGACGACAACAACAACAACGAGTTGTTTTTGACGCCTTTCACCTATTTTTTTTTCTCGGAGTGGAGCACATAAGATTGTGTAGCATCTAACTTAAATGAGATTAGTTTTATGTAGTCGTTCCATTTCAAGTCACTCTGTAAGCAAAATCGTAGACGAACTCGTGTAATCATACAGAGATCGGTATTTCTGCGCAGTATGTCACAATTCTTTCGGTTGAGGATCAGCTGGCAATTCCTGTATAACACGTAGATCCTCTGCAAGACTGCCTCCATTTCGGTTCAATTTTCTAGCGATGGGACTTTCCTGCATATAACAGCACCATGCGCGGAAAGCATCCTTGAACCTACGGCGTTATCCACGATGTCTAGTACCTACACCAGACAGAACAGATAGAGCAATTATGGAATATGCAAAGAAGAGCAGCACGTTTTCTTACAAGCTTAGTAAACGCGAAAGCGCCACGGAGATGCCCATCTAACTCCAGTGGCAAGCCCTACAAAAGAGGTTTGCATGACTGTGTGGATTACTGTTAAAGGTCCGAGAACTTAGATTGCGAGAAGAACCAGCCAGTATATTGCTTATTAGAGTTCTAATGGAAGTTTGCTAGAAATTGTTGTTTCCATTGACCATTCGCGGCTGGAACAGCAAGGGGGGGGGGGGGGGGCAGGGAGAGATGATAGGGGTCCACAAAGTTACCTCCACCAGACACCGTAAGATAGCTTGCAGTGTGATGTAGGTATATTTAGTCTCAGGCAACTGTGTGTGCTGCAGAAACAGTGGAACACCTGTGTGTGACTGCTAGTTTGTCATGCAAGGAGGCTGCCGAAACTAATAACGCGGAGGGGCAAACTTGGAAGGAGGCTGTTGTGACGTGGCAGCAGCGCTACAAGCCGGTACCACGTGACTCGTGACGTCGGCGCAAGGGCGTGCTGGGCAGCTGCGCTCAGCGAGTGTCGCAAAAACGCGTCGCCGTCCGGTGTGTGACAGCCCTACGTGCCCTGACAACTTTCCCCAACACAGTTCAGCGTCCCAGAGTCCTGTGAAGCTGCCAAATGGCGCACCTCATGCTGTTCACAAAAAAGTTAAGCTCAACTACGCACCAATATTGCCGTCTGTTGCAGGAACCTATAGCATATTCGAAGCTCGAACGCAGTTTCGTTCTTGGAGGAATGCATGATTTTTCTAATACAGAAGGTAACAATTCATGAAACACCACTCTTGTGAATCAGTGTTTATTACACATGAACATCATCTAGAAAACAACAGGATGTGAGCAGTGTACCGACACCACTCTCAAACGAAACGTAAACGCATAATTCAAATTAGAGATTGCTTTCTCTTGAAGTCAAAATGAGCAGTTTTGAAGACGGTAGAAGTCTGTGAGCAGGGAGCGTTAGTTTTACGACGGGTAAATAACTAATCAGAAGGTTCTTGTTCATGCTCGTGCGCTACAAATGTCCTGGTTCCATTGCTTTACACGTACCGCTGAGACCTTCAGCAACTCTCGTAATTTGACTGTTTGAAATACACTGTCGAAACAAATTCTACACCTGGGAAAACGAGGTCGATTTTGATCCGTTGACGGCGTATGCCACCTGGGCGAAAGCAGATACACTGACAATGGTTTCAACGTCGTCCGCCAACAGATTGCGTGGTGGCGTAGCTAGCAGAGCGCCATCTGTGTCTACCAAAATAGGTAATGATCAAGCCGAAAGGCTCAGTGTGGTGCAAGCGTTTGAAGCAAGCAGGCAACAATGCCACAGAGATCCACTCATGACTCCTACTGCCAACTGAGCGAGTTTGAAAGGAGTCAAATTGCGGCCTTCCGTTGGCGGGATGGTCCTTTCGAGAACTGCCACACAAGTTGGACTTCTGCGTCAGTCGATCACGTGAAGATTCTCACATTCGTATAACAGCACAGACGCGGGCCGGGATCGTCGTTTAAGGGTACCAGTGGTAGATCGTACAACTACCACAGTAAAGATGACAGGGCTTGTAAGACAGTACGTGTCAACACGAACCGTTTCGAACCTGTTATTAGCAGTGGGACAACGGGCACGCACATCTCTATCCTGTGTTCCACTCACGCCACAGCATCGACGTTGTTGGATTGACTGGTGTCGTCAGAGGATCACTTGGAATGGCGCGCTGTGGCCTACAGCGATGAAAGCAGAATCTGCCTGCACACAAGTGATTGTCGTTTGCTCATACGACGTAGACATAGTGAATGCTGTCTCGTAGAGTGAATTCACCCAAGACCTTATGGTCTGGGGTGCGATAAATTACAACTATCGTTCACTTTCAGTGTTTCTGAAGGGATGCTAACCGGTATGCGCAGAATGTTGTTAGACCCGTTCTTTCCCTATTCTTGCAACAGGAATGTGATGTTTTGTTCCAACAGGATAATGTTCGCCCACAAAGTACCCGTGAAACTCAACGTGCTGTGCAAGACGAGCAGCAACTTCCCTGGTCAGCACGATCTCCAGATGTGACTCCAGTCGATCAGGTGTGGGATTTGACAGGACGAGAAGTGACTCTTGCGGCTCGTCAACCAACCACTCCTATAGAACTACGTGAACAGGTCGAGCAGGCGTGGCATAACTTATCACAGGACAGTATTCGCCATCTTTACGATCGACTGGATGTCGGAGTCAGTGCCGGCATTGCCACCCGTAGAGGCTACACTAGGTACAAATATGGGTGTTCCAGCGTAGATCGATACCTGGTGCCTCAGAACTGCTTGTGCTATTGATCTGTAAATATAATCATTTCATGTACCCCATATGCAATTTTGCAGCACTATATCTTGAATGAACTGGAAACCTCTAATAATATGTACTAATTTTTTTCCAGCAGTGTAAAAAGATCCAACATGATTGTACTGATAAATTATCCTCATTTCTTCGTTCCACCTAACTGTAACTCCATTACATGCGAGTCACACTTGTACCGCCACTGACGATAACCCTAATCACTGACCTACCAAATGAAAACACAGCTTCTGCCCAACAGCTGCCGTTATATGAATGTATTAGAAACAATTCAAGATGATCATGTGCGTTACTAGTACTGGTGCTTTCATAAATGTATAATGTAAAATTACATGTTCAAAGACTAAAATATAACGGTACCTTTTATATTATTGACGGAAATGTTCATCACAGTGTTCTCTCGTATAATTCGTTTTTGTATAAAATTTCTTAAAATTTAATTTGTACAGCGTTACGTCTAAAACGCGTATCTTTATTGAATTACTTGATTATTTTAATTATCAAAATGTAAGTATATTCCAACAATGGGGTCACATTTTTTCATTTAACAAATTACTTTATTATTCTACACATTACTAAAGAGTCCTCCTTTTGCTATGCTGACTTTCTGGAACTTCCTAAACGATAATCACACAAGAAAAGAACTCTGCTACGTAACTGAGTTATTGTGGTTTCAAATTTTTCAATTAAATTTTTTAACTAAAAATTAACTCGTAAATACGTAGTTACGAATTACTGAGATTCCTAATTTTGTTAATTAACCGGTTCTAGGCGCTTCAGTCCGGAACCGCTCTGCTGCTACGGTCCCAAGTTCGAATCCTGCCTCGGGCATGGATGTGTGTGATGTCCTTAGGTTAGTTAGGTTTAAGTAGTTCTAAGCCTAGGGGACTAACGCCCTCAGATGTTAAGTCCCATAGTGCTTGGAGCCATCTGAACATTAAATAACGAGAAATAAATGAGAAGTGTAGTTATATACCATAATTAATACTGCAAACTGGTGTCCAAGGCTGTAACATTAAAACGGGTACATTACATCTTTCTACGCTTGCAAAATCGTCGCCTAACAACAGACATGCCATCGTATGGAGTCTCTTCGCAGATAAGCGATGTATTTTGGACTACGTTATAAGAGACGATGTTATTTAAGTATAACTGAAAGTGACCTCGTGAGAACCACAATAGACTTCTTACAATCGCAGTACACGGCAGCGATTTGTCAGTCACTGACAACAGAAGTATAATGTCGTTAGTATCGTCACTGGACAACATCGAGTACCACCACTTGTGTAATGAGTAGCACCTGTTTTTAAATATGCATAGATGCGAGGGAATAACCATTGCAGAGAGGACCTAATAATATTTTTACAATAATTACGTATGCAATGAAGAGAGTGAGACGGGGTTGTATCCTATCCGCAATGTTACTCAATCTGTACATGGGCAAGGTATAAAGAAACCAAGTAGAAATTGAGAAAGAAGAATAAAGTTCAGAGCGAAGAAATAAAAGTTTTGTGGTTTGGCCATGACATTGAATTTGTCAGAAACGGCAAAAGGAACTGGAAGAGCGGTTGAACGGTAGAGGCAGTGTCTGGAAAAGACATAACACGAACACCAACGAAAGGTAAACAAGGGTGATGCAGTGTAGTCTAATTAAATCAGGTGATGGTGCTGGGATTAGATTAGGAAGTGACACACTAAAAGCAGTAGGTAAGGTTTGCAGTTCGGGCAGCCGCACAATAACCCTGGGTTCGGTGTGGGGCGGCGGTGGGGTGGGTGGAATGCTGTGGGCTATTGTGCAGTTGTGAACCACTGAGGGCTACTGCAGGACGAAGTCTATCCGTCGGTTCTAGGTCCCAGATTCAACACAACAATACAATGACTAACTTTCTGCTGGCAGCTCGTAGTAAAAATTGTGCTGGAGCCACTTCAGAAGACACCATCCTGATTATGTTTGACAGCTGCGAAGGAACTCAGTCGTCATGGTAACAAATGCTGTCCGTGATACATATCATTGATACTTGCAGACCATCTTACTACGTCGTCTCCATGGCAACGGCGTCCGTAGATAGCAAGTTCAGGCCAGAAGAGTTCGCCAATGTTACACTAAATTCCGCATTATTCAGCACACAGTTTAACTATTGCGTGATTGCCATAAATGATAGTTACTTCATATTAATCCATTTGTCTTATCTGTACACATGCTATTGACTATGGATATTTTATACTGCTTACATAAATTATTGCCACCAGATAGTACTAAAACATATAATACACATAATTTTTATATATATAACTGCGTAGGCTTCCGCGGCCAGTCAGTCGACATAAAAGTTTTCTGGGTGTGGTGCCGCGTCATATTGTATAAAACTACTGCTGCTGGAGAAAAACCAACGTTTCGGCCACGGTTGCAGTAGACCCAAAAGAAGGCCACTGCAACCGTGGCAGTATTGGTTTTTCTCCAGTAGCAGTAGTTTCATACCATATGACGCGGCACCACACCCAGAAAACGTTTATGTCGAATTTTTATATGATCGTATTACATTACTCACTATTTTTGACATTCTGTTCTGTCCTCCAGGCACTACTTTTTATTCAGTATTAGATGAAATGTATCTTCAAATCAAACATAATTTGTGTAAATTGTTCCTCGCTGGCTGACGTTGACGTCATATAGCACAAACACGCCTTCACCAGGTCTATAAAACGCAAGGCTGCCTAGCCAAAGCAGCAGTTTCAGCGAATGAGGTCAACTGACTGTTCCATGTAGTGTCAACGTCAGCTGATGGGTAAAGACTCTTAGATCTTGAAATTATTTTAAGTCACTGACTTATTTATGTAACTAGCACGTTTTGTACCTTTCAGAGTGCTTTTTGGAGATGACCTTAGGGCGAAACCTGTTACAACAATCACCGCGATCTCTTGTGGTTTTGACCAGTACTAGTCTCCTGTAGGAAAATGTGGCACTTCTTTAAAGCAGCCTGTTTGTGATGCAGCGCTCGAATGGCTGGACTGGGCGGCAGAGCGTGAGAGGTGAGACGTGTCCCTGTCACGCATCTCGCCTGCTCGGCTGGCACCGTGACAGGAGGCGTGCCGTGCGGTGGTCAGCGGCGGCAGTCGTTGCCCCCGACCCGCGGCTGGTAAACACTGCTCGGCGGGGCGGGTCACGGCTGGCCGATAAGGCCAATCACTGGCGCCTCCGCTACCGTATAAACAAAGCGGGAGATGCCCACTGCCACTGCCGCCTATAGTGTCCTCTTAACGCTACCTTGCGTAACTCTCCACGAAGCAAGACGACGCGATCTGCAGCTCCGTCCCAGCAGTACCCCGTCGAGGTAGTCTTTACTCTGAATATTGTGTCGCTGCTGGTGCTGAAGCTGCTGCTATTGTCGCTGCTCAGTTCGAGGATTGATTTGATGCACTTTTCCGCGCTACTTTGTCCAGCAAAACAGTCATCACCTCCACGTAACTACGTCCTCAATCCATGTCAATATACTTACTGTGGTCAAGCCTTAGTCTCTGGCCACGATTGTTTACTACTTTCACTTTCTTGTATTAACAAATTGCCTATTGCTTTGTCTCTCATGATTTATCCTGTCAACCGACCCCTATGTGCCATAAAGTTCTATACTCCCTAATTTATTACTTCATTACTTATGCGTTCCACACCTCTGATTGCCAGCATTCTTCTGTAGTCCACAAATCAAAAGTTTTTCGTATGCTAATTTGGCTTGACAGGAACATCCGATGAAAATCGTTTGGATCGAAACCGGTCGTAAAACAAACTTTTCGCGATCAGAGAGACACATTCTACACGTTTGAAACGTCTGGTCGCTGTATCCTTCAGCGTGATTATGCTACAGTAAATGAAATGAAATTATCGTATGGCACTCATGGCAGGGAGGCCCAATCCGGGGAAGTTCGTCCGCTGACCTGCAGGTCTTATTTCAGGTGACGCAACGTTGGGAGATGAAGACAAGACAACACCCAGTCCACGAGCTGGGAAAATCTCCAGCCCGGCCAGGAATCGAACCCGGGCTCGCTCGACCGTAGGCAAACACACAACCACTCGCCGGCCGTTGTGGCCGAGCGGTTCTAGGCGCTGCAGTCTGGAACCGCGCGACCGTTGCGGTCGCAGGTTCGAATCCTGCCTCGGACATGGATGTGTGTGATGTCCTTAGGTTAGTTAGGTTTAAGTAGTTCTAAGTTCTAGGCGACTGATGACCTTAGATATTAAGTCCCATAGTGCTCCGAGCCATTTGAACCATTTGAAAAGCCTCTATTTCCTTCTTGTCTCAACTGTTTATTGTCCACGCTTCACTTCCATATAAGGCTGTACTCCTTCAGCAGAAACTTCCTAACACTTAAATTCATACTAGCTATCAACAAATTTCTCGTTTTGAGAAATGCTACTGTTGTTGGTAGACTACATTTTATATGCTCTCTACATCGGTCATCGTCAATTATTTTGCTGCCGAAATAGCAAAACTCATCTATTTCTTTTGATGCCTCGTTACCTAATCTATTTTCCTCAGTATCGCCTGATTAAATAAAAGTAAAGGAAAGAGATTGGAATGTAGTCGATTTTAAACCTATATTATGACTTCTTTTTTCTACATTATCCATTCTGTTCAGCTGCTCTTGCAAGTCCTTTGCCGTCTTTGATTGAATTAAAATTCCATCGGCAAAGCGTTAACTTTTTATTTCTCCTTCTTGAACTTTAATTCCTTTCATTCTTTCTTCCGTTTCCTTCACAGCTCTCTCATTGTACAAACTGAATAACACGGTTGATAGGCTACAACCTTTTCTGATTCCCTTTTCAACTACGGCTTCCCGTTAATGTACCTTGACTTGCTTTGCGTAAAAGCTGTAAATAACCTTTCGCTCCTTAACATTTTATGCCTGCTACCTTCAGAATTATAAAGTATATTCCAGTCATTATTGCTAAAGACTGTCTCTAAATATAAAAATGCGGTAAATGTACGTTTCCATACGTTCGAAGATACGTCGTAATGCCAGTACTGCCTCGAGTGTTCCCACACTTCTCCTGAGCCAAAGCTGAACTACCCCGAGGTCGGCTTCAACCAGTCTTTGCCTTCTCGTGTAAATAATTCTTGTCAATATTTTGCAACTATGACTTATTAATTAGATGTTTCTGTAATATTCACAGATGTCAGAGTCTGATATCCTTGGAATCGGAGTTATTACATTTTCTTGAAGTCTGAAGGTACTTCCATCTGATGTATCTGGTATATCAGCTGTAATCGTTTTGTCATTTTATGTTTTCTCTAGAATGTCAATAATTCTGAGGAGCCGTGTTTCGTTATAGGTCTTTCAGCATCGCATCCCCCATCTCATCTTCATCAATTTCCTCCTCTTTTTCCGTAATGCTGCTTTCAAGTTTCTTATATTTATACACAGTGAATATTAATAAAGCCGACCAACTACAGGGACGGATTCCTGACTGGAAATGGAAGAAAAAAAAAAAGGTGCTGTGAACATGGGTCCGGAAATGCCACCGAGCGAGGTGGCGCAGTGGTTAGCACACTGGACTCGCATTCGGGAGGACGACGGTTCAATCCCGTCTCCGGTCATCCTGATTTAGGTTTTCCGTGATTTCCCTAAATCGTTTCAGGCAAATGCCGGGATGGTTCCTTTGAAAGGGCACGGCCGATTTCCTTCCTAATCCTTCCCTAACCCGAGCTTGCGCTCCGTCTCTAATGACCTCGTTGTCGACGGGACGTTAAACACTAACAACCACCACCACCACCACCGGAAATGCCACGGTAGGTGGCGCTGACGGATGAAAGTTCCTCTGTCCAAGTGCCGTGTCGTCTTTGTGTGTTAAGGCTGTGTGACTGACACCGCGTACTGTAAGCAGCACAGTGGTTCGGTATGCATATCGGGAACAAGCCGAGATGGCGTTTGTATACTGCTAAGCAGATGGAAACGGTCAAGAGGCAGAACCCGGTCGTCCAAATCTGGTGTACGCATGGTCTGCCGCCTCCCAGCGATTTGGTGTCTGCTTGAAAGGACCCATATCTCCCAAACTTCCAAAAAGGACTTGAAATGTTGTGTGATGTGATTGGTATCTGTGAGGATAATTATTTTGATACAGCAGTGCTGCCTATAGACCATTTCCATCTGCTTCACCGTACACAAACACCATCTCAGCTGCTTGCCGACGTGAATACCGGACCATTCTGCTGCTTACAGTACGCTGCATCAGTCACACAGCCTGAACACACAACGAACGCACGGCACTTCGTCAGAGGGATTGTCATTCACCAGCGCCATCTAACTGGGCAACGATGCATTTCCGGACACATGTTCATAGGAGATATTTCCTCCATTTCCAGACAGAAATCCGTCCCTGCAGTGTATCGGTTTTATTAATGTCTACCCTGTAAATCCCTTCCATATACTCCTTAGAAGCCAGCCTTATACTCCACAAATGACTGGTGGAAAATACTATGTTCCAATATAGCGAACTGCTGCACTTTTCTGTTCTATATGCAACGAGGTAAAAATGATGTCTGTGTATCAGTGTGAGCCCTATTCTTTTTATCTTAATCTGTTGATTCTAACGTGATATATACGATGGAAACAATTAAACCGTGACATAGTATTTCACTATCACCACGTCTTTGTAATGGATTTCATGACAACAGTTTCCGTTTCCGTACCCCAAGCGTCTGCGTTACAGTTACCTGGTACGATCCTATCGATACAGCTGTGAATTCAACATGTGTCCTTAAGCTCTGTTACTCCTCATTGTTGCAAATATGCGATGGATAAGTTTTTATCGTGCTTTTGATATTATAAACATAGGGAGAACAACGATGACAAGGTTCCAGCGAGTTTGCACGTAAAACGTCCACGTGGATTAAACGCACTTGTTTTTAACTGTAGCACAGCACTTCCCTGTCTACCGATTTAACAAAAATCTTACACACTCAAGCTGTACTTCACGATATGTCGCACAAGAACCTTTGAGATACTCTGCTTTGAAGATTGTACTCTTAAACGTCAGGCTCCCAAAATATCGACGTATTTCATTCAGCTTCCGTGCAGAGTTCCTTGTTGATTCCCCAACACAGAGATGAGAATCTGTACTATTCCATTGTATAATAATACAGTTGATTACTGCCCTCTGTCAAGGTATCTGAGAGAATTTACTTGCACTTGAAGCGTGCTAAGATTAACAAAGATAAGTGGAAATTTCGAGGTTGTAATTAGCTATCCAGCGATTAGTCTGCTGTATTTCAGACTGTTGTTACAAGACGACTCTAGTTACCTGCACTGTATTCGAAATGTTTCATATTCGGTTCAAGATATTAAAGCAACGTTTCAGCAAAGGCAGTGAGTATTCTGCTTTACAGTTAAGTCACTACGTGGTCGATGATACGCCATAAATGCTACGTTTATGTACAAATGATATTTTTTGTGAGCTCCGATAGCTTCCGAACAAAAGAGTAAATTTACGTACCTTCCGTTAACTTTTTTGTCATTGAGTAACATAACTGTGCCTCGGTGCCTTACACAACTGAGCAAACATTTTTGTAATTTTCATTCAATTTCTATATATATCGTTATTTTGAACGAAGTAAATTCTAGTTACATAACAAGATTCGGCGTACAGCCATCATGAGAAACACTGCCTCATACCGAAAACATACCATCTGGTACTGCGATCTGCTTTTTCCAAGGTAGTATTTGCTGAATGCTCCACGTTTATCTAAACTTTCATCGGTAAAAATATAAGACGTGTAAGAAAAGGGTCGTCGGTTGCGTTCCTGCATTAGAGGTTGACATAAAGGAGAAAAACACTGATTCATAGGGTAGACGCGGACGCCAAACTGGGCCCATTGACATGTCACAGGCGATGTGGACAAGAGAGGCCATTGTTACTCGTAGATAGAAATCCAAATGAAGTTAATGAATGGCTTCACACAGCTGTAAAGTATGCAGTGTCATCTCTAGGTTCTGTATCGTCCGCTGACCGCTGCTCTCACCGAATGTTTAAAATTCTTCGTTTCTTAACTTATCAATCGACAGACTGGATGTTCTTGTATGTAGGTAACGGCACTACGAACAATCAATAATTCTGAATCAGTTCTGCCTTAGTTTACAGTCTAGTGAGGGTAGTACTAATATGCCAACTTCTGAGAAGAAAAAGATATTACTGTCTTTATTTGTGGCGAATTTTTCTGAAGTAGCCCTGTACTTTTTTGCATAGCGTAATTCCAGAAATGACACACGATGATTTAGCTGGCTTCCCGTGCGGTGGCGCAGAGTAAAATTAGCGTTCGCAGAAAACTCCACTGCCTGCGGCAGGAAGCGGGCAAGAAAACTGAATCAGCAATCTGTCTGACTCACAGCTCATGGGCCCCGGGCGTTATTACGGTCATGGTGGACTGTGGGCGCCGTCACGGAAGTATATGTTGGCGATACAACCACTGTTCTGGCATGCTGCCTTAACAATGAGTCGTCTACGTCTGGATCTGTACCCTGCAAACCAATTTACAGTGTGTCGTGTAGGGTTTCATTTCACTAATGGTATGTGGGCATGAACGACTGTCCATAACCCTCCGTATGAGCTCAAATGTGCCTAACTTCGTCGTCGTGGTCATTTCGCTGCATATATGTGAACGTTTCAGAGGGAGCACTAGGCAGCGTTGGATTAAAAAGGGGGAAAGTAATACAGTGAAAGACGGATGGGTACCTTTTGAGAAATGAGATGGTGATGGCAACAGAGGATAACATAAGTAAAACGACAAGGCCTAGTAGAAACCACTGGATAACATAGGAGACATGAAGTTTAATTAAGGAAAGGAGGAAACATGAAAATGCAGAAAATTAAGCGGCTAAAGGGAATACAGAGGTGTAAAGAATGAGACTGATAAAAAGAGCAAAGTGGCTGAGCAGTAATGGCTAGAAGTCATATGTAAGGCTGTAGAAGCAAGCATAACTATTGGAGACATAGGTGTCATCTATAAGAAAACTGGAGACGTTTGTGGAAAATATAAGCACCCGTATGGATATCAAGAACTCAGTGGCAAGCCAGTGTAAGCAAAGAAAGGAAAACTCAAAGGTGGGAAGAGTGTACGAGGTATGTGGGAAAAGTAATGAGACTGACAACATTGCGAGCGCTTTGACAACGCTATGTTGTTTCACTTATACAGACAGGAGTCTTCATCACTTCCAGATGCTCAGTCCGAGTTTCGATTCCGTAGAGCTGTCACTAAAGTTGTGCTTCTTTTGTGTGTTACGAAAATGAAAAAGCGGCGAGTGTGACCTTTGAATGAGCAAATCAAAGATCAAAACAGTGCTAATTTTCTTTTTTTACGGTAGGGGTATCGTGAATAAATAATTTGTTTCTGCTGGGCACACTGTCAACCAAATGTTTTACAAAGATATCCTTTAAAGGCTCAGGAAAGGATTAATCGAATGAGACTGGATATTGCAGACAAGTGGATGCTGCATCATCACAGCGCCCCATGTCACACGGCCGCTCCCTATTCACCTGATCTGAATCCTTGTGACTTTTTCCTTTTTCCTTTTTTCGAAATCGAAAATTGTCTTAAAAGGACGTCATTGTGGGACTCTGGAGAACATTCAAAAGAACGTGACCGACCGACATGTTTAAGGCTCTACCAGTTGAAACCTTTCAGCGCTGCTACCGAGACTGGGAACTAAGACTCCGCCGATATATAGCGAAGGGAACTACTTTGAAGACGACAATGTTGTTCTTTGAAAAAAAATGAAAACTTTGGCAGATCAAAAATAAATAAATCTGATTACTTTCTTCACATAGCTCGTATATACAACGGAAATGAACTTCTGGGCAAAGAGAAGAGGAAGTAGATGAAGATGAGATGAGAGATACGATTCAGCGAAAAGAATTTGGCAGAGCACTAAGAGACCTAAGTGGGAACAAAGTCCACGGAAGAGACGATATTCACACAAAATCACGCAGATCCCTTGAACAGCTGACCACGACAAAATTATTCCACCAGGACTATACGGTATGTGAGACAGGCGAAATACTGTCAGACATTAGAAAGAATGTGATAGTTATTCCTAAGAAAGTAGGTGCTGATAGGTGTCAGTACTATCGAACCATCAGTTTAATAAGTCGTCGCAGAATCTTAACACGAATAATTTACAGAGGAAAGGGAAAACTGGCAAAGGCTGATCTCGGGGAAGAACTGGAGGAATGTTGAAACGTGTGAGGCAATACTGTCCATACGAATTGTCTTAGAAGATACGTTAAGAAAATGAAAACTTGTGTTGATAGCATTTTTAGATTTAGACACCGCTTTTGATAACGTTGACTGGACTACACTCTCCGAAATTACTCTATGAAGGTAGAATGAATTAAATACAGACACTAAAAGGCTGTTTTACAGTTCGTACAAACACGACATGATTGTCAAGAGTCAAAGGATATGAAACAGAAGCCATAGCTGGGAAGGGAGTGAGACAGGGTTTTAGCTTATGCCCCAACGTTATTCCATCTCTACATTAAGCGAGCAGTAAAGGAGGCCAATGATAAATTTGGAAAAAGAATTAAGTCAGAGAGAAGAAATAGAAAGTTGAAGGTTTGCCGATTACATTGTAATTATCTGAGATAACTACCTTGGAAGAGCAGTGGAACGTAACGGATAGTCGAGGAGTTATACTATTTCTGCAGTAAAATAACTGATGATGGTCCAGGTAGAGGATATAAAATGCTGACCGGCAACAGCAAGAAACACATTTCTGAAAAAAACAGAATGTAACGTCTGATATATACCACTATGTAAAGCAAAGTCGTTGTTTAACGTTGTTACCAAAATTTCGAAAAGTTCTTGACCGATTAACTTCAAACTTTTACACATTGCTCTAATGAAAGTTCAGACAGCATAGGCTATATGTTTCTAATGAATATAATATCTAAATATATGTCTAATAAAGAAAGGAGTAATGTTGTTAGTGAAAGTTACTGACGGGCTACCTTCACATTTTTACACTATACACTAATAAACATTCCCATGGATAAAAGCTATGCATATTTTTAAACAGGTTTTCCGTAAAAACCGGATTCGAGAAATAAAACGCTGTGCTTCCTTCTCTTATTTGCAACATGTTTCAACTGCGGTAGCAAGGCTTCTAAAAAATTGGACACTTGGTTTCTCACGCATATATATTCTCTCTCCTTATATATCACAGAACTGTATACACAGCAAAGTGCTGTTTTATTATCTTCCTTTCCGCCGATTTTACAGTAAATAGGAGAAATGTATTTACGGTTTATCGACTCATGACTAGAATACTGCAATTTCCAATGAAGTTTTCATTTTAGACAACAGTAAACAAAGCTGACTGTCAGAGAGAGTGGCAAGAGAACAGATTTGGGGGTGGAGGGTGGGGAGGTAGGAATGGATGGAGGGGTGAGGGAGGATGTGGAGAAAGGGGGGAGGAGGAGATGGGCAGAGAAAGTGGGGGCAAGGGAGGGAGGAGTTCAGGCTGTACATCGAATTCCCCATTCGTATTTAGCAATTACGAAGCATTGCTGGGTTCGGAAGTCTAATATAAATATTCGTGGTTTCATCTGGTGAGGCTGGAGTGTAGCCTTGTAAGGAGTGAAACATGGCCGATAAGCAGTTCAGGCAAGAGGGGAATATAAGCTTTCGAAAGGTGGTGCTACAGAAGAATGCTGAAGATTGGCTGGGTAGAGAGAACAGCTATATGAGGTACTGAATCGAATTTGGAAGGTCAGAAACTTATTGCACCAGTTGAGTAAAAGAAGGGAACGCTGGACGAGATACATCCTGAGGAATGAAGGAATAGTCAGTTTCGAGATGGAGTGAAGTTTGCGGAGTAAAAATTGTAGAGGGAGACGTAGACATGAATATGCGGCTAGTGAGCAGATTGAAAGGGATGTACGTTGCAATTATTATTCATAGATGAAGAGACTTGCACGGGATAGAGTAGCATGGAGAGCTGCATCAAACCATTCTTCGGACTGAAAACAATAACAATAACAACAACAAGAACAACAACATCCAGCGAAATTACATTTAGAACTTACAATGTCACATCGAACATCAAAGGCTCGATCTAACTCCTTGGCTGTCTCTTAAGATCACTGACGCTGGCGTGGAACCATCTTCATTCCTGACTTTCTCTTTTTCTCTTCCAAATCACTAACATTGTTAGTTAACACCCATCGTTTCTTTAATCTATTTGGAAGCTTACATTTTGCTTAATTTTCTTTGTAACTCATTATCGAAAACAATATCTGGTTGTACAATGAAAGTTTGTTGTTACATGACGAAAATTGTACAATGTACGACCAGTTTTAAAATACTAGTTAGTAGGTCTTTAAATATGCAGTAAATGAAAATAAAGTACTCTGCAGAGGATCGTCTTGTCCGCAGCTCGTGGTCGTGTGGTAGCGTTCTCGCTTCCCGCGCCCGGGTTCCCGGTTTCGATTCCCGGCGGGGTCAGGGATTTTCTCTGCCTCGTGATGACTGGGTGTTGTGTGATGTCCTTAGGTTAGTTAGGTTTAAGTAGTTCTAAGTTCTAGGGGACTGATGACCATAGATGTTAAGTCCCATAGTGCTCAAAGCCATTTGAACCATTTTTAGAGGTTCGTCTTTATACTGCTGTATCGAATTTCCAACACTTCCCTCAGCGGACATTACCAGTGCTGTAAATCTCTTTCTGGTTCCCATCGAAATATTTTCTTGTAATGTAAAAAATCTGTGTGTGAATCGTCGTCGTAGTCTGCTGTAGCTTTCTACCCGTAGAAGATGGGAGAGCACATAGGATCACCGCCGCAGACTTACACGCTTCGTTCGCGTTCCGTTCCAAACATGAGTTGCAGAGCGCCACAGGCAGCAGGAATTTGCTAATATAGCGACTGGCCTCTTGAAGTGCCTCTCGGATAACATGAGAATGCTGCAGAATGCCTCGCGACGAGGCGCGTCCGTGGGCTTAAGTGGACGCCGGCTGTGCTGTGCCGTGCCGGGCCCGAAGCCAAACTCGCGCCAGCGGCTAATGGCCGACTTCCCTCCTACCCCACTACCAGCGCTCCTGTCCCCCGCCGATACGGCGACACGGCCGTTTCTGCTCTGAGCGCAACGCCGCGGAATCTCTTAAAAAAGAAAAAAAAATTGGGACGGATGTGACGTTTCCAGACAGCGGGCGAGAATAGAAAAGGGCGTGGTTTTATTTGCGCCCGCGCCTTTTGAGGAACACTTTACGGCACGTGCATTTCGTGACCAGAGACAGGGCAATTGGTTGCCCCGACTCTGTTCACGGGAACGGGTATTAGCATTCTCACCTGGGTCGAGTTATTCGCGTCGCACGGAGCCGGTTCTGAGGTCGAGGTTGCTGGTCAGAGCAGACGTTTTCGGTACGTCACCGATTTTTCACTGATTCAGGATACGTTTCTCCATTTCCTGACGGAATGCCTTTTTTTTAACCAATTACGTTCTAATTTATGTTTGCCGAGTTATCGGCCTTTTTAAGAAACGACGCGCAGGTTGTCGACTGCGTTTTACTTTTTATCCGTCGTAGCAATATGACGCAGGCCATTTAATCGTTAGTTCAGAACCTCCGGTGCCTCCATGACGTATTATCTAGCCCTTTCTCAAGGACTGGTCCTTTCCATCCGTCGACTGGGCTTAACGTGTAGTCGCTTTTACCTCCTTTTTCGACTTCGTGTTCTACGGTTCTGACATAGACGCGTATGACCTCAGTTGTTTTTGCGCCCTAAAATAAAAGAAAACTGACTCAGATGTCTCCAAAATAGTGTCTAGATTTTTCTACCTGCACGTTTCTTTGAGAGCACCCAAGTAACGATTGCAAATGTAGGGAAACGCTTTGATTGACCCCACTTTGGTAGTCATTTTATGAACTGTCTTTTGATGATGATACATGAATTCATTGTACGGGGGTCGCCTAGAAACTAATGCACCATATTGTTTTTTCTTCAGCATTTATGAACACAACGAAACATACACACAAGAAAGAATTATGTTCCTCCTACACTGCTATTTCTCTGCACAATCTGCTTCCCGTTCAATGGCCTTCCTCCAGCGAGACACATGGGCGTGTATTCCCTGTCGGTACCAATTCTTGTACTGGTCACGAAGCCATTTCTTCACTGTGCGAATCACCTATCAGCCATCCTCAAAACTCTTTCACTAATGGCATTCTTTACTGGCCCAAACAAGAGGAAGTGTGAGGGAGCTA
The DNA here is from genome assembly GCF_023864345.2 of Schistocerca serialis cubense. Taxonomy (NCBI): domain Eukaryota; kingdom Metazoa; phylum Arthropoda; class Insecta; order Orthoptera; family Acrididae; genus Schistocerca; species Schistocerca serialis. Next base: position 874,666,946 of record NC_064639.1, read on the forward strand.
ATTCAGGGCTATAGGGTTTATGGATAACAGTGCCCAACCTTATTTAGTGATGTGTTCGAAACTCCTCAAATTTAAGTGAAGTCGAGCGTCATTTTAAATCAGTCATGTGGTTGGTTATGGCGCCGAAGTCGCTGAAAGCGCCTCCTGAGTTTCCTTAATGTGTTCACAAATCCTTCAGAATTGAGGGTGCTGCCTCTTGGCATCCCGTCAGTGACTGTGGCACCCTCACAGTGCCAAAACACAGTGAGCGTGATCTTACTGGCGGAATCAGATGTTTTGCTTTGTTCTGTTTTGTTTTGCGTTCACAACGGTAAACCCCGGTTGCATCACCTGCCACAATCAGGGACAAGAAGGCTTCCCCCTCAGTTTCAAAATGTTGCAGCAACTCAGAAGAAATGATTTTATGTTTCTGAGAAGGTTGACGATGGCGGAAGTGCTGACTGACAATGGCAACAAAAGCGTTTCTGAAAGGGAGGAATATGTTATAAAGTAGTTTCTAAAGGCATTTCTCTGTACTACAGCTTTGTACGAAAGTAAAACGTGGACGAGAAAAAAAAACACACTTTTGAAATGCGGTGCTACAGAAGAACTCAGATGCTCAGATGGGTAGATCGAGTAACCAATGAGGAGGCAGGGAACCGAACGTGGTGGCCATTTCATGTGGTGGTGGTGGTGGTGGTGGTGGTGGTGGTAATGATGATCGTATGGCATAGTTGGCCGGGAGGTCCCATTCGGGTTCTGCCGCCAAGTGCAAGTCTTATTTCAGTCGGCCGAGATGAGGATGAAATGGTAACACGACAACCCGTCCCCGAGTGGAGCAAATCTCCAACCCAACCGGGAATCGAACCCAGGCCTAGTGCATGGGAGGCAAGCACGTTACCACCCAACTAAGCAGGCGGACACATTTCATGTAATATAACGTGTGATTTAACTAAAGTAACACGATACGTGTCAGTCATGTCGAATAACACGACTGACAATGCCATCATGTCATCCAACATGCCATTTGCCACGTGTTGCAATATGACACAATGTATCACTAAATTTCAGGACCGAGGCATTCCTGCGGCTGTGGGATGCATCCAGTTATACACAGAAGCGCCAAAGAAATTGGCATAGGTATGTGCATTCAAATACAAAGATATGTCAATAGGAAGAATACGGCGCTGCGGTCGGTAACGCCTAGGTAAGACAAAAAGTGTCTGGCGCAGTTGTTAGATGGGTTACTGAGGTCACAATGGCAGATTTTTGAGTCTGAACGTGGTGTTACAGTAGCCGCATGAGTGATGGGACACAGCATCTCCGAGGGACGACTATACCTTGAATATCAGGAATCCTGTAAAACATAATATCTCAGACAGCTGAGGTCGGAAAAAGATCCTGCAAGAACGGGACCAACGACGACTGAAGAGAATCGTTCAATGTGACAGAAGTGCAACCCTTCCGCAAATTGCTGCAGATTTCAATCCTGGAACATCGACATGTGTCAGAGTAGGAACTAATTAACGAAACATCATCGATATGGGCTTTCGGAGCCGAAGGTCCAATCTTGTAACCTTGCCGACTGCACGACACAAAACTTTACTTCTCGCCTCAGCAGGGGACTGTTCAAGCTGATCGAGCCTCTGTAATGGTCTGGGGCTAGTGCAGGGGACCCCTGATACGTCTAGACACGACTCTGACAGCTGACGCTTAGTAAGCATCCTGTCTGATCACCTGCATCCATTCATGTCCATTCTACACTCCGATGGACTTCGGCGATTCCAGCAGGATAACGCGACGCCCCACACGTCCAGAATTGCTACAGAGTGGCTCCAAGAATACTCTTCTGAGTTTAAACATTTTCGCTGGCCACCAGACTCCTCTGACGTGAACATTACGGAGGATATCTTAGATGCCTTGTAACGTGCTATTGAGAAGAGATCTCCCCCCCCCCCCCCCCCCCCCCTCGTAGTCTTACTGATCTATCGACAGCCCTGCAACAATCATGGTGTCAGTTTCCTCCAGCACTACTTCAGACATTAGTCTAGTCCAAGCCACGCCGTGTTGCGGCACTTCTGCGTGCTGGTGAGGGTCCTATACGATGGTAGGCAGGTGTACAAATTAATTTGGCTCTTCAAATGTGCCGCGCGGGATTGGCCGAGCGGTCTAATGCGTTGCAGTTAGGGACTGTGCGGCTGGTCCCGGATGAAGTTAGTCCTCCCTCGGGCATGGGTGTGTGTGTTTGTCCTTAGCATAGTTTAGGTTTAATAGTTTGTAAGCTTAGGGACTGATGACATTAGCAGTTAAGTCCCATAAGATTTCACACACATTTGAACATTTTTGCTCTTCAAATGTAGACGCACCACCACTCTCGGATTTTTCGTATGATAGATACATCCCACTCTTTAGAAGCACATAGATGTGTGTCTATTAGTTCTTACACACCTCACTACACACGTAACAGAGGGTGGGTTTGGGGAAGAAATAGTCCCCTCGCGTAAAAAATCAACCCCCCCACCCAGTAATCAAATATTCCTTTAGCATCGTCTGAGGAACAATACCACACCCAGAACCTTTATCCCCCCCCCCGAAAAACTTTTTTAGCTATTACATGTATGCTCTTCAGCCATATGATACTGGACAGAGTGAAGAAAAAATGCCGCGCTTGGCGGACGGCATTAGACTGCTGATACCATTTCAAGACAGAATTGTATGTAGAAAAACCTAGTACCTCCAGTTGATTTAACATAAATGAGATTTAATAAAGGCATACCAGTTTGCCTACAAGATTGTCTTCGGCGATTGTTTCACTTACGTTTGTCAGTGGCTGCTTAGACACAGAATAGCAAAATTTAAAACCTGTTTTATTCCACAACAGTATAAAGTGAAGAATTCGTGCTAATTACCAGTAAACTAGCCTATTACACTAATGTTTTGTCATTTACTTTTGACAAAAGTGGTTTATACACATAGCAAAGAAAGTTTTGCATCACCACGGTTCCCAGAACTCCTTAAGGAAGACATTGACTGTGGATACTATATCACAGACACAGTCCCTTTGAGATGTCACTAAACTCGCCCAAAGATGTAAACAAACATGCATGAGCCGCTCCTATTAGACGGAGGGGGTCCGAAAGCCGATCAGTTCCAGTCACTCCACGAGGAAGGAGATAAACGGCTCGTGTTGTCTGTAGTTCAACCATGGCTAGACGGTCAATACCGTGGTTCGATTGTGTCCGCATTGTTACTTTGTACCAGGAAAGGCTCTCAACAAGGGAAATGTCCAGGCGTCTCGGAGTGAACCAAAGAGATGTTGTTCGGACATGGAGGAGATACAGAGAGAGAGGAACTGTCGATGACGTGCCTTGCTCAGGCAGCCTAAGGGCTACTACTGCAGTGGATAACCGCTACCTACGGATTATGGCTCGGAGAAACCCTGACAGAAACGCCACCATGTTGAATAATGCTTTTCGTACAGCCACAGGATGTCGTATTAAGACTCAAACTGTGCGCAGTAGGCTGCATGATGCGCAACTTCACTCCCGACGTCCATGGCGAGGTCCATCTTTGCAACCACGACATCATGCAGCGCGGTACAGATGGGCCCAACAACAAGCCGAATGGACCGCTCACGATTGGCATCAAGTTCTCTTCACTGATGAGTGTCGCATATGCTTTCAACCAGACAATCGTCGGAGACGTGTTTGGAAGCAACCCGGTCAGGCTGAATGCCTTAGACACACTGTCCAGCGAGTGCAGCAAGGTGGAGATTCCCTCCTGTTTTGGGGTGGCATTATGTGGGGCCGACGTATGCCGCTGGTGGTTAAGGAAGGCGCCGTAACGGCTGTACGATATGTGAATGCCATCCTCCGACCGTTAGTGCAACGATATCGGCAGCATATTGACGAGGCATCCATCTTCATGGACGACAGTTCGCGCCCCCCATCGTGCACATCTTCTGAATGACTTCCTTCAGGATGAACCCTATCGAACATTTCTGGGATAGGTTGAAAAGGGCTGTTTATGTACGACGTGACCCACCAACCACTCTGAGGGATTTACGATGAATCGCCGTTGAGGAGTGGGGCAATATGGACCAACAGTGCCTTGGTGAACTTGTGGATAGTATGCCACGACGAATACAGGCATGCTTCAATACAAGAGGACATGCTACTGGGTATTAGAGGTAACGGTGTGTACAGCAATCTGGACCACCACCTCTGAAGGTCTCGGTGTATGGTGGTACAGTATGCTATGTGTGGTTTTCATGAGCAATAAAAAAGGGCTGAAATGATGTTTATGTTGATCTACGATATTCCAATTTTCTGTACAGTTCCGGAACACTCTGACTCGAGGTGATGCAAAACATTTTTCTGATGTGTGTATAACCGAAGATATATGGTTTGACGATGCCTTTTGTTCTACTCAAGTCCAATGATTGTTAATACTTGTAACACTTGATAATGGCCTAAGGCGGAAAACTAGATTGTGGAATGCTGTACAGTCAAATGGCGGTCATACCTATCACAAAGTTTTGTATGACTTTGGCTCCACACACAAGTGAAATCATAGATTCACAAAACTTTTCTCATCGAACAAGGTCTTATGGCCGCTGCTGCTAACATGCGATGAGAAAATGGATGCTGTTCTCCACCATTCAACGCTTCAACAACTAGTCTTTGAGGTAAGTGGAACTGCCTTGTAATGTCACGGGTACTTCGCCGAGGTGACTGGTGAGCGTTTTCAATAATCGCGTACTCTGTTTGTGGAGTACATCCAGTCCGTGGACGAAGACACTATTACTCGTGGACGAAGATTGCCGGCTTCCCGAAGGCGTTACTCCAGAGGACGAAATACTTGCTTATCAGGATGGCGTATTTGAGGGTCCCGTGCAGCATACGCACGAGCAGTAGCGGTTTGGTTACAGGATGCACCCAGCACGAAAAGCATATCGATGTATTCATCGTTTGTGTACTCCATCGGAAAGCCGCCCTACATGAGCTCAACAGCACCAGTTACGATGGTACACTGATCGGTTAGTAGACACATGCATATGCAGTTTAATGGATCCCAATGCAATGTGATACGCTATTGCCAGGTGACAAAATGATGTCCTGCCTATAAACGAAGAGAATTACGGGAACGGACGCCTAAAAAAATAAAATCCGAACCTAATAAGATGGTGGGTGGGGGTTTGGTGTCACAGCACTCGACTCATTGAGCTACGATTGCTGGTGTGGCGGTCTGGGGTGATACACGTTCCTCTGCACTTTCCGATGCGCTGCATGATGTGGCAGTGTTTCCAAAGCGCACGCGATCTGTTTTTGCTAGATAAACTTCTGTTTTGAATCTAGATGAGGAATAGCATGCTGACCTTCAAGTGCAGCATTTTTTTTTCTTCATCCTGTACATTACCGAACTATCAGTTTAATAAGTCACAGCTGCAAAATACTAACGCGAATTCTTTACAGACGAATGGAAAAACTGGTAGAAGCGGACCTCGGGGAAGATCAGTTTGGATTCCGTAGAAATGTTGGAACACGTGAGGCAATACTAACCTTACGACTTATCTTAGAAGAAAGATTAAGGAAAGGCAAACCTACGTTTCTAGCATTTGTAGACTTAGAGAAAGCTTTTGACAACGTTAACTGGAATACTCTTTCAAATTCTGAAGGTGCCAGGGGTAAAATACAGGGAGCGAAAGGCTATTTACGATTTGTACAGAAACCAGATGGCAGTTATAAGAGTCGAGGGACATGAAAGGGAAGCAGTGGTTGGGAAGGGAGTAAGACAGGGTTGTAGCCTGTCCCCGATGCTATTCAATCTGTAAATTGAGCAAGCAGTAAAGGAAACAAAAGAAAAATTCGGAGTAGGTATTAAAATTCATGGAGAAGAAGTAAAAACTTTGAGGTTCGCCGATAACATTGTAATTCTGTCAGAGACAGCAAAGGACTTGGAAGAGCAGTTGAACGGAATGGACAGTGTCTTGAAAGGAGAGTATATAGGATGAACATCAACAAAAGCAAAACGAGGATAATGGAATGTAGTCAAATTAAATCGGGTGTTGCTGAGGGGATTAGATTAGGAAATGAGACACTTAAAGTAGTAAAGGAGTTTTGCTATTTAGGGAGCAAAATAACTGATGATGGTCGAAGTAGAGAGGATATAAAATGTAGACTGGCAATGGCAAAGAAATCGTTTCTGAAGAAGAGAAATTTGTTAACATCGAGTATAGATTTTAGTGTCAGGAAGTCGTTTCTGAAAGTATTTGTATGGAGTGTAGCCATGTATGGAAGTGAAACATGGACGGTAACCAGTTTGGACAAGAAGAGAATAGAAGCTTTCGAAATGTGGTGCTACAGAAGAATGCTGAAGATAAGGTGGGTAGATCACGTAACTAATGGGGAGGTATTGAATAGGATTGGGGAGAAGAGAAGTTTGTGGCACAACTTGACTAGAAGAAGGGATCGGTTGGTAGGACATGTTTCGAGGCATCAAGGGATCACAAATTTAGCATTGGAGGGCAGCGTGGAGGGTAAAAATCGTAGAGGGAGACCAAGAGATGAATACACTAAGCAGATTCAGAAGGATGTAGGTTGCAGTGGGTACTGGGAGGTCAAGAAGCTTGCACAGGAGCATGGAGAGCTGCATCAAACCAGTCTCAGTACTGAAGACCACAACAACAACAACAACCCTGTACATTAATTACTGTGGCTGGAGATTCTTCTGGATTTTTGGCACAAGATCAGGGACTATAGCCTATAAATTCCAAGAGGCAGGTGTGCCAATACGTAGTGGCTAAGAGCGCTCACTGCGCTGGGGAAGTAGGGTTAACTCGTAAACAAGCGCGGATATGTCTAGATGTTTTCGTTTAAACGTCTTTTAAGCTACCAGATAAGTCGGCAAGCTAGTTCCCTTCTTTTACACCCATCACTTTGCCCACGACATATTCGTCTCTTTTTGTGCTATGACAGGAGTGTTTCTCATTCTGCTTCCCAACTTTTACTCTACCATAATTTTGACGTTAGACCTCCATAGTTTGGCAACCGACGCAGATTATTGTTAACTCAGGCGACGACTGATCCGGGATAGGGTTCCTTTTTGTCATTCGAACCGTGTTGCTCATACCGTGGCAACGGATATAGCTTTCACATACCAACCGCGAGACCATTAATAGCGTGTATTTGTTTGCCTTCTTACAAAATTTAAACCGATTTGCACAAGTTTGAAATAGAGAAGTGGCGTATTTTGATATTCATGACGTGGTCTACATATTACTTAAGTAATGACAAATGAAAGTTGTGGCTTAAACCATTTTAACCCTCATCCGTGAAGATATTACATGACCGTAACAGGTCGATATTTGGGTTTAAAGTAAAAGCAGCTGATGGTCAAACATGTATTTTATATAGTTAAAAAACTCACAAAAACCTGCTTTTCGCACGTAGAATGCGAATTAAGCTAGATTTTTAAATCAAGTTTTCAACTGTATCATAAGAATGAGTTTTTTATTTATTTGATTCAACTTAAACCGTTTCGGCGCATTCTAGTCACGTAAGGACGAATTTTAAATGGCACATTTAGCTCGACTTTAAGCCGTCTTATCTCGACAACTGATGAAGATTATCGGATAAAAAAAATGTTGTTTAGAAGTCATCCATTTATCTACCTTCGTGCAAAGTTCGAACAGATTCGAACAAGTTTCAAATTATAGAAGTGGCGCACTGAAAAATCTGCATATAAAAACGTGTTCTTTGCACGTATTTGCACTTAAAATCCAAACGGCGCACATACAAATGCCGCCATTAGCTGAGCGTTAATTTCAACCAGATTAAAAGCTTTTACAAAAAGAATTACTCGATTAGCACGATTTGCCTGGGCGCTACCTCCGGTTCGTAGTCCACACCTTACTTAACGTACTGTAACATAACTGTAGTAAGACAGTGGCTATGCAAGTGGCCGCCGGTCCGGGTTAAACCAAAAACTTTGTACCCCATAATCCTAACTGAAATACAAGACGAGCACTAAGACCCTCGCAAACAGCGATTTGCGCGTGGCCCTTCCATATTTGAAAAATCTGGTGCCTCAGAAGTTACTGCAGTAATTATTTTTCGGTACCAAGCATTTTAAAATTGACTTAATCCCTCATGGTCAAGCTGCCTGCGATAGATTTAATGACGCATTGCTACTGAGAGAGGTTTGCAAAACCTATGTAAGAACTTAGTTCTGACGGGGAAATAAGGGTCTAACGAGTAGCCTGCCGTAGGCGAGTCGTGGACACAGTTCAGAAGGAGAAGCCATTTGAGGGAAGCCCCACTCGTGTCGGCTGTGTCCCACCAGAAGACACGGCGGGCGCGTCGCTACCGCCTTTAACTCCAGAGCATCTAACACTGCAAAACGCCATCTATTATCCCCAGTCTGGGTCCCGAACAAAAAAGACATAATTCATTATTATTGTGGAGTACACACGAAGATAATAGACAAACAGCAGCAGAAAAGTATTATAAAAAGGAAGGTCGAGTTAATTCATAGCAAGGCATTTTAAAGTTAAAATTTGTAAAACAGTTTATAGGTATGTGACCTTAAGCTTTCCTAGCGAATCAACTGCTGCGTCCGCGTATGGTGGACGGCAGGAGCGTGAGGGGGGGGGGGGGGGGGGGAGGGGGGGGAAGGAAGGGGAGGAGGGGAACGGAATGCTGGGCGTTAACTCTGGTCCCTCGGTGGTTGTAGTGACTTCAGTTCGCTGAGCGCTGGGTTCCTCGCTTTACTGGGAGTGGAGGAACTGTCTTTATTGGCCAGGCCGCCGGCCTCTCGTATTTAAACAGCCTGTTTTAGAACACCATCCCAAAACGACGAAACTGTGTCAGCATTTCAGTTTGCTCATATATCGTAGTTCCCTGCAGTTACACAACGCTCCGCAAGCGCCGGTTTTGCTGGTCGCCTGTGTCCCCTGCTCCTGGCACCCTCCTTCGACTGCGAAGGGGTACTAAGACAGTTTATTATATTTATATTCAATTAATTTTATTTATTTAAGAAATTTGTTTAAGATAATTCTCTGCTTCTCATTTATTTTTTGATATTTTTAGTTATGATTTGCAGTGGTTTTGTTTAGGTTTTAGCTTCAGTCTTTTAAACGCTAAAAAATATGTCTTTGGTTTTTAATACCACAGGAGAGCTAGATATATGTCCCGCAGCGTCGATCTCGCTTATACTCCTCGTCGGAAATGCTCCACCTGAAATCTCTAAAATGTTTATTTCGCTACGAAGATCATTCGTCACAACTAGGTGCTATGTTGTATGATGCGTATGGATTGATGTGTCCAACTTTTTTATCAACGAAAAGTTTATTGCTTCTGAGATAGTCTCCCGTCCGCAGCTCGTGGTCGTGCGGTGGCGTTCTCGCTTCCCACGCCCACGCCCGGGTTCCCGGGTTCGATTCCCGGCGGGGTCAGGGATTTTCTCTGCCTCGTGATGACTGGGTGTTGTGTGATGTCCTTAGGTTAGTTAGGTTTAAGTAGTTCTAAGTTCTAGGGGACTGATGACCATAGATGTTAAGTCCCATAGTGCTCAGAGCCATTTGAACCATTTTTTTGATAGTCTCCCGAAGAATATTGACCGTGAAAAGATGCAGGCTCCTATCATCATTCCACACTGCACCTCCGATCGATATACGTCACGTGATATCTGAAGAATGTTTGTCAAATCTTTCATAAATTGATAAATACACACATTGAATGTGTGTTATTTTCTTGAATTTGTTTATTGTGCCATCAACTAACTAAACATTCACAATGGAGCTTAATAGCGTCGCACAACAATACCAAAATCCCTCCAACACAAAACATGTCCGATCTCTGGATCGCTTCACACAAAGTCCTCCAGTATACTGTACATCTTTGCTTACTTATTCCAGAGAGATGCGTCCGTAGCACGGATCGACCAATTCTCGCAGGCAGTTTATACTGCTCTTGGGATTAATACTCACCGCACATGAGTCATTCTTTTGTAGTATTAGTGGTCTATTGCAATAAACCTCGTTGTCATGAGATTTGATTTAACGTAGGCGTTGAAACACGTGTGGCCAACAGTCTGATGAACGGAGGCAACGCTTCACTCTTAGTAAATAGTGAGTCAATGCCCAGCCACGTAAAGTCAAAACGTCGGCGAAGAGATACCTAAGCGCCCAACGAGGCCGGCACAAGTACCGGGGAACCGATGTGGGAACATCGATTCCCCGGTACTTGTGCCGGCCTCGTTGGGCGCTTAAGTATCTCCGCCATTCGGACATAGGACTCCTGATATTTTTAAAAATATCGAGAAGCTGATATATGGATATAAAAAGTCATTATCGGCACTCGAAGAAAGGTACCGATGTATCACGGGAAAAATATCGACGTACCTGCCTACAAAAGTATCGGCTGCACATAGTAAATAGACCGCCGGTTTTAGGACTGTGTATTTAAGTACTGATTTATTAATAGATGTTCTGTTCATCAAGAAGCTAACAGCCTGCTTATCCCCCTTAGAGCAAGAAGTGAAAGGCAAACGATGCTCGTTCACGCTTGGCTATAACCAGTTTGCTAACAATGGTAACTGCATGTAAGTGACACAGTAATGGGTTTCCGAGGGATCTGTCCTTCGGTTTCGTCACACATCTGATTTGTAGAGAACACTTCATGAAGACTTTGCTGTTTTCTCATTTCTGGCTACGCCAGTAATTGCAGTGTCAAAATTGTGTGCTGAAGCTAAACGTTGCAGTTTCTGCTGGTAGCGCCAAGCGCCAATTACATCAGCATTTCCCCTCACGCGTCTCCGCCCACTGTAAAGACCGACTTTGTCATTTAGATTTTTGTTCACCATTTTCAGCAACTTATTTTTGATTCACACAGTCAAAGGGGAACATTGGACGTGATGAAAGCTCAAAAACAAGTAAGACTCCTTCACACAGTGAACGTAAATTTATGTTCTGTTACAATTTCAAACGAACTGCTTCAAATATGTACCGAAAAGTTTGAAAGAAATAAAAACATCGGCACTCGATATTGCCATTTTTATATCATATATCTCTGTTTTTTGAAAAAAATATCGGTATATCGATGCATCCATCTTTCATCAACAGTCCTATTCACAGATCGCGTTCCAGCACCACTCCCCCAGGCGGGTGGGTTGTGGGCAGAGATAAGGGGAATGAAAAAAGCGCGGTGAAGCAGAGACGCCCTTTCTACAAGTATTACCTGAAGATGACGGCAAGATACGCCGTCTAAACGTCGTGTTTCGTAAACAAGTTCACCTGGATGAAAAAACCTAGAGCAAAACAAAAACTTTTACAAATTTTTGCAGAATGAATGTTTCAGCCTACAACGGCATATGCGCTGTTTCGAAACCGTGGCTACTTAAAACTTTGTGCCGGACTAGAATTCGAACCGGGAACCTTGCCTTTAACACGCAGTGCTGTAACCAGCTGAGATATCGAGGCGTGAATCACGTCGCGCCTAAGCAATGTTAATTTGCTGGGAAGCAAAAGACGATTCTTTAAACGATCCACTGTACTGTGACTGGATCATTTCTCCGCAACATCCTTCCTTCTAGGAGTGCTAGGCAAGGAAAACATTAACGAGAGCCTCTGTAAGCCTTTGTAGGCAGGGGACGGGTACTGCCAGAAATTACGCCACGACGGCAGTCTCGTAAACAAAATTTTCTTTTTGTATTTTTCTAGCATCTACTCCCACAACTGAAGTCATAATCGCTTCCCACTTATTAGAATGTCGTCATAAGCTGATCTCATTCAAATAGGAATAGTTAAGTAGCAACACGCTAAACTAAAAATTTAAACCGCTTTAGTGTTATAACGTAACAGACTTGAGACTCAAATAACGAAACACACGATTCATCTCATTATCACGATGCACAACAGGAACCACAGAGGGAACATCCAGAACCGCAGCGGACCGAAAACGGACTGGCGACGCTCTAGAAGATCGCAGTGAGCGGAAGAGGACCCCAGGGAGAACGCCTGGCAAGCAAGACAAAACTCCAAACGCACCAGGCTGAAGATGGAAAACCCAAGAGCGGATTTGGTAGACGCGGACCGCAGAGGGAACGCCCAGAACCGCAGAGGACGGAAAACGGAACGGCAGCGCTCCAGCAGATCGCAGCGAGCGGGCGCAGACCGCAGAGGGGAGGACCAGTCTCAGGTCGCACCTGATGAAGGTTACGAGCTACGTTACCGAAATATCGTGCAAGAACGACGCTGATATGCGGCAGACCCGGGGACTCCACTGCGGGCCGAACCGCATAATAACCCTGGGTTCGGTGCGGGTCAGGGTTGAGGTGGGTGGACTGCTGTGGCCTGTTGTTGGGTTGTGAACCACTGATGGCTACGGCGGGACGATGCCTCTCCGTCGTTTCTGGGTCCCCGGTACAATACACAACGCTGCTGAAAGGAAATGGGTAAATATAATGTTGAATGGCGAAGTATTAGAAATTTTGCGAAGTTTTAAATACGTCGGAAGCGGGACAAAAAAAAATGGTTCAAATGGCTCTGAGCACTATGGGACTTAACATCTGTGGTCATCAGTCCCCTAGAACTTAGAACTACTTAAACCTAACTAACCTAAGGACATCACACACATCCATGCCCGAGGCAGGATTCGAACCTGCGACCGTAGCGGAAGCGGGACAGAAACCGGTTGGAAGTGCAATTAGAAATTTAAAGGAGAAAAGCCAGCCGGCCGGAGTGACCGAGCGGTTCTAGGTGCTACAGTCTAGAACCGCGCGACTGCTACGGTCGCAGGTTCGAATCCTGCCTCGGGCATGGATGTGTGTGATGTCCTTAGGTCAGTTAGGTTGAAGTAGTTCTAAGTTCTAGGGGACTGATGACCTCAGATGTTAAGTCCCATAGTGCTCAGAGCGATTTGAACCATTTTTGAGAAAAGCCATGGCGAAAGCGGCATTTTATGAGAAAACGAGAATTTTCTGCAGCAATATGGAAAAGATTTGATGAAAATACTAATAAGATGTTTTGTGTGAAGTGTCCTCCTGTATAGTGCTGAAACGAAGACGCTGAAGAAGAAAGAAAAGAGCAAGGCTGGGTGGTTCCGAGACGTGCACATGGCGGAGGATGGAATAAGTTGGAGACACAGAGTGGAAACGAAGAGGCACGGGAGAACAAAAGCAATTACCGGATGTAAAAAAAAAGAAAAAAAAGGAACTGGATTGGACATATATCAAGAAAGAAGGAGGGGCTTATAAAAACAGTCTATCTGTAGAATGAAGGAAGTGAGGGAGCAGTCCTGAATGATGTGGTGGAGGAAGGATCCCAGATGATGGGATGGCCGATGGCACATCCAGCAACATCAAGACAAAAGCAATGGATCGCAGGAAATGAAGACGGAGAAGACCTGCTAATATCGCAGGAAAGATGATGATGATGATGATGATGGTAAGCAAAGGGCGAATAACTCTTAAATAGCAAATATGGATTAAAATTATTCACAATCTAAAACTGGCTGTCAAAATACACCTTTGTCAGATCCAAAATTCGTAAAAACTACGTACCGACTGATCGAGGGGCTTAAGTGTACATTGGACAGCCAGATTTGAAGCGACTGTTTAGTGAGGCTACTGCAAATCATGTACGAACTGGCATAAAAGGGACCCTCACTAGAGAACGATCATGCAGGTGTCGCAATTACAATATTGTAATGATGTCAGTAATAATTTTCATAATGGTGGTGATAATCAGTGTTGGTGATGAAGGACGTCAGTGGTGTTGCCACGTCATTTCACGTCGCGTCGCGACACACTGGAGCGCCGAAAGCTGTTCCAGCGCGCATCGGATTTCCATTTAAACGCGGCCGGCGCCAGAGGCGGCTGGAATTGGGCCGCGCATCGCGCCGATCACGCTGCCATTTTGTTTTTTTAATTTATTTTCATTTTTACGCGGCCGTTCCATTAGAGCGCGATCACAACTCATCCGCCACTTAAACGAGCGACGCGCCCCAGCCATGGCGGCGAGTGCTACGGAAAATTACTCAGACACACACTCAATCGTAAATCTCTCGCTTTGTCCACGAGACATTTCGACTAGTCATCGCTTTTAAGCCACCACACTGAACGTACACGTCTGTACGCCGTATTTGTAAGCGAGAGCCTTTCTAGATGAAGTGTACTTTCTTAGTACTTCCGCAGTGGATCTTAATCCAGAAATGTCTCTAACACACACAAGTCGTTTCAAATATCTCAGAATGAATCGTCATCGTCGTCACCCATCGCCTTAGGCATGCACAAGCATTAGCCCAATTGAGCTCGCCCCCCCTCCCCCTTCCGCAAAAAAAAATATGCAGCCTCAGTTGGCCTGATGTTTACTCATGCCTAAGTTATATTGGAATATATGCTGTTACAATTACGTTGAGTCTACGTGACTATCTACAAGGAACTGATTACAGCTACAGTGCTATCTGAAACCTAGATATGCAATAAAACAAGACTGATGATACTACGACCGATCTCTCCAACACATTTATAATCATAACTTCTCACAACTCATTCACTCGTTTTCGACATACGCCAAAGCACGGTACAAATACTGGACTATGTTACAAAGAATTCTGTGAATCGTGCAACAACTTCTAAACACACACACACACACACACACACACACACACACACTCACTCACTCACTCACTCACTCACTCTGTGAAACTCAGCAACTTGTTAGATCACCAACACCACATATCACAAACTGTTATCATAGCTGTCCGCAAAGAGATGCTGTGAACTTAATCATCGCTGGTCCACTAGCGCGACTGTCGAACCCAGGCGGAACGCACGCAGTTAAAAGTTGGCCAAAGTAGAGACAACAGAGGCCGATCGCTACAACAAATGAATTTGGACATTTACCCACTATCGAGACTGTTTGCACTAAAGTACGAATGCCTGCAATCAGAGTGTTGTTACAGTCATTCAACTTTTATTGGACATAAAACAATGTTAACACTCTTACCGAAAGGCAAGGCTAAGTTAAAAAAGGGTGAAAAATTGTTTGACACAGATCATGACACAACCCCTCAAATATGTTCACACGACCCCCACTTTGACACCTGTTGTAGAATGTACAAGGTGTCCGTAATTGAAGTTCCAGGTTCAAAACGCTGCAGAAGGAAAACCACAGTCCAGAATGATGTCAAATTTGAACAGAGCATTATTAACACAGGTGAAACGTCATGCAACACAGATTTAACGAACATTGTAGCAATAGACGGCGCTACAAGCGTCTTAACGTAAATGAGATCGGCTGCAAATTACAGATGAGTAGCAAACTAACCGCTATCGTTCGATTTCCGCATTACTCCATCCGTATTGTTGAGTGTCCATGACTACGCAAGTTCTGCAGTCAACAGACGTGGCACTGTTAATTAGGTAAGCCGATTCACCACGGCAAGGTCGTACCACATCGGATGGGAACAACCGGTTTTTAATTGTCCTGAGACCAAAATCTGCACAAAAAACTAAATGACACCTGTCTTTGAAAGTCATGAGACTGACGCAAGACATGTTCAGTTTGCTGTCCACCGCTTTGTGTCACAGGTTGAAATTGCGAAACAGCGTGTTTCACAACAGGTTGGAGTTTCTCGTGGGTCAGACTCACGATGCATGTCTTCAGTTCAGCCACGGTCGTAATTGGAGCAGCAAACACAATATCTTTCAGATAACCCCAGAGCCTGAGGGCCAAGCAGTAGGGAAATGACAGCTGACAATGTTATCATTTCCGCTTCACTGGCTGTGCAAAGTGCGAAGGAGAGGCATCTCGCAAAATAAATTATCTTACCCACACGTACATTTTGTTGAAACGTTGGGATGACGTTCGTGCACAATAGACTCTCATAGTGTTTACTAGTTACAGCACAGGTAACAGAACCCGCTGGACGCATCTCCTTAAAACAAAGAAACAAAAAAAAGTCTACAATAAACGATGCGAAAAGGTAACAGGACCGTAGGACTCATCTTCTCGAAAAGAAAAACGGCCCAACGGTAAACGATGCCGGCAACCCGCACCATACAGTCACCTCTGCAGAATGAAGTAGTACCTGGTGATGTGCGTACGGAATTTCCGTTGCCCATATCTTGCATTTCCTCATATTGACATGTCCTTGGAGATGGAAATGGACTTTGTCTATCCACAGAATGTTTCATAGCTATTCATTGTCCACTTCCACGTGAGCAGGAAATTCCAATGCGAAAGTTTGTCTCGCTGTCAGGTCGGCAGGAAGCAACTCCTGCACATAGATGATTTTGTATGGATAGCAGTGCAGGATGTTTCGTAGGATTCTATGCACCGTTCTCGCACACGTGTCCAACGTTCGGACAATTCCATGCGCACTGCATGTTTGCCCACCACCGCTCGACCCCTCCTGCAACGATGTAGCTACATCTTCGACAGGCGTCAAATCAACTGCTTTTCTCGCTGTGCTACATTGCATTTCAAAAGAACCAGTCTCTCTGAATTTTTAATCATTTTCTCGAGACTGTTAGCAGACATCCGACCAACGCCTTTTTTCACACCCTCGAGTGTCCGGAACTTCTGCAAGGCTACTGGCAGTGCACGCTCCTTCACGGAGACAGTCATTGTTGAGCGTATCGGGCGCCAACTGAGGAACAGCAGTGTGTCACGCTTCTGCTGATGTGCATATTCTGACGCTCACAGCGCCACCTATTGTTCAAATTCCCATTTTTTTTATGACTTCTCATATAAATAATACCCCGTTCAAATTTGACGACATTCTGAGCAGTGGTTCTCTTTCTACAGCGTTTTGAAACTGCAACTACGGACAGCCCGTTTGTGTTGAGGTCAGTCTGCAGCATCGGACGGTCTCGTTGCAGGCGTGCTGCGCTGCCTGTGGGACGGCGTGTCGCGGCACTGCGAGGTGCGGGCGGGCAGCCTGGAGGTGCTGGGTTCGGAGCCCGGCTGCTGCCTGCGGCTGCCGCTGTGCCGCCTCCACCTGCGGCCGCACCCCGCCCTGCCCCGCGCCTTCACGCTGGGCACCGACCCCGAGGCTCCCGCGGCCGCCTTCCAGGTGAGTCCAGTCTACAGAATCTCCAGGTGTCACCTTCCGTTTTGCATAGCACCCCACCCCACCCTCTGTTGTGGATGTCACCCTCTGTCCTTTCGAATCTTTGTATGAAACCTGGACCCCCCCTTCATAGACGAGGTCGCTAATGCACGCGTGTTCAGTGGCGCTAGACTCGGAGGTAAGCCGGTTCGAATCCTGGTGGTGAATGGAATTTTCACTGCCAGTATTTCTATCGCAAGGGGACAAGAGGTAGTGGCGTAAAGTTCGTGAACACAAGTCTTGAATACATTCCAAACCTCTTCACAATGTCACATGAAGAAAGGGAGTGTTGATGATGATCTGTCCGCCGGATTGGGACGTAAAACTCCATGGGCAATTAGTCATTTCGAAAGGAGCGGGCTACATCGCGGCATTGCATTTGACCCACTCTCCCTTTAATCAACAACACAAACCCAGCACTACCTCTGTGCAAGCACTCAACACAATCACTCACGCAACACAGATACCAACTTGACAGTTATGGTCGGACGAAGGCAACGGCGAACCATCTCCACCAGGACCTTGCCGTGAGCGGCATCTGCCCACCCTAAGCTCATTCCAAGAGTATCTGAATATTGTCTCTACATGACGCCTGTTACCGACACAGAATGACATTCGCATCACCAGTTAAACGTCTGGCCACAAATGTAGGGGGAACATCATGGATCTTCGCATGGGTGTCCAGTGTAACACAATCCAAGACAAAAAGAAAAGAACGAGTCTCGAGAAAGGAAGTATCAGAATGGGACGGAAGTCAGTAGATGAGATGTAAGTGTACTGACAAAACAGTTACAGTTTCAGAAAAATTGGATGATTTATCCAGGAGAAAGGCTTCACAAACTGAGGAAATCAATAGTGCTTAGGTCCATCGCTGGACCCTGTGCATGCAGTTATTCTGCTTGGCATGGTTTGACATAGTTGTTGGACGTCCTCATGGGCGCATGCCGTGCCAAATTCTGTCCAGTTGGAGCTTTAGATCGTCAAAATCCCGAGCTAGTTGGAGGGCCCTACCCATAATGCTCCAAACGTTCTCAGTGGGGGAGATCTATCGACTCATCGTGTACAGGCAGGCATTATCTTGCTGAAAGCCCAGAATGGCTTGCCATGAAAGGCAATAAAACAGGGCGTATAATATCATTAACGTACCGCTGTGCTTACAGGGTGCCGCGTATGACAATCGTCCTAGTATTAACAGAAATTTCCCCCCACCCCACCCCACACCACACCACAGGTTGTCGGGCCATATGGTGGGTGACAGGTTGGCATCCCACCCCTGTCCGTGGCGTCTCCAGACGCGTCTCTGCTGGTCAATGGGGCTCGGTTCGAAGCGGGGACCCATCACTAAAGACCATTCTACTCCAGTCACTGAGATTCCGGGTCTAAGACATGAATGTAAATGGTTCATAGAAAATGCTTGACACACTTTCCTGTATTTATCCATAAACTAAACAAGGAAAAAGAATCATTTAAGTGTCCAAAAATGCTTAGGAACTGATTTGTAATCAAAAGTAAGTCATATATCCTCACTTCCTATCATAGTTACTCAAAGTTAAATCGGCCACAATTTGTTCATAATGTGCTCTTACTATTACATACTGAATACTTTGTGAGAACATGGACTGCCCAATCTTTTAGAAGTCTCACAATCGGAACCAATGCTGTAATTAGTAAGTTACCTCATTTCCAGCAACTTCCAGTGGTATAGAACCTGGCAGGAAATTTGCAAAAAGGATAAGTTTTCTTACTGCAAATATATCTACACGCTGGCTATTTATGTATTTGAAGTTCACTTTACCCTTAATGCACAATCAAATTTAGTAAATCTGACCCACTCGCGCGCACGTAGTATCTATGAAGTAAGAGTGCAGAACGATTTCTACAGTCTTTAAAATTACCTTTATAGGCCAAAATCTTTAATTCATGAGGATGGATGCCATGCTTCTTTCTTTGCAAAAGTAGCGTTAAATTGTGGATAGTGCAGGATAATCTACATCAGTACTCCGGAAACCAGCTGACAGTGCGTAGCGGAGGGTACTTCTGGTACTTCTAACTGATCCCACCCTTCCATGTTCCTCTCGCGAATGGAGTGTGGGAGGGGAGGAATGACTATCGTCAAGCCTCTGTATTGGCTCTAATTTCTCGATTTTTCTCATCGTGGTCATTTCGCGAGATGTATGTGGGAAGAAGTAACATGGCGTGTTGTTCGGCTCTTCCGGAAAAGTATTCTCTCGAAATTTCAATGGTAAACGTCTCCCTGATGCACGACGCCTCTCCTACAACGACTGCGACTGTAGTTAATTGAGCATCTGTGTAACGCTCTCCCACCGACCAAACGATCCTATGACGAAACGCGCCCCTCTTCGTTATATCTCTCTATCAGTCCTACCTGGTTATGAATCTAGATTGATGGACAGTACTCAAGACCAAGTGCCTTGTAAGCCACATCCTTCGTGGGTGAGCTAGATTTTCTTAAAATCCTTCCTATGAATCATTGTGACATCCGCTTTTCCTACTATTTGTTTTATGTGGTTATTCCTTTTAAGGAAGCTCTGGATAGTGAATCCTAGATATTTTGCGGTAGATATTGTTTTCAGCTGTTAGTCATAAATAGTGTAGTTGTACCGTACTTATTTTCTTTTTCTGTGAATGCGTTATTATGTTACGGGAGCTATACTTAAGACTGCTACTACTGTTTCCAAATTCTGACTCGTTCTTGACAACAAATTCAACAGGAGAATGAATGTACTACAACCCATGCCTAATTTTTTAAGAAGTTGTCTCGGCGAAGTTCGAAGACGAACACAAAATACATATAGCACATTTATGTGCAACTAATACTTTGAGTGGAACTGTCCCAGACAATTATTCTGCATAGAATTATGAACTGAAAGTACGCAAAATTAGTCAACTTTCAGATGCTTCCATCAATAAACTCAACAGTACCTATATAGCAAATGTTGCTGAATTCAAGAATTTGACCACATCTGTAATCAGTAATCCCATTCCCGATTCACAGAGAATCAAAGTCTCACGTATAAAATAGCTTCTAACCGCTGATTACTTTACAAATGCGTTAATGTGTTAATTTGACTTTAATCATGTAAAACTATTATTGCTGAAGATTTGAAACACTAAGTTCTTTTTATTAATTTCGAATTATCTACCAGAAGACTGGTGAAAAAAAAACAGAAATGGTAAACAAAAAACTGAAAACCCCTTTATATATTCATGAAAGACTTTTTTGGCAAATTGTATAGTTTAAAATAGACACAGTCCCCCAGTTCGTACCAAGGCTCTTGGAGGGCTTCTGCTGGTTTTAAGGATGAAAACTACAATCACGTAAGGCGAAAGACTAGGGCCCAGGTACCATCATGTGTCATTTTCTGTTACTGCCTTATTGACATGAATACCTCTGAAACTGGCAGGCCTTCGGCAATCAACATGGATTGAGTAAGATTTAAAATCTCAATAATAGGGTAATAAAAAGAGGTAGGCCTTGATTAATAACGGTTTCAGCTAACCCAAATTATCAAGTAGCTCTTAATTTAATTAAAAGGGAACAGGTATGCCTTCAATAACAACAGCTTCAGTTAAGTAAGATTACCAAATAGAAAACAGGCAGGCCTTGATGAATAACTGCTTCATTTAAGTAACCAATGCTTTGAATTGGGTCTTCACGAGGGGCGCGCCATAAGGCTTATACGCAAGGAGGCCAAGATTACACCAAATAGGAAGGCTAAGAAAGGTTACAAAGAGAGTACCTCCCATCCAATATCCTTTTCGTTGGGGTACAGACCGACAAAGAACTATTGACACCAAGGTTAATTACATGAAAGCAATAGTAACTAGCCGAACGGTGTACCCGCGTAACTGCACGATACCGCCTCTACAATGACGGCGAAACGCCCGAAAGGAAACTAGGCTGCCAAACCAAATTCCATAGCCTCAGCAAATGCAAATTTTGTGACGTAGGTACCTCCTAAGCCAATAAATTAACAGAGCGATGACGGCTGCAGTGCCCGAAGGTGTCTCGAAACCAGCACCCGGTCATATTACAAGAGAAAGGCACTTACATGGTGTTCGAAGAGGATTGGCAGGGGGGGCGGCTTCTTCACTCCTATCTAACGTCTTCCAGAGGCAACAGAAATTTGATTTTCAGTATTTCATGCAATTAATGAACGACTTTCAAAATTTTAAATACAGGCGTAATGTACTCATTAAGTAATAAAATCGTGGGTTAAAGGCTTATCGGAAGTGTTAAAGTTGGAAACTCAGTATTTTTCTTCAGGCAGCGTAATTCGCAGTGTGCAGATTACCCACACCATATTCGTCCCATATTTAAGAATGAGGACACCGAATGACTTCTGACAAACCTTACACTTAATTTCGAGCCTTTTTGAAACTTTTATCGGTTACACGACCAAAAATTAACGAAAGGAAAAATGTTTAACTTATTAAATTTTCGTCGTTCATACAGTAAGATTTGAGCATCAGGAGCGACGTTTTAATTGAGTATTTCTTCACAAATGACTCGATTCATAATAGGAGCAGCTGGCGCTCTCGCGCTACCGACAATGTTACTTTCAGTATCACAGCACCAAGTACTTCGGAGAATAAAGTCAAGGTTAAGGGCATTGGTTGACAGGCCGTGGTTGACGGTCTGCGTGTATTTCGTGGAGGTATTTTGAATTTTACCATCAGTCTGATGCAGTCAGTCAAGTTTCCGGTTGCCTTACAGTAGCTATTAGTCGCTGAGGAAGCAGTGAGGGTATTGGTGGCCTGAAAAGTTTTAATAGTGACATCATTTTTTACCCTACTTTTAATATTGGTGAATTTTGCACTAATGACATTGGTACTCCTTACTTTTACTCTATGATGCCTTCCGTAACTAAGACAAGCAGTCCTCGTACATTGCGTTTGTATTACGGAGATGTTTCGGGAACTCAAACTGGAATCACTGGAGGGAAGATAACGTTCCTCTCGACGGGCACAATTGAGAAAATTAAGAGAATCGGTATTTGAGGCTGACTGCAGAACGATTCTACGGGCGCCAACAATCGTTTCGCCTAGGGACCATGAAGTTCAGGGCTTGTACGGAAGACTATAAACGTCGTTTTCCACTCGCTCTATTTGAAAGTGGAACAGAAAAGGCAATGACTCAGTAGTGATTCAGGGTACCATCCCCCACATACCACACGGTGGCTTTCGAAGTATATACGTAGATGGAGATACTTTGCAGAGAGCATCAACGTGTACCGCTGAATGTACAAGGTCTGTTTAAAAAGTTTCGGAACACTGGTAATTTCGCGCCAATGGCGTGTTGGAGCCAAATGCGGTTGGCATCTTGCATACGCGTGTGTTTAATGTGTAGGTACCGAAAGTTTCATTGCATGTCGGTTTGTTATTGTTCAGTGCTGTCTAGAGTAGAACGGTATGTCGCACAGTTTGCGAATTTAGAGATGGCAGAGTTAGAGGAGCAACGCGTCTGCGTTAAATTTTGCGAGAAACTCACGAAAATCTTCACAGGCACACACCAAATGACAGGAATCCTACTATGATAAGCACTTAAGCCGTACTTGGTGTTACAGAATGGTTCACACGGTTTAAAAATGACCGGAAGGCAGTTAAAGATGACCCTCGTTGAGGACGCACTTCGACGTCTACCGACTACGATGACGTCACGAACGTCAACGAAATTGTGCTTGCCAATCGAAGAATGACTGTGCTTGCCAATCGAAGACTGATTGCCCGAGAGATTGCAGACGAATTTAACATTTCAATTGGATCATGTCATGAAATCGTGACACATCATCTTGGAATGCATCGTATTCCCACCAAGTTCGTCCCATGGGCTACGAGTCAAGAACAGAAAGACCTCGCAATCTGTGAAGACCGCCTGAATCACGCAAATTTTCCGTAAGAGAACAATGAGTGGTGACGAGATGTGGCTCTGTGGCTATGATACTGAGACCAAGATTAAATCTTCACAACGGACCGGGAAAGCATCAGGTCGAGTGAAATGTCAAAGCCACGCTGATAGTTTTCTTCGACTTCGAAGGATTGATTAGTTCATCATGAATTTGTGTGTCAGGGACAAACTATTAATCGATTATACCATCGGGACGTGTTGTGACGCCTGCGAGAAAATGTGACAAGAAAACGGCCTGAAATGTGGCGAGACAATTCATAGCTCATCAATTACGATAACGCACATGCAGCCCTGTTCGTGCGTAACTATTGCATAAAAAAACGAAATCATTGTGCTGCCTCATCCTCCGTACTCTCCGTACTCTCCTTACCTGGCCGTTGCGGACTTCATTTTGTTTCCAAAGTTGAAAACCCCTTTGGAAGGACGAAGATCTGCAACGATAGATGAGATAAAAGAAAATTCGTGCGATCCAGCAAAAGGCGTACCAAGACTGCTTCCAGAACCGGAAACGGCGTTGGGGGTACTGATTGTGGAGGAGAGTATTTCGAAGAAGATAATGCGCGATAAATACAAGGTAAGCGTAGAAAAATTTTCTGAACAAAGTTCCGGAATTTTTTGAACGGACCTTACACTTGGAAAAGTATGTGATTTTACGACACGTGCTTCAGCGGGTATGACGTCATAAACAAGGAGGTATGTGCAAAATTAGCTTTTTACAAAGAGTTTTTTTTACACTTGGGAGTTCGATTCTTTAAAGAATCAGGGGTGGGAGGAAGGGTTACTGCTTTATTCCTGACAGTGACAGTCTGTTCCACAACCAGATCTATGTGTCTGAAAACAACTGAGACACTGTAACGGGCCGCATCTCGGAGAGCCCACTCCTCTATTCCTTCTTACAGGAATAGAAGTTTGAAAACAAAAGAGAAACGCTTGTCGTGTGCAGATGTCTTGTTCAGTGCCGGGTGGAGTGAGGAATGATCTGTTTTGTGTCACTGCGCCATAAAAACTGGCCCCGCTTTTAACATCGGCCGCGTTATGTAGATTGACTACAACTGGTTAGAGCCAGCTGTTCCGTAAGGCGAGCGTACTCGAAGGAAGTCGTTAAGGGCCGCGACGCCAATAAAAAATAAAGTCGCTCGCGACCCCGCAGTGATACGTAACAGTACTGCTGCTGCTGCTGCTGCTGCTGCTGTGGCCACGCGTCCCCATTCCGTCGTACGGCTCCCGCCCCTCTTCGGCGCCGCGGTATCAGCTGATTTACGACGACTGTCGAAGCCGGGCGGTGACGTCCAATGTCAGTCGCCTAGCACACACTCGTCCAGAAAAACAAAAAAAAAACTGTTCCGCTCCCATCTGGCACGTCACAGGCTCCGGACAACCGTAGCAGGCGGCAGTGTAGCAGCGACACCCGAAGCCTTATTTACACTGGGGCGAATGTAAGCGAACTCTACAATGGCTATCGAGCACTCGAAGACAATTCGCCAGTGTTCGCTGCATTTCGCCTCTACCTGTGAACGCGCGTTTACACTAGAGGGAACGGAAGACAACACGAAATAACGAGCGTATCCTACGATCGCTGCGTTATTGTTTCTTGCCGCTGATAGTATTCACACATGGTACAACATTATTTACACTAACCTAAAAAACAGTTACAACACCAAAGACTTGTCGTGCGATGTTAAGAAAATTGGTAGGAGTGTTTCTACATCCGAAAGATGGTGCCTGTTCAAATTTCGCGCCAGTCGCAGAAGAGTGGCGGTAAGCACCACTATGAGGATGCATTTAAGTTTTGCTTTAATCCTCGCTGTAAGGATCTTCAATCCACGACAACGCAATCGTCGTAGCACT
The DNA here is from genome assembly GCF_023864345.2 of Schistocerca serialis cubense. Taxonomy (NCBI): domain Eukaryota; kingdom Metazoa; phylum Arthropoda; class Insecta; order Orthoptera; family Acrididae; genus Schistocerca; species Schistocerca serialis. Next base: position 874,691,816 of record NC_064639.1, read on the forward strand.
CGCACAGACGAAGCTGCCGAAGCTACTGTTCTCACTTCCGTTGCTATGAATCCGCATGTAAGCACGCAACAGCTCGACGAGATTGGCATTCCTAACACCAGTGTACAGCGTATTCTTACACGTCATCGGTTCCATCCTTACCATGTACACTTACATCAATGGGCGCTGATAACCATGCTGTTTAGCGCCCGAAAACCTCAAACCACACACACACACACACACACACACACACACACACACACACACACACAGCATCAAATCCTCGCCAACCCGAACTACTTCTCCAATGTTCTATTTACCGATGAAAGTTCCTTCTCAAACAAAGGACTTTAAATAAAAGGAACATCCATTAATTGTCCAGCGACAACCCACTATGGCTTAGAAAGGTGGAAAATCAGCGTCAGTGGAGAGTTAACGTCTAGTGTGGAATGCTTGGTAATAAAATTACTGGCCCTTATTTCACCAACGGTAGTCTGAACGGTACAGCGTTTGCCAACTTCCTCAGACGAATTCCTCCTCCTCTTCTGGATGAAGTGCCGCTAAGAACCAAAATGCTTATGTGGTATCAAAATGCTGGATGTCAAGCACATAATGCCTTGCGTGCACGTCGTGTTCTAAACCGCAGGTATCCGGTCAGATGGATTGGTCGAGGAGGAGCAGTTACTTGGTCTGCTAGGACTCCTGATTCAAATCCTCAGGACTTTTTTCTTTGGGGATGCATTAAAGACGTTGTCTATCGCGATATTGCAACAACTCCAGAGGACTTTAAGGAACGTATCGTGCTTGCTTGTAATTCTCTTTCGCAGGCAACACTGGAAGCAGTAAAAGATTCTTTCATTCAACGAATGCACCAGTGTATCCGTGTCGAGGGTCACCACTTTGAGTAACTTTGAATTTTTTACTCATGGGCAATGTTAAGGAGAGTCAAAGTCAATTTTACGTTATGTTTTTACTTGGTTTTCATTTGTTTTCCGACAACTCCAGCAAGTGGAGGAGTTCGTGATACCAGGCTCAAAGTCAATGTTGTGTTACGTAATTAATAACGTTGTGTTTCAGTGAATGGTACGCTGATACATTTTTGAATAGGCCTTTAGGAGAGAAAATGAATTACCGAATAAAAAATACAGGGTGCCATTTAAAAAAGTCATACCACTGTTCATATCTTTGTAAAAAAATAAAGCTACAACGAAGGCAATCATGCTGATTGATGTCCCCCTGACGGCTGAAGAACATTTGCTTGAAAAATTTTGTAATTTGCATTTTAGGGTGGGCAAGATAAATAGAACACTCTGTTATTTCTTCAATGGTGGGTCATTGAGGTCATGGTTTCTGATGGAAGATTCATGGAGGACGTCTTCATTTAGGTTCCTCTGTGTTGAGAACCTTCTGTAAATTAAATTATTATTATTATTATTATTGACAAACTGCCTATTGGCTTCTGTCTCGGGTTCTTCGGCCGGCGTTCATCTAATGATTTTTCTGACATTTCGCCAGCACGAGTGGCTGGCATTGTCAAAGCTTCACCCTCAATTGCCGGTGGTGAACTGGAGGCGAGCTCTTTCTTTCTTTTTTTTTTTTTTTTTTTTTTTTTTTTTTCACTTTTCATTCCCACCCCTGATGGGGATGGGCGGGCTGTTTGAGGGCTTGCATTGCCCTTTTCAGCCATTTGCTGTAGATAACTCGTACATTCATTTATTTATTAATTCAATATTTCTTGCAAGAGTGCATTTGATCATATTGAGTATACAAAGATATAGTATATACACTCCTGGAAATTGAAATAAGAACACCGTGAATTCATTGTCCCAGGAAGGGGAAACTTTATTGACACATTCCTGGGGTCAGATACATCACATGATCACACTGACAGAACCACAGGCACATAGACACAGGCAACAGAACATGCACAATGTCGGCACTAGTACAGTGTATATCCACCTTTCGCAGCAATGCAGGCTGCTATTCTCCCATGGAGACGATCGTAGAGATGCTGGATGTAGTCCTGTGGAACGGCTTGCCATGCCATTTCCACCTGGCGCCTCAGTTGGACCAGCGTTCGTGCTGGAGCTGGACGTGCAGACCGCGTGAGACGACGCTTCATCCAGTCCCAAACATGCTCAATGGGGGACAGATCCGGAGATCTTGCTGGCCAGGGTAGTTGACTTACACCTTCTAGAGCACGTTGGGTGGCACGGGATACATGCGGACGTGCATTGTCCTGTTGGAACAGCAAGTTCCCTTGCCGGTCTAGGAATGGTAGAACGATGGGTTCGATGACGGTTTGGATGTACCGTGCACTATTCAGTGTCCCCTCGACGATCACCAGTGGTGTACGGCCAGTGTAGGAGATCGCTCCCTACACCATGATGCTGGGTGTTGGCCCTGTGTGCCTCGGTCGTATGCAGTCCTGATTGTGGCGCTCACCTGCACGGCGCCAAACACGCATACGACCATCATTGGCACCAAGGCAGAAGCGACTCTCATCGCTGAAGACGACACGTCTCCATTCGTCCCTACATTCACGCCTGTCGCGACACCTCTGGAGGCGGGCTGCACGATGTTGGGGCGTGAGCGGAAGACGGCCTAACGGTGTGCGGGACCGTAGCCCAGCTTCATGGAGACGGTTGCGAATGGTCCTCGCTGATACCCCAGGAGCAGCAGTGTCCCTAATTTGCTGGGAAGTGGCGGTGCGGTCCCCTACGGTACTGCGTAGGATCCTACGGTCTTGGCGTGCATCCGTGCGTCGCTGCGGTCCGGTCCCAGGTCGACGGGCACGTGCACCTTCCGCCGACCACTGGCGACAACATCGATGTACTGTGGAGACCTCACGCCCCACGTGTCGAGCAATTCGGCGGTACGTCCACCCGGCCTCCCGCATGCCCACTATACGCCCTCGCTCAAAGTCCGTCAACTGCACATACGGTTCACGTCCACGCTGTCGCGGCATGCTACCAGTGTTAAAGACTGCGATGGAGCTCCGTATGCCACGGCAAACTGGCTGACACTGACGGCGGCGGTGCACAAATGCTGCGCAGCTAGCGCCATTCGACGGCCAACACCGCGGTTCCTGGTGTGTCCGCTGTGCCGTGCGTGTGATCATTGCTTGTACAGCCCTCTCGCAGTGTCCGGAGCAAGTATGGTGGGTCTGACACACCTGTGTCAATGTGTTCTTTTTCCATTTCCAGGAGTGTATAAAGATGCAGAAATATAAAATAATACAATAATATAAAATAAAACAAAATATAAGGTAGGTACAAGGATATTAAATAGGTACAAAAATATTACATAAAATGAGGTTAGAGGTTGAGGTTTAAGTATTAAAGATTCTAAGTCATGTTGTGATATAGTGTTTGTTTATAAATTATACAGTATTTTCCGTTATGATTATCCTCTTTGTTTTCTTTGAGTACTTTAGTGTGTATTGAGGTTGTAGCATACGATAGTAGTACCGTAGTTTTGGTGTGTATGCTACTTTTAATGTTTAATTTGTTATTTCTATGCTACTTTTTAGATGTAGCTTAGGTCTACAGTTCTTGTGTATGTTTTGTGTGTGTGCGTGTGCGCGCAGGCGCGTTCGCGTTTGTGTGTATATTCTGGGGTCAGTTTCTGTGTCTTTGGGTCAGGTGTGGGGGAAGTTGGATGCCTTGTGTTAGTGGTTCCATGGTGGGGGCGAGGTCTGGGTATTCTTGGCTGGTGTTTTGTGCTACTGTACGCGCTGGTTGGGTATACTTAAATTTTGGTCGTCTGTTCACTCGCGGTCTTGTTGTCAAAATGTCTTCCATGTCTGGGCGTTTCGTTAATATGTGTCTACCGTAGTTCGCTCTGAGTTTGGTCAGTCTGTTTTGTAGCGGCTCCACGCCTGTGATGTCATATACGTCGTCACTGGGCGTGAGCCTTGGCAGTCTACAGACGCTGGGTAAAAGTCGTCTTTCGGTCGAGTAAAGTCGTTCTGCTACCGGTTTGTGCAAGCCTCCTAAGGGGGCTGCTGCATATTCTATCACTGGTCTGATGTACGTCTTGTAGGTGTGTATCGCCGTGTGGTCGTCACATCCATGGAATCGTCCTTGTACTTGTCTGATTAGGCGTTGTCTTTTCCTCGTCTTGTTTAGCAGGTAAGTGAGGTGTGTCTTCCAGTTTAAGTACTTGTCTAGGTACACTCCCAGGTACCTGGCAGTGTCGTTAAGTCTTAGTGGTGTGTCCCACAGCGTCAGTTGTATGTCATTTGTGTTTTGTTGTCGTTTTTTTGTCAGGTGTCTGTGTCTAAATAAAACCATTTGGGTTTTGGTTGGGTTTGGTCGGATTCTCCATGTCGTCATCCAGTTTTGTAATCTTTGTAGGTAGGTCTGTGTTTTTTGTTGTATGGTTGTCGTCTTCAGGTCTGTGCACCAGTAGGCGGTGTCGTCAGCATACAGTCCTACCGTTTCTTTGGGGGTTGTTGTCTTTGGTACGTCAGCCGTGTAAAGCGCGTACAGCAGCGGGGATAGGATACCTCCTTGTGGCACTCCTGCTTGGGGTGTGAATTCTTGGGAGTAGGCTCCGCCGACATGTACCTTGCACTTCCTGTTTGTGATGTACGTCCGTATTAGTCGTATAACCTTTGTCGGGAGGCCCAATTTGCTCAGTTTGTAGAGCAGTCCTGAATGCCAGAGCTTGTCGAAGGCACGCTCTATGTCTAAGAAGACTGCAAGCGTGCAGTGTCCTCTGTTGAAGCCTTGTTATTCCGTTGGTCAGTTTGATTAACGGGTCGTTAGTGGAGTGATTTTGTCGGAAGCCTGATTGTGTCAGAGGGAGGATGTCGTTGAGTTCTACATACGTTTTTATGCGGTCAGGTAGTATCCTTTCGTAAGTTTTCCCTATGACGTCGAGTAGAGATATTGGTCTGTAAGATCTTGGGTCAGTCCTTGGTATGTCAGGTTTTGGTATCATTAGTGTTTTGCTAGTCTTCCAAGTGGCGGGTAGCGTTTCATTTGTGAGACAATAGTTGTAGATGAGGTAGAGGATGGGTGTCAGGAGGTGGGCTGGGGCTTTCTGAAGGTGTATACGTCTTATGTCATTTTGTCCTGGAGCTGTGTTACGTCCTGAGTATATGGCATTAATTATTTCTGCGTTAGTGATCTCTGCTGTCAGCATGTTTTCGTCTTCTGTTGCTGTCGTTGGGGTGTTTAGGATTACAGTCAGCTGTTGCTCGGCGTGTTGTCTGAAGTTGTCAAATTTTGCGTCTTGTGGGAAGGAGTAAACTTGCTGCAGTACTTGTCGAAATGCATCTGCTTGTTCTGCTTTGTCTGTTGTCGGTTCGTTATCCACTAGTAATGTAGTGTTTGTTGTCTGTCGTTGTCCCGTGAGCGTTTTAAAGCGTGCCAGAATTTCCCCCCTTCCCTGTAGTTAAGTCTTCTGCATGTGTCGTCCCATTGTCTTTGTCGGTGTTCAGATATGATTCTTTTAATTCTGGCATTCAATCTATTCCATTGTCTTTTTAGGTCTGGGTTGTTGTCGCGTCTGATTTGTCTATAAAGTTGTTTTTTGTGTCGAATTAGGTTGAGGGCTTCCTGGGGTATGGCTTGTTTCCAATTTTCGACTACTATGGTGGGTATGGCTTCATGTATTGCTTGATGTATGGCAGTCTCTATTCTATCTGTGGCGTGTTGGAGGTCGTCGTCGTCTGTTATCGTCAGTGGTATTGATAGTTGTTCCGTGAGTACTTCTTTATATTTATCCCAATCCGCATTTGCGTATTTGCGTATTTGCGGATTGTTTGTCTTGTGGGTATATAGTCTGGGGGCAGGGTGGCGCTGGTCGAAAAAAGGATTGGCAGGTGGTCGCTCGTTATCGAGGTGCCCACGACAGCATCTGACATTGTGTCGCTAATGTTGTGTCCATATAGTACGTGATCTGGTGTCGAGTGGCCTCGGTGTCCTATGAAAGTCGGTTGGTTAACTGGTAACCGTTCCATCGGTTCTGTCGTCAGGAAGTCGAATAGACTTCGTCCGTTTCCGTTATCGGCTGTGTCCCCTAGCATATGGTGTCGTGCATTAAAGTCTCCTAGTATTATGTATCTATTGTAAGTCATCATATGTCGTAGGAAGTGCAATGGCAGGGGCGTTCCAGATGGGTTGTACAGGCATGCTATCGTAAGAGTGCGTCTGTTCTTGTCTCTTATCTGCACTATGACTGCTTCTACGTTATTGAGTGGTGCCGGGAGAGGAATCTCCTTTGCTGCAATCGTGTTCTGCACGAGTATAGCTACTCCTCCTCTTCCGTCCTGCCTGTCTTTTCGGAATGTATTGAACCTGGGGATGTTAAAGGCGTGTGTGTTCCTTAGCCATGTTTCGGTGATGCCTGCAATATGGACACCTTCCTGTTGTATGGTGTGCGTTAGTAGTGGGCGTTTCGGTTTGACGCCTTGGGCGTTTACCGATAGGAGACGTAGTGTGTTGGCCATCGCGGAGGTGCCTGGGAGGGAGGGGGTTGGAGTTAGGGTGTGGGTGGCTGTTTAATTCGTGTCCTGTTGTGCGTGTTGCGGTGTGTGCTGGGGTGTGTGTTGTGGTGTGTGTCTGAAGCGTGTTTCTGGGTGCCAGTGGTCACTTATTGTGATATGTATTTTGTTTCCTGTTTGCGTCACCTCAAAGTCTTTTTCTAGAATCTGTTTAGTAGCTTGTTTCAGTGACTTTTTGATGGCTTCACTGCGATCCTGGAACAAGTCCAGCAGGCTTGCAGCAAGGACTCGCACCAGGTCTTCTTTCAGCACGAGCTCTTGTTTGAGGTCGTCATTGTTGTTTGGAAGTGGCGTTGGTTCGTCGATGATTTTTATTGGCGCGCGCGTTTCCTCACTTGTTGCCTCCTTGGGACGCATGGGACACCTGTACGAGAGCGCGGAGTGGTCACCCTTGCAGTTTGCGCACATCTCTTTCTCTTTTAAGTTACAGCGTGAGAGATCGTGCGGTCCACTGCATCTTGGGCACTTTGTTTCTCTAGTGCAGTTCACTGTGGCATGCTCAAAGGTTAAGCACCTGCCACATTGTGCCGGTTGTGGGGGAGGGTCACGTGGGGGCTCTGCGTGTCTTACGGTGAAATCTATTTTTGCTCCCTCAGTCAGGAGTGTGTCAACAGTTTGTTGGCAGTACGTAATTACCCTGAATTTCTGGGTAAACGCGTTGCACTTCCTGTCCTTTATTCGCCATGCTTTTACCACGTCGAAACCCTGAGGCGATCTCGCGGCCGCAGACTATATGTACCTGGCGCGCCAACGTCCGAGGGCTTCTCCGCGGTCATTTCCGGTGCGGTTATCCTCTTGCTACCTGCGACGGTCGTTCGCTGCAGTACGGGAAGCCAGGATCCGTTTACCTTATGGCTTTCCTCTTTCTTGTTGAAACTGTTCGCGTGTTTTTGGATTTCTACAGCTTCTCTGAACAAGCGCGTGTGATAGTGCTTCTCTACAGCCAGAACTTCCGTGTCGGCGAATTTTATTACGTGGTCGATCTCATTCAGTGCATGCTCTGCCACGGCCGATTTCTCCACCAGCCCCAACCTGCAATGTCGCTTATGCTCTTTGATCCTGGTGTTAATTGATCGTCCAGTCATTCCGACATACACTTTTCCGCATGTGCATGGTATACGGTATATTCCCGACATTGCAAGTGGGTCTCTTTTCTCCTTCGCCGATCTAAGACACTCTTTGATCTTCCTTGTCGGTTTGAAAATCGTCTTTACGCCGTGTTTGTGCAATATACGGCCGATTCTGTCCGCCACTCTGGGAATGTATGGCAGAAAGGCCGTACCCGACATTTCTTTTTCTAGTTCCTTATTTCGCCGAGTGTTTGGCTCTGTTACACTTCTAATGTAATTTGTGGAGTACCCATTGCTCCGCAGAACAGCTTCCAGGTGTTGCATTTCTCGTTTGAGGTGTTGAGGCTCACATATTCGTCCTGCTCTCGTTACGAGAGTACTAATCATGCCTCTTTTCTGGCTCGGGTGGTGGTTTGACAGATTGTGCAGGTATCGGTCCGTGTGTGTCGGTTTCCGATACACGCTGTGTCCCAGGTTTTCCCCGTCCCTTGTGACCAGCACATATAGAAATGGCAGTTTCTTGTCCTTTTCTACTTCCATGGTAAATGTTATGTTGGCATGGAGGCTGTTCAAGTGTCTCAGGAATTCACCGAGCTGTTCTTCACCATGGCTCCACACCACGAAAGTACCATCGACGTACCTGTACCACACCTTAGGTTTGCAAGTCGCCGAGTCCAGTGCCTGTGCTTCGAATTGTTCCATGAACAAGTTGGCCACCACTGGACTGAGAGGACTACCCATGGCGACACCTTCCAGCTGTTCGTAGAAATCGCCATTCCACGTGAAATAGCTTGTGGTGAGACATGCATGGAAGAGCTTTTTGATGTCCTGCGGGAACATGGAACCGATGTGCTCCAGAGCGTCACTGAGTGGCACTTTCGTAAATAACGAAACAACATCAAAACTGACCAGGATGTCGTTTGGCGCGAGTTTCAGTTTCTTCACCTTCTCAATGAAATGTCCTGAGTCCTTAATGTATGTGTCGGTCTTCCCCACGTGTGGCTGGAGCAGAGAGGCCAAGTGTTTCGCCAGTTTATACGTTGGTGAGCCAGGAGCGCTAACGATCGGTCTCAGTGGAACGTTGTTGTTATGGATCCATATGGATTTTCAAACCGACAAGGAAGATCAAAGAGTGTCTTAGATCGGCGAAGGAGGAAAGGGACCCACTTGCAATGTCGGGAATATACCGTATACCATGCACATGCAGAAAAGTTTATGTCGGAATGACTGGACGATCAATTGACACCAGGATCAAAGAGCATAAGCGACATTGCAGGTTGGGGCTGGTGGAGAAATCGGCCGTGGCAGAGCATGCACTGAATGAGATCGACCACGTAATAAAATTCGCCGACACGGAAGTCCTGGCTGTAGAGAAGCACTATCACACGGGCTTGTTCAGAGAAGCTGTAGAAATCCAAAAACACGCGAACAGTTTCAACAAGAAAGAGAAAAGCCTTAAGGTAAACGGATCCTGGCTTCCCGTACTGCAGCGAACGACCGTCGCTGGTAGCAAGAGGATAACCGCACCGGAAATGACCGCGGGGAAGCCCTCGGACGTTGGCGCGCCAGGTACATACAGTCTGCGGCCGCGAGCTCGCCTCCAGTTCATCACCGGCAATGGAGGGTGAAGCTTTGACAATGCCAGCCACTCGTGCTGGCGAAACGTCAGAAAAATCATTAGATGAACGTCGGCCGAAGAACCCGAGACGGAAGCCAATAGGCAGTTTGTCAACAAGTGGCCACGAAAGCCTTAACAATTTTGTATTATTATTATTATTATTATTATTTCATATTTTCCACGCACTTTGCAATGCCAAAAATTTGACCTAGGTTAAGGTTTAACGTCCCATTCAGTAGAGATGCAGCACAACCTCGAACTGAGGAAGCAAATCAGCTGTATCTATTTTGAAGGTACCGTCACTAAATTATTTAGGGAAGCCACGGAACCTGTACGCTCGGATGAAAGTCTGCAAGACATGGTGCAGTGGTGATACACATGGTTCAGTCATTCAAATGGCTCTGAGCACTATGGGACTTAACTTCTGAGGTCATCAGTCCCCTAGAACTTAGAACTATTTAAACCTAACTAACCTAAGGACATCACACACATCCATGCCCGAGGCAGGATTCGAACCTGCGACCGAAGCGGTCCCGCGGTGCCAGATTGTAGCGCCTAGAACCGCTCGGCGATCCCGGCCGGCTGGTTCAGTCATTACAACGTAAACTGTAAAAGAAATTGATATAGGCAAAGCAGTGAATTAAATTTGTACCATCTCCGTGATTCAAACTCGGGTCTCCTGCTAACTAGGCAGATACACTATTCGATACGCCACACTGGCGCTAGACATACCACAACTAGATGGACTACCGTAGTACGTCTGCCTCATTCCAACTCACGCCTCAGTGCACTGTTAATCGCCTTCTGAACGCGCATCAGTATTGCAGAGACACCCCGAAATTGGGATAGCATCTTTGCAATGATCGACAAGCGGTTAATCCTTCCTATACCTCAGGTGTAGGTGATATATTAATCATATATCGTTGGTATTCCTGAGAGTATTGAGTCTCACCTTTAACCCACTTCTGCCTAACGTAACATATGTGTCACATAACATTCTGCCACGCTTATCTCTTGTTGGTAACAATTATTGTTTGGAGTACCTGTTGCTGTATGTCTCTCAGATAAGAACATTCTATTATTGATACATAGGAGTGTTTCTACCAGCAGAAAGCAGGAAGAGGACGTGTCCAGTGCTTCAGTTCATGAAGGTTTTTTCTGAATACGATAATGTCTTGGAATAATAAGTAGGTGTTACATTCTGTCTCAATATATAATAGAAATTTTAAAACTTTCGCTTGATCTTAATGTCAAAAATTCCTAAAATTTGAGATATAGGTCAGCTACAAGTGAAATTCATTGTTACAGTTACTAGTCCAGTTTTTAATTGTGTGTTGCACATATGTTACACCAGACAGAAGTCAGTATAATAAATTCCTTGTGTGTCAGAGGCCTGTCTGTGAATGACATCCTGGTACTCTTGAGGAGGAGGAGGAGGAGGAGGAGGAGGAGGAGGAGAAGGAAGAGGATGATGATGATGGTGGTGATGCCACAGATATATATATTGAGTCTCCTGAAACTCATATGTAGTCGGATGAAGATTCTGGTGAAGAACATGGTGGTAGAAAGATAATTTTGGACTAAAGCAACTACATGCTGGTGCTGAAGTGGTTTTGACCTATAAAAACAGGTTAGGTGGTGAAACTGAGACTGATCATTGTCACGATGATCAACCAGCCATGCCATTAGTCCAGTTAGATCTGTAGACGATACTCCAAACATGAGAAGAAAAGAATCTCTGTGCCCCAACCGCAAATTATTGGATAATATAACAAGAACATAGGTTGGAGGGGGGAGGACATAAATGGACGAAAATATAGCGTTATATAGAGTATCAGGAAAAGGAAATGATGGTGACCAATTACTACTTTTGTACTGGATGTGTGTGTACGTAACGCGTGGCTTCTCTACAGAAAAGTAAGTATGAATTTGCCACAACTACAGTTTCGGTGCTGAATGTGAAATGTTACCGGAGTTCCAATGTAACAATCGCTAGAGGTCCTGGTCAGATTGTAGGCTATTCATATCAAAGTACAGTGCTTCATGACATCAAATAGGGCAAGAAGATCATCTGGTAGCTATGGTGCCACAGAAAGAAAATGACGATCTGGCACAGAAAACTGCAAAGGAACTAAAAGAACAATGTGCTGCAAAAGTGATGTTGGTTTATCCATAGTGTTTTGACAGAAAATGAGTGCTGTTTCCTAAACACGATATAAGTGACATACAACGCATTATTTTATTTACTGTCATGAACTTCACTGACAATGTATCTTAAGCCTAGCGTGACATGTATGTTTCGCCCTCTTTTGCTTAAGTAACTAATTACTTCTTTGTTTAGATAGTTGTAGTATGTTTCTTTGATGACGGTTAACAAATATGTATCTTATCTAATTTGCAATGTTCAGAAGCGAAAATTAATTCAGGCGAAAATGGGTTATTTCATTGCTTTGGCCTACGTCATTGTCGTAGATAAAAGGTGAGAGTCAGCTAATCTCAGAAATACCAACTATCTAACGATCGATATACAGGGTGTTACAAAAAGGTACGGCCAAACTTTCAGGAAACATTCCTCACACACAAGGAAAGAAAATATGTTAAGTTGACATGTGTCCGGAAACGCTTACTTTCCATGTTAGAGCTCATTTTATTACTTCTCTTCAAATCACGTTAATCGTGCAATGGAAACACACAGCAACAGAACGTACCAGCGTGACTTCAAACACTCTGTTACAGGAAATGTTCAAAATGTCCTCCGTTAGCGAGGATACATGCATCCACCCTCCATCGCATGGAATCCCTGATGCACTGATGCAGCCCTCGAGAATGGCGTATTGTATCACAGCCGTCCACAATACGAGCACGAAGAGTCTCTACATTTGGCACCGGGGTTGCGTAGACAAGAGCTTTCAATGCCCCCATAAATGAAAGTCAAGAGGGTTGAGGTCAAGAGAGCGTGGAGACCATGGAATTGGTCCGCCTCTACCAATCCATCGATCACCGAATCTGTTGTTGAGAAGCGTACGAACACTTCGACTGAAGTGTGCAGGAGCTCCATCGTGCATGAACCACATGTTGTGTCGTACTTGTAAAAGCATATGTTTTAGCAGCACAGGTAGAGTATCCCGTATGAAATCATGATAACGTGCTCCATTGAGCGTAGGTGGAAGAACATGGGGCCCAATCAAGACATTACCAACAATGTCTGCCCAAACGTTCACAGAGAATCTGTGTTGATGACGTGATTGCACAATTGTTGCGGATTCTCGTCAGCCCACACATGTTGATTGTGAAAATTTACAATTTGATCACGTTGGAATGAAGCCTCATCCGTAAAGAGAACATTTGCACTGAAATGAGGACTGACACATTGTTGGATGAACCATTCGCAGAAATGTACCCGTGGAGGCCAATCAGCTGCTGATAGTGCCTGCACACGCTGTACATGGTACTGAAACAACTGGTTCTCCCGTAGCACTCTCTATACAGTGACGTGGTGAACGTTACCTTGTACAGCAGCAACTTCTCTGACGCTGACATTAGGATTATCGTCAGCTGCACGAAGAATTGCCTCGTCCATTGCAGGTTCCCCCGTCGTTCTAGATCTTCCCCAGTCGCGAGTCATAGGCTGGAATGTTCCGTGCTCCCTAAGACGCCGATCAATTGCTTCGAACGTCTTCCTGTCGGGACACCTTCGTTCTGGAAATCTGTCTCGATACAAACGTACCGCGCCACGGCTATTGCCCCGTGCTAATCCATACATCAAATGGGCATCTGCCAACTCCGCATTGCACTGACTGCAAAACCACGTTCGTGATGAACACTAACCTGTTGATGCTACGTACTGATGTGCTTGATGCTAGCTAGTACTGTAGAGCAATGAGTCGCATGTCAACACAAGCTCCGCAGTCAACATTACCTTCCTTCAATTGGGCCAACTGGCGGTGAATCGAGGAAGTACAGTACATACTGACGAAACTAAAATGAGCTCTAACATGGAAATTAAGCGTTTCCGGACACATGTCCAAATAACATCTTTTCTTTATTTGTGTGTGAGGAATGTTTCCTGAAAGTTAGGCCGTACCTTTTTGTAACACCCTGTAGAGGAAAACGTGCCTGCAGACGCGAAGGACTTGAAAAACCTTTCCAATTAGACGGCTGAACCTACCCTTCAGGGTCTCCCACTCATTCATGCCGTACGACTTCTCTTCATAGTTAAAGTTCTTTCTTCGCATTCCTGATTAGATTAGAAATAAAATACATAAATAAACACTCTACCCCAGTCTGTGCAAAACCGAGTCGAGAATGCAAAAGGGGAAGCAGTGCAGAATTATTTGCAAGTGACGATCTTCCTGATATTATTTAAAGAATTGCGTGTTTCTCTGGCTGGACAAGATGTTACGCTCTCGATCGTAATAGATTTCTCTGTCTCCAGAGGCAGTTTGAAACCCTCGGCATATCTAGGACGCCATATAATTTCCCGTTCCTACGCTGTTTTTTCCGCTAGTCTACAATGAAACATTAACCTGGCGTGCTATGCGTGCTCACATAGCGCAAGAGGCAGTCCGAAGCACTAAGATGAATTATCGAAGGACGGTTAGCTCACAGGGAGCTGAATTTTGGCAGACGCCCGGGTGAGTACAGTGTTAGAGAGGAGCCTTTAATTTCGCACTGAGTTACGGCGACCTTTATAAAGTAATTTACGGGCGGGGGCAGCCAGACGCCTGATGAAGGGATTAAAATACGCGCCCCGGATTTATGGGGTGGCAGTGCAGTGCAGTACAGTATGGCGCCGCGCCGCTAGATGTCACCACTGGGTTGGGGGTTGCAAAGTAGACCCCGGCACCGACCCGGCAGCGGGGTATTCGGCTATTCGGGTCGCCAGCTCTCTGCTCCTCTTCTTTCCCGAGAATCCGCTTACAGCTCAGCTACCCACGTTCCGAGCTGAGCCGCTAGCGCAGGGGTTTAATGCAGTATTCCGCCGGATGGCAACCGTTCAGGAGCGCTCTAGAGATTCGATTCGAAGTACTGGTGAATGAAACCGTCAAAAAACAGATACCCATCTGTTCTGCCATGATTGCTTCATCTGTGAAACAGTGTCGATGGGAATCGATTTGGAATCATTTCTTTCTAGGCAAATACGAGGGTAACCCCAAAAGTAAGGTCTCCTATTTTTTAAAAAGTACATAGACCTGTTTATTTCTACAATGGTTCAAATCAGTTTACAGCTTGAACATTTAGCTATTTTGCGACATAATCACCATTTCTATCGATGCATTTTTTTAGGCGCTGTGGCAGTTTTTGTATGCCGATGTTCTACCAGCTCGCCGCCATGCTGTTTAGAAAGTTATGAACCTCTTCTTTCACCTCGTCGTCGGAGTTGAATCGCTGGGACCAGGTACTGTGAGACTCTGAAAAAACTCAAACGGGCAATACAGAACCGGAGGAGAGGAATGTTGAGCAAGGGCGTACACATTCGCCATGACAACGCTCGCCCACACACACTCGGCAAACCGTAGCTCTCCTGCAACAGTTTCAGTGGAACACAATCACCCACCCACCCTATAGTCCTGACTTGGCGTCCAGTGACTACCACCTATTCCCTAGGTTAAAAGAACATTCGGCAGGAAAGCGATTCAGCTACGCCGACGAGGTGAAAGAAGAGGTTCATAACTTCTTGAACAGCATGGCGGCGAGCTGGTATGACATGGGCATACAAAAACTGCCACAGCGTCTACAAAAATGCATCGTCAGAAATGGTGATTATGTCGAAAAATAGCTAAATGTTCAAGCTGTAAACTGATGTAAACCATTGAAGAGATAAACAGGTCTATGTACTTATAAAAAATAGGAAACCTTACTTTTGGGATTACCCTCGTAGTAAATAATCATAGACAACCTTTCTTAGAACAGCGATATGTCATTAACGTAAAATCAGTGAAAAAGACCTCTCAATCGCAATGTCTATTATTAAAAATATAACCAGTTTCGATCTCTAATAGTAGGCCATCTTCAGGTAATGCACAATCCTGCTAAGATGACGCAAGGCGTCAGCTCAGCTGTTCCAAGCGTCGTCATCGTAAGCCGGATGGTGAATTATCTGAAGATGGCCTACTACTAGAGGCCGAAACCGGTTATATTTTTAATAAATGACCGTGCGATCAAGACTGTTATTTACTCATTTAAAATAGTAAATACCTCAGTAAAAAATGAGAACAACATAAAATATTATCACCAAAGCATAGCAATTCAGCTATATAAGTAGGTAGCGCAAAGAGAGTCACCGGATGCAATTGCTGTGATGCGTTTCTTGCAGGTAGTAACTACAGGGTGGTCCATTGATCGTGACCGGGCCAAATATCTCACGAAATAAGCATCAAACGAAAAAACTACAAAGAACGAAACTTGTCTAGCTTGAAGGGGGAAACCAGATGGTGCTATGGTTGGCCCGCTAGATGGCACTGCCATACGTCAAACTGATATCAACTGCATTTTTTTTAAAATAGAAACCCAATTTTTTATTACATATTCGTGTAGTACGTAAAAAATATGAATGTTTTAATTGGACCACTTTTTTCGCTTTGTGATAGATGGCGCTGTAATAGTCGCAAACGTATAAGTCCGTGATATCACCCAACATTCCGCCAGTGCGGATTGTACTTGCTTCGTGATACATTACCCGTGTTAAAATGGACCGTTTACCAATTGCGGAAAAGGTCGATACCGTGTTGATGTATGGCTATTGTGATCAAAATGCCCAACGAGCGTGTGCTATGTATGGTGCTCGGTATCCTGGACGACATCATCCAAGTGTCCCGACCGTTCGCCGGATAGTTACGTTATTTAAGGAAATAAAGTGTTCAGCCACATGTGAAATGTCAACCACGACCTGCAACAAATGATGATGCCCAAGTAGGTGTTTTAGCTGCCGTCGCTGCTAATCCGCACATCAGTAGCAGACAAATTGCGCGAGAATCGGGAATCTCAAAAATGTCGGTGTTGAGAATGCAACATCAACATCGATTGCGCCCGTACCATATTTCTATGCACCAGGAATTGCAGGGCGACGACTTTGAACGTCGTGTACAGTTCTGAAACTGGGCACAAGAGAAATTAGGGGACGATGACAGATCTTTTGCACGCGTTCTATTTAGCGACGAAGCGTCATTCACCAGCAGCGGTAAAGTAAACCGGCATAATATGCACTATTGGGCAACGGAAAATCCACGATGGCTGCGACAAGTTGAACATCAGCGACGTTGGCGGGTTAATGTATGGTGCGGCATTATGGGAGGAAGGATAATTGACCCCCATTTTATGGATGGCAATCTAAATGGTGCAATTTATGCTGATTTACTACGTAATGTCCTACCGATGTTATTACAAGATGTTTCACTGCATGACATCACCATTCTGTCATGCAGTGAAACATCTTGTAATAACATCGGTAGAACATTACGTAGTAATGATGGATGTCCGGCACATAGCTCGCGTGCGGTTGAAGCGGTATTGAATAGTATATTTCATGACGGGTGGATTCGTCGTCGAAGCATCATACCATGGCCCGCACGTTCACCGGATCTGACGTCCCCGGATTTCTTTCCGTGCGGGAAGTTGAAGGATATTTGCTATCGTGATCCACCGACAACGCCTGACAACATGCGTCAGCGAATTGTCAATGCATGTGCGAACATTACGGAAGGCGAACTACTCGCTGTTGAGAGGAATGTCTTTACACGTATTGCCAAATGCATTGAGGTTGACGGATATCATATTGAGCATTTGTTGCATTAATGTGGTATTTACAGGTAATCACGCTGTAACAGCATGCGTTCTCGGAAATGATGAGTTCACAAAGGTACATGTATCGCGTTGGAACAACCGAAATAAAACGTTCAAACGTACCTACGTTCTTCTGTATTTTAATTTAAAAACCCTACCTGTTTCCAACTGTTCGTCTAAAATGGTGAGCCATGTGTTTGTGACTATTACAGCACCATCTATCAGAAAACGAAAAAAGTGGTCCAACTAAAACATTCAAATTCCTTTACGCACTACACGAATATGTAATAAAAATGGGGGTTCCTATTTAAGAAAACCCAGTTGATATCCGTACCTATGGCAGCGCCATCTAGCAGGCCAACCATAGCGCCATCTGGTTCCCCCTTCAAGCTAGACGAGTTTCGTTCTTTGTAGTTTTTTCGTTTGACGCTTATTTCGTGAGATATTTGGCCCGGTCACGATCAATGGACCACCCTGTACACAGAGTGAGGCGTAGCTCCATCGACGACAAACTTCAGGAGGTTGTTCAAGGATACGTGCTGAGTAGAGCCCGTGCCGGATTCGGTGGCCGACGCGCAGTGACCAGCTTCCGTCCTTTGCGCTAGGCGAGATCGTTCATTTGTTCGGATGCGGTGACCAACACCAGCTTTCGGCCGGTTGGCGACACGCTGTGATGACAGAATAGAGGGGCTCGCCCTACAGGCTTTCTCAAACGAGTTTACAGAAACCATTCGTTAAAAAATTTTCATATTTTCTTTACTTATAGCTTTATACACCAGCTTCATGACGACGTGCCCATCATGCCGTTAATAGTTTATAGTTATTCTGATATTTGCACTGAAGTAAGACACTATGCGAAATTCGGAAAAATTTCCAATGAAAAATAGGAGTCACCATGATATTGCATTTGGTGCATATTACATAATATTTTGCTGCATATGTAATTTAGCTGACATACTGAATTTTTCTTTAGACTTAGGTGCAAGTCTGTTCCCGTAACCAGTCTCCAGAAAATTTATCTGATGTGGCACACTCATTTGCTATCACGCCCACCAGCGATAAAGCCAGTGCGAAATATTCCAAACATTCCTCATATTTCACAAACAGTTTGAGATGTTGAAATGAGATTTTGACAAATGATAGAACGCAAAGAGGGAGTATTTTGCCATACGGCTATTATGCAAAACTTCATTATCTACCGTGTTATTCCACTAACTATAGACTTTTCAGATGAGAGTATAATTCTTCAATGGCCATCGATAGCTAGTGAAAGGAGAAATCCTCTGCGTTTTGGAACAACATAAGTAAAGACATTACACGTTTGTTTTTATATCTAGGATGTGCTTTTTCATAATCTGTTGACCTTACTTTTCCTCAGTTCCTCATTTAATAAAATTAATGAACCTCTGTTTCAGAATTCTCTCATAATGTTGCGTCTGCACAACACCTTAGTGAGGTGACGTTGCATAAACTATGTTTTTTGGCAAAAGAAGCATTTTTTTTAACATGGCTACAAGAGAAATGTAGATTTTACTCAAAATTCGCCACTCAAGATGTTTCTCTGTTAAGTTAAGTTACAAATAACTAACAAGCCAGGCGGAAATAAACCGCTATTTTTGTCGCATTTTCAGCAGGATTCTTTTTAGATGCTAACCAAAGCAGTGATGACTGTGGAGCTTTCTGAATGATGGGCATGTAAGTACTTCACTTGATATTTACCAAAAATGTAACCGTAGGCTTCAGTTTAGAACGGCGCTTCCTCTCCGGCGCTTCGTATTTTCCTACGCCGCCTGCCCACAAATCCCACCACCACCACCACCACCACCACCACAACCACCTCTATCCCCACGCGTGCCTTGCCTATACTGCGCATCTATTAGCCACGTTATCCTGCGTGCACTACGTAAGGGACCCATTGTCTCTAGTGGCTTGGCACAGAATTACTGCATTTAGTTTGGTTTCTCGCCTCAGTTTTTTGTCTATGTTAGACTGTAAATAGTGCTGACATTATTCGCGGTGTGTCTTCTATGAAAACGAAGTCGTTCCATTCACCCTCAGAATTTTCTACAACAGCAGTAACACTCATTTTACTCCTCGCCCTCAAGCTAGTATCCGGCACTGAATTGTCCTATCTACAGTCCTATTATCAGGCAGTGGTAGCTGTACATCAACAGTGATACACCAGCAGTCCTATGGATTCGTTTGCTGAAGAAAAGGTGGCCAGTGAGCACCTCGTGCCTTGGTTCATTGAATACATACTGAGCTGTTCCCACAACGGCGGCAGCCACGTCACAGCATAGTAGCATCTATACATATACGCCTACGACAAACCATTGTACATTCCGGTCACTTTGCATGACAGTCTTACTCCCGATTCTGAACGTATTTTCATAGAAATAAAGGTGACCAGGGTATCAAACCAAATCAATCATCAGATACCACTGTGCAAGGGAGGCCAGAGACTTCTGAAAGTTCGTCAGTGGAGTTCTGGTTCACCTTGTATAGCCTCGTCACCGGTCCAAATAGGGTTAGGCCAACATCTACCAACAAAAATGAGAGCAACACAGATTCGTATTTTACGAATACGAGTAGATACTTTATAATAGTCAACTCTAGTCTGAAGTTAGTGCGTGGCACTAGTTCAGTATTCAATCGCACTGACCTGTCTTTAACTCTGATCTAGTCCTAAATTCAGTGAACCATAAGTAACGTACCCACAAGTATGTCCAGTTGGGATCTTCAGGACAGCGGCTTTGGATAGGTCCTGATGCTGTTTTGAGACACGGTGTTGATAATGTCGAACTAACTCCTGACAAGGGGAGCATCAGACCTGTTAATCACGAACTTTGATAAGTCTTAGTTGTAGAAGGACCTGTCCTGAGTACCTGGCTAGCGGCTTTTCATGCGACGGACCCTAGTTTGAGAGAAAATCGATGTTGAAGTTTTGCGCGTACCTCTTAAATCCGTAACGTTAACTCGGTCTCCGGCGAGCGAGCTTGGTGCAGAGAGTAAGGTTCATGGCCGCCTCACTGGTGGTGTGTGTTCAGGCACCACTCATATACTTCCTTTTTTTCGAATTCACGTACATAATCTCATTAACAGAATATGTCATGCAAAGTTATTAAAAATAGTCATTTTCGTCATAGTAATATCATTAATAAATTGATCATTACAGCACACTGTGTTCGGATAGTTTCAAGGGGCTATCAACGATGGATGAAGTATTAACAGCTGCGGAGGAATTCCTGATACCGACGAAAGTTCTCATCCCTAATTTTGCTCTAGATTGTGTAGATAGTACCGCACAAGCCGACTGCCAGAGGCAATCGACGTACAATTAATCCCTTGCGGAAGGAGGAGGGAAAACTGATTTGAGCAAGATGTGTCATTCCTTCACAGTATAGAATAATATAACTGAATCATGAAAGAGATTCCGTTAAGTTTTCTTATGTGCACAACAACCTTCCGGAAAATTTGGTGGAAATGTACAAAAAAGAGTTGACCAGTCGACTCATAAATTAAAAATGTAATTGTGACCTGCACGGTATCAGGGAAGTTGGAAATGGTTCGCGAAGAAGTTTTAAAATCTCTCATTGTTATGTACATAGGAAAAAAAATTTCCTTACATTATTGATTCGTGGGAGGCCACACTGATCAGACGCTTCACGATCATATCTTTGTAGATGGACAGACAAGCGCGCACCTGCGTGCGTCCCACCTAATAGCAACCCAGTTTTACAACCCCGTATTGTTCATCTTTAAAGGCACGTTGAAGTTTTCGCGAAAAAAACTTCAAAATGTTGCCGATTTGCTAAAGACTAATGGATAATTCGTTTGGAGCGAAGATTCCATAAAATACATTCTTCAACTTTGCATTCATTAGTGCATCTGCTTTCACAGGAATGATCAAAGACGCGCGGTTCGTATCGAATGTGATCGAAGAAAGTATAATTTTTTAAATTTCAAGGAACTATGTTTTCTGGTATTGCATCTGAATAATTACCGCAAGGCTGTAGCTTCTGTTAAATGTGCGGGGCGCTATACCAGTTTCCATTTTAGTTTCTTCTGGGACGGATGCCATCCGTAATTCTCTTCTAGCAGAGTAAGCGATGCAAGCAATAGCCACTAAAACAGTTTTGTAATCTATTCTGAAACAAATGGAATACACACTTGAAAGAATTTTGCTGTAATTTGTGAACTTTCAGTGAAACTACTGTAACCTTCCCGTATAAAAAAAATTTTAAATAATGAAATTTAGGTAGTTAAGTTCTGACTTATGAAAACTGATAAATCTTAACTCATGAAAACTTACATTTTGACGTAAGCAGCGCTACGCCATGGCCCTATGAAATCAATCTGAATCTGTCCGTGAGAAATAAACTGAAAAATTCCGCCATGAAGTCGATCTCTTAGATTTTATTTTTTGAGCAACAGCTCGCATCTTTCTCAGTTCCCGTAGGTACGATTTTTCAGCGTTTTTGTTACA
The DNA here is from genome assembly GCF_023864345.2 of Schistocerca serialis cubense. NCBI lineage: Eukaryota > Metazoa > Arthropoda > Insecta > Orthoptera > Acrididae > Schistocerca > Schistocerca serialis. The sequence continues at coordinate 874,713,265 of NC_064639.1, forward strand.
TTCTGTTGCCTCCAGTTAAACCACTCTATCTTTGGTCACCATTATCATAATCGTCATCATAATCTTGTGCTGTGTCTGTTGGCAGGTTGCAGATGCCATTACTGACTCCTTGTAATCCCGTTCCACTCCAACTTCTCCGTTGTCTGGTCTCTTTTCACTTCATACAGAATTTTTTTTCTTCTCCTTCCTATTTTCATCTGTCCTTTAGCGGTTTCTTCAAAGCTGTTGCCAAATTTTCTATTACTCGCAGTACATATCCCATCCAGTTTGCATTCCTTTTCTTAACGAAGTGTGGGACAGTGCTTTGTTCCCCTTATCGTTTCCAGTACTTTGCTTCTGCCCCTCCCCCTTCCCCCCCCCCCCTTTCAATGTCCATATTTCACACCTTCACAGCTGTACAGGAAAAAACTCCACGTGGCGCATTTAACTAACCTTTTGCTTAACTCCAATCCACATCCACTGCGTAATAAGTGTTACTTTTTCTGGAGGTCTTGTTTTGCCATTGTTGTTGATTTACCATGTCGTCCATGGTAACTGACAATTCGGTTACCACACGCGCCAAATATCTGTGCTGTGCAACTTGATTTATGTTGTTGTCATTTTCGTATCTTATTTGTCATGCACTCTCTCTTGGCATTATTTGTGCTGATTTTCATTCCATTCCCTTACAGTCATCCAGGTATTTACAGTGTTCTTTCAAGAGATATTGTCTGATGTGTAACCAGTAAAATGTCAACAGCAAATTTGCTGCAGTTGACCTTCTGGTCTCCTAAGCTTACTCCGTCCTTCTCTATTTTTAAAGTATTTACTATCAGGTCTTCGTTATACAGTATATGCTGAATAGAGCTGTTGAAAGTCAACAACCTCTCAGTTTTAATCTGCCAGGAATTTTCAACCTTCTCTTACTTCTCTTACGATTTCTATGTAGCCTGTCATACGGTTTCTTAGTTTCACAGTCGCTTTCTGTCTTTGTACAACTCCTAAATTGCTTCTCTCATTCCAATTTTAAAAGTTCCATCATCTTGTCGCATTTCGCAGGGTCGAAGACCTTTTCTAGGTCTATGAAGCACAAGCTCATGCCTTTCCTTCTTTCTATACAATGTATCTTTCGCCAATGATACTGATTAGTTCAGTAACATGCTTTGTATCTCTCCAGTTTCTGGAACCATCTTTGATTTTACGCACTCATTGTCGTTTGTGAGACTTGGCAAGCATTCCGCAGATTTCATCAGATAAAAGTGTTAAGTTAGTAATCTTATTTCTGTCATAGTTTACTAGTGTAATAGCAATGAATCGATGCCTATAGTTAGCTTTGTCAGCAACATATACGAGTACCAGCTCTCTCCTCAAGGGGTCTATAGTGAATTGTGTATACTTTCAATGTGCTAATATCCTCAGTTAAAATTACCAGATATGCAGCAACCAGTCGCCAAATCATGTTTATTGATTCATTTTTGCAAATAGATTTCAACTGATTAACAGTCATCATCGGTGCTTTCAACCAATATGTGCCCTGAGTACTAATATTGTCTTAAGCAGAGGTGTATGTTTGGCCTCTGCTTAAGACAATATTACTACTCAGCGCACATATTGGTTGAAAGCACCGACGATGGCTGTTAATCGCTCGAAATCGATATGCAAAAATGAATAAATAAAACATGATTTTGCGACTGGTTGCTGCATATTTGGTAATTTTATGGTTTACGGTCGCTGCACGACTTGGGAACCACATGGAGCCCACCATTCATAACTATCCTCGGTCTCACTGTAGGTACTTGGAACTACGTCCCTCTGTTGCGCTACTCAGTGAGCGATGTTGATGCGTTCTACTACGTCGATGACGTCCTGCTGGCCTCGGCGTCTTCAGTGGCGCGTGATCCAAGGTGTCGGCTGTCGCAGATAGACGCGGAAGCGCGCGCTGACAGCGCCTCTGGAGGTAGTGCGTCACATCCGCCGCCACCGGCGAGGCTAAATGTAAGCGTAGTGAGTGAAGACACCAGTCCTGGCAGACTGGCTGTGTGAACACTAGCCGACAGCAAGGCTTCAGACAGCCGCTGTGGTGCTGGGTTATGGCGCTGCGCTCAATTTCTCCTCAATGTTTACAAATAACCGTTTCACTGGAAACACTAATGCAGTGAATGTGCATCTTTATATTTTCGCGGCGCAATGATTGTGCCACAAAACTTCGGACGTGCAGCCGTATAATTTTCACTTCTTCTATTTCGGCCATATTCCGTCCAGTCATCTTCAGAGTGAGCCGGGTGACTGACGCTCTAGCACTTGCTCCGTCCTTTTTAAACCCTCGGACAGATACACAAGGCACCAGAGACATTCATCGGCGGCGAAGATGTACAACGTAAGCATTACATTAAATCCATGGCTGCATGGTCGATCCACAGTTTTAATTCGACATGGTACCACGACACTACAGGTTTTGGTTTTTAATTTTGACTGTCCTTACTCTGGCATGTTATAGTAATTTTATGCTTCTGAAGAATGTTAGATTATACTAGCCGAAACCTGGGTAAAGTCCTGAAAATTATCGCAACTGAGGTGGATTTTTCAATATATTGGAAATCTGAGTGTCTACATCCTGTGGCTATGACCACTACAAGAACAGCTGTAGCCCCATCAGTTCCGCGAGTTCCAGTCGGCTCTCAGGGACGGAAGACTACACCTGCCCCCTGATGGCGGGGGGCACTTCCCTCCCTGCCTCCCTGTTGCTCCCGCACCACAGGAGCACTGTGCCCCCCCCCCACCCCCCCACCCCCCCGATGGGGGTCACAAGTCCCCACTTCTCAGCCGGAGAAGCGTAAGTCTTCTTCGGCTCCTCTCGCAAGCTCGCAAGGAAGGGGTCCCTTGGGTCACTCCCTTCCCAGGTTTCTGCTGTGGGAAAGATGACACCTGCCTGTGGCTGAAGTGCCAAAAAAAAGCAGCTGGTCGTAGGGCTTCACAATCATCCTCAGTCCCGGAGACTGAATCAGTGAAGCCCTCCTAGCCAGAGAAACCCAAGGATCAGCGAGAGAAATCCAGAAAGACCACCCCCCCCCCCCCCCCCAAAGACCAAGGGAATTGCGATGGCACCCACACCACAGCTGCCTACAAGCTCTGCATCTGAGGGTGAGGTGAAGATTCTGGCGTCTGCTGAGGACCTAGATCTCCCAGACCTTCGGACACAGTGTATATATCCTGTTCAGGAAATACGTCAGTGTCAGCAGGTGACCCTGAGGCGTAGACTGCCTCATTGTTTCATGCCTTCGCAGTCTCACGATCACGTCATCCTCCAGTGGATTTGAGGCGGTTTTTTCCACCACCTGGCTCAGCTACGGCAACTGTAACGCTTCACACCTGCTTTCTGCATTGCACTCCAGGAAACCTAGTTCCCGACAATCCGGACCCCTGCGCTTCACAGCTACAGTGGATATTTCAAGAACTGTATCGAATATAACAGAGTGTCAGGTTATGTCCTGAACTCGGTATGTAGTGAACCTGTGCCCCTTCAAACTCCTCTTGAAGCTGTGGCTGTCAGGATACTGACGACGCAGGAAATAACTGTCTGCAACGTATATCTACCTCCAGATCGAGCAGTACCCCTGAAAGCATTGGCTGCACTGACTGATCAACTCCCCAAACCTTTCCTACTTTTGGGAGATTTTAACGCCCATAACCCATTTTTGGGTAGCACCATGCTTACTGGCCGTGGCAGAGATGTCGAAAATTTGCTATCCCAACTCGACCTCTGCCTCTTAAATACTGCGTAAAATCAGATAGATTATATAATGGTAAGACAGAGGTTTAGGAACCAGGTTTTAAATTGTAAGACATTTCCAGGGGCAGATGTGGACTCTGACCACAATCTATTGGTTATGACCTGTAGATTAAAACTGAAGAAACTGCAAAAAGGTGGGAATTTAAGGAGATGGGACCTGGATAAACTGAAAGAACCAGAGGTTGTACAGAGTTTCAGGGAGAGCATAAGGGAGCAATTGACAGGAATGGGGGAAATAAATACAGTAGAAGAAGAATGGGTAGCTTTGAGGGATGAAGTAGTGAAGGCAGCAGAGGATCAAGTAGGTAAAAAGACGAGGGCTAGTAGAAATCCTTGGGTAACAGAAGAAATATTGAATTTAATTGATGAAAGGAGAAAATATAAAAATGCAGTAAGTGAAACAGGCAAAAAGGAATACAAACGTCTCAAAAATGAGATCGACAGGAAGTGCAAAATGGCTAAGCAGGGATGGCTAGAGGACAAATGTAAGGATGTAGAGACCTATCTCACTAGGGGTAAGATAGATACCGCCTACAGGAAAATTAAAGAGACCTTTGGAGATAAGAGAACGACTTGTATGAATATCAAGAGCTCAGATGGAAACCCAGTTCTAAGCAAAGAAGGGAAAGCAGAAAGGTGGAAGGAGTATATAGAGGTTCTATACAAGGGCGATGTACTTGAGGACAATATTATGGAAATGGAAGAGGATGTAGATGAAGATGAAATGGGAGATACGATACTGCGTGAAGAGTTTGACAGAGCACTGAAAGACCTGAGTCGAAACAAGGCCCCCGGAGTAGACAATATTCCATTGGAACTACTGACGGCCGTGGGAGAGCCAGTCCTGACAAAACTCTACCACCTGGTGAGCAAGATGTATGAAACAGGTGAAATACCCTCAGACTTCAAGAAGAATATAATAATTCCAATCCCAAAGAAAGCAGGTGTTGACAGATGTGAAAATTACCGAACTATCAGCTTAATAAGTCACAGCTGCAAAATACTAACACGAATTCTTTACAGACGAATGGAAAAACTAGTAGAAGCCAACCTCGGGGAAGATCAGTTTGGATTCCGTAGAAACACTGGAACACGTGAGGCAATACTCACCTTACGACTTATCTTAGAAGAAAGATTAAGGAAAGGCAAACCTACGTTTCTAGCATTTGTAGACTTAGAGAAAGCTTTTGACAATGTTGACTGGAATACTCTCTTTCAAATTCTAAAGGTGGCAGGGGTAAAATACAGGGAGCCAAAGGCTATTTACAATTTGTACAGAAACCAGATGGCAGTTATAAGAGTCGAGGGACATGAAAGGGAAGCAGTGGTTGGGAAGGGCGTAAGACAGGGTTGTAGACTCTCCCCGATGTTGTTCAATCTGTATATTGAGCAAGCAGTAAAGGAAACAAAAGAAAAATTCGGAGTAGGTATTAAAATTTATGGAGAAGAAATAAAAACTTTGAGGTTCGCCGATGACATTGTAATTCTGTCAGAGACAGCAAAGGACTTGGAAGAGCAGTTGAATGGAATGGACAGTGTCTTGAAAGGAGGATATAAGATGAACATCAACAAAAGCAAAACAAGGATAATGGAATGTAGTCTAATTAAGTCGGGTGATGCTGAGGGAATTAGATTAGGAAATGAGGCACTTAAAGTAGTAAAGGAGTTTTGCTATTTGGGGAGCGAAATAACTGATGACGGTCGAAGTAGAGAGGACATAAAATGTAGGCTGGCAATGGCAAGGAAAGCGTTTCTGAAGAAGAGAAATTTGTTAACATCCAGTATTGATTTAAGTGTCAGGAAGTCATTTCTGAAAGTATTTGTATGGAGTGTAGCCATGTATGGAAGTGAAACATGGACGATAAATAGTTTGGACAAGAAGAGAATAGAAGCTTTCGAAATGTGGTGCTACAGAAGAATGCTGAAGATTAGATGGGTAGATCACATAACTAATGAGGAAGTGTTGAATAGGATTGGGGAGAAGAGAAGTTTGTGGCACAACTTGACCAGAAGAAGGGATCGGTTGGTAGGACATGTTCTGAGGCATCAAGGGATCACCAATTTAGTATTGGAGGGCAGCGTGGAGGGTAAAAATCGTAGAGGGAGACCAAGAGATGAATACACTAAGCAGATTCAGAAGGATGTAAGTTGCAGTAGGTACTGGGAGATGAAAAAGCTTGCACAGGATAGAGTAGCATGGAGAGCTGCATCAAACCAGTCTCAGGACTGAAGACCACAACAACAACAACAACCCATTTTTGGGTAGCACCATGCTTACTGGCCGTGGCAGAGATGTCGAAAATTTGCTATCCCAACTCGACCTCTGCCTCTTAAATACTGGAGACGCCACACATTTCACTGTGGCTCATGGTAGTTACTCGGCCATTGATTTATCAATTTGCAGCCCAGGACTTCTCCCATCTATCCTCTGTAAAGCACATGACGACCTGTGTGTTAGTGACCACTTCCCCATCTTCCTGTCACAGCCCTGGCGTCATGCCCACGGAGTCACATGACCTACTGGCTCCATGTCAGGGCAGCTTTCTCTAGGGTCGCTCTACCACAGATACTCTTGTGTCCGCCGAGTCTGCCATCCGAACAGCCTTTTCCAGACGCCAACACTTGGTTGCCGTCTTTTTTTACTTACGAGAAGCATACGACACGACCTGGCGACATCACATCCTTGCCACACTGTATGAGGGGGGTCTCCTGCGCCCGCTCCTGATCTTTATCCAAAACTTCCTGTCGCTCAGTACTTTCCGTGTCCAAGTTGGTGCCTCCCATACTTCCCCCCCCCCCTCCGTATTCAGGAGAATGGCGTTCCACAGAGCTCTCTATTGAGTGTATCTCTATTTTTAGTGGCCATTAACGGCCTAGCAGCAGCTGTAGGGCCGTCAGTCTCCCTTTCTCTGTATGCGGATGTTTATGTGGACCCCAGGGCTCGTCGTAATCCCAGGCAACGAACTTGATGAAAGGCTGGTCAAATAGGCTACGCGGATACCGCTCCTGGAGATAGGCATCTCTGTAACTGACCTGCGCTCTGTCTTACACAGCTGACTGAGTGGGATAACAGTATGCACAAGAAACTGCGGGTCATTAAGGAGACAGCGTATGTGTGGAAGTCTTCTCTGCGGGAATCAGTTGTCCTTTGTCGACTCCGCATTGGCCATACATGGGTCTCACATGGTTACCTCTTCCATCGCGAGGACCCACCTCAATGTCGCTGTGACTCCCAAATGACAGTCATCCACCTCTTGCTGGACTGCCCACTTTTAGCCGCTCTGCGGCGGACTTTTAAATTTCCCAGCACCCTACATTCGGTGTTGGGCGACAATGCCTCAACAGCAGCTTTAGTTTTAGATTTTATTCGTGAGGATGGGTTTTATCATTTGATCTCAGTTTTAGTGCATGTCCTTTGTCCCTCTGTGTGCTCCACCCTAGGGCTTTTTGGGTGGAGGTTTTAATGTGTTGCAGAGTGGCTGGCTTCTCCTTTTTTATTCTCATGGTCAGCCAGCCATGGTAAGCTGCTTTCCTGTTTTTAGGGTTATAAATACTAAATCAAATAGGGGTAATGCAGGAGTAGGTTTAATAATGAATAGGAAAATAGGAATGCTGCTAAGCTACTACAAACAGCATAGTGAACGCATTATTGTGGCCAAGACAGATACGAAGTCCACGCCTACCATAGTAGTGCAAGTTTATATGCCAACTAGCTCCGCAGATGACGAAGAGATTGATGAAATGTATGATGAGATAAAAGAAATTATTCAGGTAGTGAAGGAAGACGAAAATTTAATAGTCATGGGTGACTGGAATTCGAGAGTAGGAAAAGGGAGAGAAGGAAACGTAGTAGGTGAATACGGATTGGGGGGAAGAAATGAAAGAGGAAGCCGCCTGGTAGAATTTTGCACAGAGCATAACTTAATCATAGCTAACATTTGGTTCAATAATCATGAAAGAAGGTTGTATGCATGGAAGAAGCCTGGAGATAATAGAAGGTTTCAGATAGATTTTAAATTGTAAGACATTTCCAGGGGCAGATGTGGACTCCAACCACAACCTATTGGTTATGAACGGAAGATTAAAACTGAAGAAACTGCTAAAAGGTGGGAATTTAAGGAGATGGGACCTGAAAAAACTGAAAGAACCAGAGGTTGTAGAGGGTTTCATGGAGAGCATTAGGGAACGATTGACAGGAATGGGGGAAAGAAATGCAGTAGAAGAAGAATGGGTAGCTTTGAGAGACGAAATAGTGAAGGTAGCAGAGGATCAAGTAGGTAAAAATACGAGGGCTAATAGAAATCCTTGGGTAACAGAAGAGATATTGAATTTAATTGATAAAAGGAGAAAATATATAAATGCAGTAAATGAGGCAGGCAAAAAGGAATACAAACGTCTCAAAAATGAGATCGACTGGAAGTGCAAAATGGCTAAGCAGGGATGGCTAGAGGACAAATGTAACTATGTAGAGGCTTATCTCACTAGGGGTAAGATAGATACTGCCTACAGGAAAATTAAACAGACCTTTGGAGAAAAGAGAGCCACTTGTATGAATATCAAGAGCTCTGATGGAAAACCAGTTCTAAGCAAAGAAGGGAAAGCAGATAGGTGGAAGGAAAATATATAGGGTCTATACAAGGGCGATGTTCTTAAGGACAATATTATAGAAACGGAAGAGAATGTAGATGAAGATGAAACAGGAGATATGATACTGCGAGAAGAGTTTGACAGAGCACTGAAGACCTAAGTCGAAACAAGGCCCCGGGAGTAAACAACATTCCATCGGAACTGCTGACGGCCTTGGGAGAGCCAGTCCTAACAAAACTCTACCACCTGGTGAGCAAGAAAAATTCGGAGTTCGAATTAAACTCCGTGGAGAAGAAATAAAAACCTTGAGGTTCGCCGATGACATCGTAATTCTGTCAGAGACAGCAAAGGATCTGAAAGATCAGCTGAACGAATGGACAGTGTCTTGAAAGGAAGATATAAGATGAACATCAACAAAAGCAAAACGAGGATAATGGAATGCTGAGGGTATTACATTAGGAAATGAGACGCTTAAAGTAGTAAACGAGTTTTGCTATTTGGGGAGCAAAATAACTGATGATGGTCGAAGAGAGAGGATATGAAATGTAGACTGGCAATGGCAAGGAAAGCTTTTCTGAAGAAGAGAAATTTGTTAACATCGAGTATAGATTTAAGTGTCAGGAAGTCGTTTCTGAAAGTATTTGTATGGAGTGTAGCCGTGTATGAAAGTGAAACGTGGACGATAAATAGTTTAGACAAGAAGAGAATAGAAGCTTTCGAAATATGGTGCTACAGAAGAATGCTGAAGATTAGATGGGTAGATGATGTAACTAATGAGAATGTGATGAGTAGAATTGGAGAGAAGAGAAATTTGTGGCACAACTTGACTAGAAGAAGGGATCGGTTGGTAGGGCATATTCTGAGGCATGTAGGGATCACCTGTTTAGTTATGGAGGGCAGCGTGGAGGGTGAAAATTGTGGAGGGACACCAAGAGATGAATACACTAAACAGATTCAGAAGGAGGTAGGTTGCAGGGAGATAAAGAAGCTTGCACAGGATAGAGTAGCATGGAGAGCTGTATTAAACCAGTCTCTGGACTGAAGACCACAACAACTATTTCTTCTTCCTGTTTCTTGCATCTCTCTCTCTGGTTTTCTTGTCTTGTTTTGTTCATTGTAGTGTTTGTCGTTCTTCTGGTTCTTGCTTTCTCCTGTTATGTTGCCGTACGTCTTCTTTGTTTGAGTAATTGTTCTGTTGGGAACAAGGGACCGATGACCTCGCAGTTTGGTCCCCCCCCCCCCCCTTCTAAGTTTGTGAACGGTTATTGCACGTTGATGTCGAACATGGGCGATGGTCACATTGTAACTGAACCGTGTATGAAAACGCTGTTAGTGCTACCGAGGTTAGTGATCCTACACTCATGGACGATACAGGAACTAAAACTAAGGATAGTAGACCAAAAGCAGAAATGCTTTAACACCACTTTCAGTAGTTCCTTTACATAGGAAAATCTAGTAGTATTGCTGAAATTTTATTCTCGTACCAGTGCAGATGTGAGTGACGCAGATATTAGTGTCAATGATTCTGAAACACAGCGTAAATCACTAAAATTCAACAAAGCCCTGGCCCAATTGAATCCCTACCGTATATACTTAGTATGCAGCTGAATTAGTCCCTCTTTCGGCCGTAATATACCGTAGACCTTCGAATAAAACACTACGCTCAGCAATTGGAAGAAAGCACAAGTCAGAATCATCTCTAGAAATGGTATGAGAAATGGTCACCAAAACTACTGTCCAATATCCTTAACATCCATTTGTTGTACAGTCATAGAACATCTTCGGAGTTGAAACGTGATCAGATGTCTGGAATAATTCTGAAAAAATGGATCATGCGAAACCCAACTTAGCATAGATGACGCCGGATAGATAGTTGCATTACTTCTTGACTTCCGAAAAGCACACTCACGCGTGCTTTCTAAAGTACATTCGTTTGCCATATGAAGCGAAATTTGTGCCTGGACTCATGATTTCGTGGTAGAGAGGACGCAGAATGCCACCCTGGGTTACAGACAGTTTTGAAAGTGATTGAGGGTTGCGAAGCGCCAATCGAGCGAGCCTTCCGGTTGCTTTAAGCACCGGCATGAGCCGGGGATACTGAGGGGCGGGTCACTGCCCACTGGACACAGACTGTGAATTAAGCACTGTGTGCAGCGGATTTAACGATATTAAAATGTGGACGGTAGGACAGTAGTCCTGGGTGTTGGGGTTTACAAAATCGTCAATAGGATAGTCGAAAGAGACTCACTAACTACAGAATTAAAATCTTGGCCGAAGTTAATCTATGTTTATTATAATCATTTTCAGGATGCACAAGTCAAATAATGACATCAATATGACGCTTAATAAAGCACACAACAAAACACTTAAGAACAAATAAATGAAACTAGCACTGACTAACTTGGTAATAATTTCTCAAGATCGATTCCTTTACTAAAAGCTTTACCATCGTGAAAAACTAATCATGTGAATCATAGCCACGGGTGAAAACGCAGTGTTGTAGGATCGTATTGGTCGGAGAAGAGAAAATAACACGCAACTGCCACTGCTCCTCTGGTCATGGCTGAGCACGCGTGAATTTAACTGTCGGACCCCCCACTCCCATTCACGATTAGAGGTGCACATATGCAGATTCCCATCAAATCTCTTTTGACTCAAAAGTAGAATGACGTCTGGTGCGCTACTGCTCTCAGTAATATGCTCCGCAAGATCAAGGTGAGACCACTGCAGTTTGGTGCTCTTTCTTCCGCTGCTCTGGGAAAGAGTCCACGGTCTTACGCCGTCTACGTGTCGGCCATACCAGGCTCACCCATTGTTGTCTCTTGCGTAACGAACCACCCCCACAAGGTGACTGTGGAGCCAGACTGAAGGTACCCCATTTACTGGTGGAATGTCCACTTCTTTTGGCCCTTCGTACCAGGTATAGCCTTCCAAATTCCCTGTTTTAATATTAGCGGATGATTCACGGATGGCTGAACTGATCCTGAGTTTCCTTCGTGAAAGTGGTTTTTACTTCCAGTTACACGGTTTTTCTTTCCTCCTAGAGCAGGGGCAGGGTGGTTGTGATTGGGGCCTCTCTTAGTGTTTCCTGAGTCTGGGACCCGTGGTGGTCATAGACGGCTCTTTTATCCCTCTGTTTTTCCAATTTTTAGATTTGACCTACTCTTTATGCCTTCTACTGTGTGTGTATTTAGTCTCCTCGCTTTATAGTTTGACCCCTCTGACTGGATCCGCCCACTTTTCGCGGACGCCTCTGTCTTATGCACGTAACTTTTGAATTGTGGGACTGATTACTTCGCTGGTTAGTGACATAACCCCCGTCAGTCAATAATCAATCGATCAGTTTAACTATCGGAAAATACCTAACTTGCCGTGACCAGCCGATGCCACCAGATAATCTCACTCCAACTGTTGGGAAGGAATGCGCGCCTCATCAGACAACGGGCAGTCGGCCTCTCCAAAAAGGAGTTTCGCTCGCTGTTGCATCCCGTCACCGAAGTCTGAAGCTTCCAGTCTTAGCCCTGAAATGTCCCCTGTCTCGCGCCTGCTCCCACAGTCTCTCCTTCCTCCGCATCTCTTATCCCTGCTGTAAGCAGATTCTACGACACAAACATAATCCTCCAAGGAAAAGGTGGGCCAAACCGTAGCCAATAAGTAAAATTTTCAAGTCGGTGTCTCTTCTCCCACCAAAGAATTGGTGTAAAAAGTTCTCCAGTCAGCTAGCTTCCCATCGATGCCGTTTCTAGAACATTCTGTGTCACTTCCCTATCATCGATTTCAAAAAGTTTGCCAATCTGTAGTTTTCCTGCGTATACGAAATGCGTATATGACATGGGCATACAGAAACTGCCACAGCGTCTACAAAAATGCATCGACAGAAATGGTAATTATGTCTAAAAATAGCTAAATGTTCAAGCTGTAAACTGATGTAAACCATTGTAGAAATAAACAGGTCTGTGTACTTATAAAAAAATGAGACCTTACTTTTCGGATTACCCTCGTAGTTTTCAGGCCCTTTTAAAAGGCTGTGGTATCCAAAAATAGCACTAGACTACCAAGTACTAACTACGTTGACAATCAAATAACCGGTCGTAATAACTTATTCCGGCCGCCCCGCAATGTGAATCTGTACAAACTGTTTCCCCACACAACCAGCCTTTTGAGAAGTTACTGGACTGAGTGCTACGCCCTCTACAAAGCGTGCATTGACTCAGCTGCGCCTGGTTGGAAAACGAAGACTTATCTGCATCAGGCGAGTATCGCCACGACTAATTGCTTTTAGTTTTGTGAGAAAATAAAACGGCTACAGCCGTCCTTATGATTTTATTTATTTTCTTGCAACCAATTTCGACGTGTCGGTGCGTGATCTTCAGGCTGTAGTTACTGCGGAACGGGTTGATACGGTATATTCCAGCAGTGGCCAACATAACTGGATACGTAGATAATCTGTGAACTTGGGTGTCAGCATTCTAACCCTTTTGCAAGAGTGTTCAGATAAGCTGCGTATTCAGTTATGCTGGCCACTGATGCGATATGTGTGTGTGTGTGTGTGTGTGTGTGTGTGTGTGTGTGTGTGTGAATCGTATCAACCCCTTCCGCTTCAACTACAGCCTGAAAATAAATAAGGACGGCTATAGGCCTTTTATTTTCTCACAACAGTAAACCGGCCGTCATCCCAAAGACCTCCTGCCAAGAGAATGGACATACAAAAACTTTATCCTTAGCGATTAAGTGCTGCGTGCACTAGCCGCCTACGACTCATGAAAAAAAAGATATGGAACGATGTTGATCAGCTGACTAGCTACGCCCTGGCTGGCTACAACGTCAAATTGTCCTGTCGGCAGTATCTTCAGAAGTCGGTCCCTGGCCTTGAGAGAGTACTTCTGCAGAGTTCTCGGCCCGCGACACCTGCTGTGGCATCCGGTAGCTCCCTAGACAGGGACTCATAACCAAAGTTAGCAATGCTACATGCAAAAACTTCCAGAAGCCTAACGGATATGAAAAGATGGTTTGACCTTTACAATCACTGATATCGTTACCCGTAATTAGCAGTAAGCATAAATCGATAGACAGAAACTTGACTGCAGTTGTGATTAATGGAATTCGTGGAATAAAATAAGAGAGATCATGGCGGAAACAGAGTGACACCTTTAAAGATTTAACAAAGAAATGTATGCTAGCACCATAGCATTACATGTTCAGAACTGTAAAATAGTGTACTTGACAAAGCTAAAAAAACGTGGTATCCTAGGACAACAATGTAAACGAGATGTAGTTGGAATCTGTTGACTGGTACAGATACCTAGAAGTAAAAAGTTTTTAGATTCAGAAAAGGGAACGGTTACATAGGTGCCGTTCTAGGAAAAGCACATGGCGGATTTCGGTTCATTTGCGGAATATTAGAGAAATATTATCATTCTGCAACAGCCGTGTGAGCCGTCATAGAATATTGTTAATGTGTTCTATAAATTACAGAGCGCAGCAATCAGTCCTATTTTATTTTTTTTATTTTTTATTTTTATTTTTTTTTTTGCGGGTTTTATTATGCAAATTCAGATTTCGGCTAGTGCATAGCCATTATCAATGCACTAATTTCTAATTTCGATTGTTAGTTCCCTGTTATTCGGGCGTCAGTCACAGTTCTTTGAACGTGTTAGTTCTTTGAACTGTGACTGACGCCCGAACAACAGGGAACTAATAAGCATCGAGATTAGAGAATGATAATGGCTAGGCACTAGCCGGAATCTGAATTTGCGTAATAAAACCTGCAGAAGAAAAGGACGAGCGATTGCTGCGCTCTATAAATTATATATCACATAAAAGTCGCTGAGTGCACCCACTTTCCTAATGGAAGGTAACCTGATGTTGTTAAAGTGTGCTGGATGTCTACCAAACGGGAATAATGGGGACATTGAACGCGCACCAAGAGTAACTGCAGGAGTAGTCACAGATATTTTTTTTATTGCTTCGTGGGAGAGCATTAGAGATCCTAAAGAAACTGACCTAGCAGACTCTTCAAGATGGACGCAGATTATACCGAGAAAGCCTACTTAAGAACTTTCAAGACCTTTATGTGAGGGATCTAGGAATATGCTTCAACCTGTTACGTATCGCCTCCGTAGGAACGGTGAGTACAAGACTAGGATAATTACGGCACGCACAGAAGCATTTAGGCAATCATTCTTTGTGTGTTGCGCATGCGAATGGAACGATAAGAAACCCTAATAACTGGTATAATGGGAAGTGTCATGCACTTCACAGTGGTTTGGAGAGTACGTATGCAGATGTCTTCCGTCATTTCGCTAGTCTTCTGTCACTTCCATCGTCTACGAACATTCTCACGGTTCTGCCGACGTTTCCTACCGGATCATTTGTGTGTTCAGCCCTCGAGATAGCCTAATGCTACTACCGGAATTAGACTTAAACCTTTTGTCCCGTTAAACACGTGTTAGTTCTGTCGGCATGGAAGTAGTGAATCTGGTGACACATCTGTTTCACCATGTGATATGTTCGTGTTTTGTTCATTAAACGGCAGTGCGGAGTGCGATGGAAGGTCTTCAGAAAGCCAATAAACACGGCATCCAACTGAGCGACGATGCTTACAGTGGTTTACTTCCTCCCATGGACGAACAGAGCGATCTGATCTCTCTTTGGGGAGTCCATCTTGTTTTTCATACAGCAAATTTTCATTCCAAAGTGCATGAGAGTAAAACATGCTCCGCAATTCTAAGACGTTGTTCTCAGCGTTATAGGCGTTTACTCGTGTTCATCCGTCCGACAACTTTTCATGAATACTGAAATTATTTGCGTCCTTTTTCTTTTGCCTTCAATAGGTTGGCACCCTCCATTGCTACAACGACAGACGATAAACTCCTGCCAGGGGGAGAGAGGGACGGCGGTGACAGCATTTTAGTTCATATTTCTATTCCCCCGTCACTTAATCTCAGTACTTTGCGTTTCGATGTTCATCCGATGACTGAAAGGAAGGGACGAGATATGTGCCCAAATACGCTGTCGCAGGCACACTATGCGTTCTCTTACTGGCGTAGTATATATTTTGAATATTGTCTGATCACAGTTGTCCACACAGTGCAACCATAATGGCAGAAGAGAATATAACACAACTACCCTCCGTCACGCCCTAAGGTAGCTGCCGAGTGTAGACGTAGATGCAGAAGTGCAGTATTCATTTTCTAGCGGATTGGAGTATTTCTTAACCTTTCGACGTGAGTGTAGTTCGAATACTTCGCGACAGTTGCAGACGGAAGCCGTACGTTCGCCGAGTGTAACTGCGACGCCTCTGCGAAGTCGTGTGGTGGCGGTGACGTACCGGGGAAGACGTCAGCATCCGGCAGAGCAAGAAGTGTCGGTCCCTGGGGCCGCAGCATCCGCCTGTGCGCCAACATCGCTCAGTCCTGCTGTCCAAAGTCGTATCTACAGTGGCGTTCTCAACAAAGAAGAGGCGGCACCAAGAAGTTAAAATGTAGCATCGTTCGACTAGTTTTGATTTCCCTCAGCATTCCTCCTCCTCCTCCTCCTCCTCCTCCTCCTCCTCCTCCTGCACTACACGCACACTCCGCAAATCACCGTGCGGTGCGTGGTAGAGAGTACCTTGTACCACTATTAGTCATTTCCTCACCCGTTCTACAGGAAATAGAGCATGGGAAAAAAATATTGTCTAAAAGCATTCCGTACGAGCCCTAATTTCTTGTATCTTATCTTCATGGTCCTTAGGCGAAATCTACATTAGCAGGAGTAGAATCGTTCTGCAGACGGCCTCAAATTCCTGTTCTCTAAATTTGCGTAATAGTGCCTCGCGGAAAGAGCATCATCGTCTTCCCTCCACGGATTACCATTTGAGTTTACGATGCAACTCCGTAATATTTGCAAGTGTTTCGTACTTATCTGTAAGAAATGAAGCAGCTCGCCGCTTAATTGCTTCGTTGTCTTCCTTTAATCCGATGTGGTGGGGATCCAAAACACTCAAACAGTACTCAAGAATGGGTAGCACTAGCTTCCTATACGCCTACCCCTTTAGGGATGAGCTACACTTTCCCATAATTCTCATAATTAATTTGCCATCCTAAGAAAATCATGCAAGTACGCTTACATCGGGAAGCAACCGTCAAGCAAACTATGGACAATGGAGTCCTGCAAAAATAGGTATAGAATAAGGATTTAGTGATTACCAGGGTTGGTCCACAATTAACAGTCGATGAAAAACAATAACTGTACGGTAAAAACAGAATACAAACGTACATTCATCAAAATTTTTACATAGTACTGTCAAGCAGTTAAAAACTAACGTAAAAAATGCGAAGATGTGGTGACCAAAAAAACTTCGCACCGTAAGTATAATATTAAAAAACCAGGAGACATGAAGATTAACGCCGACAGACTGATGGTTTGACTATAAAATATTTCACTTACATAGAAAGCAAAGAGCTTACGAAGTCTAAACACAAAGAGGGGGCTCGTTTCTGTAACTTCAGTCCAACGAAATAGGTCATCAGTCTTAAAGAGATGAAACACCATTACCACCTTATGTCATGTGCCAATCAAGCGTCTAAATTTACACACAAAAATGACATAGCTTGTAAAAAGGACTCAAGAATGGGTACAATGATCAGTTTTATTTAATAATCAGCTGATGGCGGCGTCGCGGACCGATAGAGAACCGGCGCTGCATTGAACTTTCCGTTATCTTGACGCAGAGGCTGGCCGCCAGACACGAGTTTCCAGCGACCTGAAACGCTGCAGGTAGATGTACATTAGCATAAGAAGAATAAAATAGCATAGAAAGACATAATTGTAGTGCCCATAGTGAGAACAAGGAAAACTAACATAGAGTAAGCTGTAGTAGTAATATCAAATTGTATCAACTAGGACCCACTAATTATATAAGGTGGTGGGTTGTGATGTATCACATATATTGAAGTGAGTGGGCTCTCTGCGGCTAAGACATCCGACTCGACGGCGAGCTCGACGTTTCAGTGCGTATTTACAAGTTGTCTTTGCGTTAAGACCTCTACTTGTAGCTCTTACTAACAATAGCTGCAGCACAGCACATCTACGTTAGTAACTTAAAACCCTAGCCAGATAATGGTTAACGTAGGAAAATGTATTAGGCACTCTAATCACTATACGAATAGGTGCCCCTCTGCTCTGACTAGTCATCCCAGTTAAAACATACTTTAAAAAATATATAAAGAATACGTAACGTAAAAAAGCAATAAGACATCTTGGCTAGATAACTAAATTTGATGAAAAAAGTGAGCAAACAAGCAGTAAAAAGTATTAGGCAAATAGGGAGGTTAAGTCATTTGAATCGACAAGTACAAAATATTCGTTTTTAACTATGTTATATAACCATTGGTTAAGCAAATAGGCAAGTTACAAATCATTTGAAGAGCGCGAAAATATAATCACAAAAACAACCAGTTTCTAAGATAGAGCTGATCATTCAGCAGATCTTTGGAGGCTAGGCAGAAATGCTTACAAATTTCTCTCTTCTGAAAGATTAGTTTTGCACCCGTTATCCACTATGTGCAAGATTTCCACATTAAGTAACGAAATCGGTGGGTGTAAATGCTTATCACCACCTTGAAAAGTATTATGTCTAATCATTCATTTACTGTTTTCCTTGTCTTTAACGTGAAAAAAGGATAAAAGGTTACTTTTTCTGGAAATGGAAAAGCGGATACACTAGAACATCCAATCAGATCAGTATAGTCATTTTATTTATATTATTGTATCTGCACTTGTGGCAAGTATAATGTGTAAGTTATGCAACACTGCACGAATCAGGATGCTACTGATCGTAAAAACATAGAAAACAATAATTATCGCAACGGACAGAAGCTGTAAGGATCGCCGAATTTTTACATGTCCATGGTTTTTTCCTTCTTTTTACAATGTGTGTATTGACAAACTGCCTATTGGCTTCTGTCTCGGGTTCTTCGGCCGACGTTCATCTAATGATTTGACATTTCGCCAGCACGAGTGGCTGGCATTGTCAAAGCTTCACCCTCCATTGCCGGTGGTGAACTGGAGCCGAGCTCGCGGCCGCAGATTATATGTACCTGGCGCGCCAACGTCCGAGGGCTTCTCCGCGGTCATTTCCGGTGCGGTTCTTCTCTTGCTGTGTCTATTGCAAAATAAAATTGATTTACGTGCATAAATGGCTCTTATAACAGAATTTCGCAGCGTTCCATGCGTATCAAAACATATCACCGAATATTAGTGCAGATGATTCGCAAAAAATAATAGTGCCGGCAGCGAGATTCGATCAGAAGACATTGCGCTTATGAAACTAAGTGCTTACTCGCTCGGCTGGGAACCTGCTGCTATTAGTGAACATACAAATGGTGAATCAGCTAAAACGTGCACAGATAATGTTGCTGAAACGGGAAGTGCTATTGATCAGTGGTTTTCACAGAGGGCATTGGTAGTCAGGGGCTCATATTGTTAGCCAATAAGCAGATTGTAATAATACTTGGAAAGCATATGTTTTATGCAAATATATAAGTTTCTGAATGGAAAAAAAGCATATTACCATTAATAAACTAAAAGTAGGTAAGTTGGAATTACAGTTATGTTTGTTGCAACGTTCTAGTGCGAGTCATTTATGAGATATGGTATTTTCTAAAGTTCCCACACCGGAACTTGCACAATATCTCTGGCAGCACACACTAAAGAACAACACAGGTGCATACATTAGTTATGTGGATTCTGACCGGTAACGAGACAAATGACCATCGCAGGTTGTGTTCAAAATGACCACCGGCAGCGGCAAAACAGGCTTCCAGTCTCGTATGGAACGACTGCTACACACGTGCTAACGTTACAGCGGAGATGTCCGAGCAGGCTGCAGTAATACGTCGTTGCATATCATCTGATGTAGTCGGTATGTCCTAGACAGAAAAAAGTCTAGAGGCGTCAAATTCAGGGAACAAGCCGGCCAAGGTAAAGCTCCTCTGCGTCGAATCCAACGATTTGGAAACAATTCGTGAAGACAAACTGTAGTCCTTCGTGCATATGGGCTGGACGGGTGGCATGTTGGTACCATGCAAGTTCCTCCTAGCCTGCGGATGAAAGTCATCTAGCATTCGTGGAAGACGGTCTGATACTATGCTGCGATACTTGTGGGCGTTCAGGGTTCCTTCTATTAAAAACGGGCCTATGAGGTGCCCCACACCACACATTTACACTCCATGGACGTTGACGTGCCACCAGACGAAGCTAGCAGGGATTGTCAACAGGCCAATAGTACACGTTTCGGCGAGGAGACGAGATACTGGCAGAAGCTGCCCGCGAAAGGCAAAGGTCCCGAGTTCGAGTGTCGGCCCGGCACACAGTTTTAATCTGCCAGGAAGTTTCACACGTTTCGGCGGTTTAGCTGGCCATGATTGGTAAATGTGGCATCGTAACTAAACAAGATACGTCATACATCTGGAGTATCGTGTCTTAATGCCTATGTACAGAAGTTAACACGATTCTCATAATCATTTCCATGCAGCTCTTGACGGAGAGAGATGTGATATGGATGGAACCTATGTCGATGGGGAATGCGTAGGACACTTGCTTGATTCATAACACTTCCACGTGCGATTGCTCGGGAGCTAATGTGCTGTGCAACAGCAGTAAGAACATTAACTTTCGCCTCTTCTGTCGCCACTTATTTCCTTGTGTTGTGTTGTCTAGGTGTTTTCACGTGACTGGTTGAAGAGGTTGGTGAATAACTGCTGAGATGGTTGACGTCTATTGGGATATCTTGCCGCATACACCTTCTACACCCTCCTTATACCGTGAGCATGTCGGCTTTTCTTGCACTGATAAGTCCCATCGTCCACTCATGACTTACACTAACTGACTAGCAAGTCGTAATGCACTCGAGGAACACACAAGCACACTGTAAGCAAACATAACATTGAGGTGTCGGTGAGGAAACTTTTCGAAATACGATAGCTCGTAAACGATTCGCACTAGAATTTTGTAACAAATACCACTGACTTTCTAATTTACCCTACTTTTAGTATGTTAATGTCAATAGGCATTTTTACATTCCAAGATGCTACTCCAGGCGCGTGTAACAATAAATCAGCGCAACGGAAAATAATAAACTCTAAAATGTTGATTTTGCCCTGTCTGACTACCCCCTGAAGCAGATCTCAGGATCTCTGAATGCTCTTTTTTTACATATAAATTACAATCTAAACATGAGTGATGAAGGCAACAAATACTACTAAAAGATAAACGTTGTTTTTCAATATGTATTTGTTATAGATTAAAATCAACCCTTTGAGTACAATTTTCTATATTTCCTAACTAAAATTATTAATCAGCTCCCCAACTCTGCCTCTTATTATGAATGCACGGTCTAATATCACTAACGCGAAATGACTGACATCATCTATGTACCAAACACTAGAAGACACTACTTTCAAAGATGACCTACGGTGGCGTGGAACCTCAGTGGAAATAAACTAACGTGATCACAGCTGTTTAGATTTATAGCCCTAATAAAGTGCAGCAATTTGCGGTATCACCGTATGTACTGCGTCCGGTGCGTCGAAGTGATGGTTCTCATACTCGTCTGCGACGATGGAAGAACTCGAGCCACAAATAAACTCTTTCAAACACTAGGACGGCAGAAAGCGCGGTCCTGTGACTAATATACTCTAATACTGTCTCCTCCTCTCTGTGTTCTACAGACGAGAAACGCTAACTCGCAACCATAAGGACGGGGTTCAGATAACGTCTCAACGTAAGTATAAGCAGAAGAAGTGCTCTCAATTACTGAACGGTGCGTACTCAATGACGACTTCCAACCCGGAGGTGAAGTCCAGAATCGTATAGGTTCGCAACTGTACAGTGCCTAACTGTTCGAACTATAAACTCTCCTGAGAGCAAAGACAGCAAGTCCGTCTGTACCAACAAAGCTGATACCGAGCGACCGTCACGCACGGGCGCTCACAACGGAAGACCTCGTCTCTCCAGCGCTGGCTTCCCAGCAAGGCTCGGCTCCCCACCTTCGTAATTCCGAAAACGAATCATTTTCCCGAAACTACGGAATATTCTCCCTCTCTACAGATTCTTCCGAACGCCGACCAACCATATTTTAGTTTCTTGTCGTCCAGCGCGGAAAGTTTGCGAGGAAAAACCTATACTCGTACAATGGTACGCTTCGGAGTAAAAATCCGTGGAAATAACCCAGTCTGTGCGGTTTCAGAGGAGCCGCTTCTTCGTTCCTCTCACCAGCGTCCGAGATTTGCAGAGTCCTGCTACAATAGCGGCCGGCCGTTACCCTATTGTGCTCCAGAGCTCAAGTGCCACGACATCCGTCTACCTACTTCTTGTTTTTAAGCAGCATCAACACCTGTATAGGCCTTCCACCCAGAGCTTGAGTTCTGCCTGCCGTTTCATCTCCACTGGCGTTCCAACCTCTACTAGAATAGGCAATCAATCATTACGCCGTTCTGACAATAAAGACAATCCGTCACCTTTCATGCAATAAGCCTTAATAATTATTTACAAGCTGTACGTGACAATGTCAGTCTCCTTTAAATATTCATATATGCGATGTACAACCTATCAAATGATACCTAATTTTGGTTGTAGTTCACGGTAAAGTATGTGGATGAGTGCTTGTAAGATGCGAAATTATAGCCACCTTACAACATTCAAAAAAGTATGTTTGCTCAAAAATACACTTTCTAGATGTTATTTCAGTCCGTTTATTAGCTGACAATACGAGTGCCTGATAACCAATCCATCCAGTGAAAACTGCACATCAATAGCACTCTTAATTCCCGCAGTATTCTCGGTGCAAACTCTCGGTGATTCAACCTGTATAAGCGCAATTAAAATTTTCAAACTCGATTTTCTAGAAAACTGTTGAAAGTTGCGTTTTCCTATCCAGTAACTGTGAAGTCCCAGTATTGTGCTGTACACAGTGTCAGAACGAATCAAACTGGTGAGCAGAAGTTAAGTTCGTACGGTTCTCTTCTGAGCTGTTAATTTATGTCTGGACTTCATAATTTCAGAAAAACAGTAACATGGCCAGGGTAAGAATAATATACCCTACGGTGACGCGTGCTATAAATAGCGTTTCGTGTCATATTTTTCAGGGGGCCTAGTCTCATCTTCAGTCACTCATAGAGCTTCCATTCCATTTATGTGCTGTTGGAAATGCACGCCCAGTGGTATAAATGGGTGATTTTCTGTAAATATTCATTCAACGTGGGAAGTCTATGTATAACGAGGTTTTTCGTCTGCAACCGCTCACAAACCACACACACCCTCGTCTTTGCGGCACGGTTTCCCTGTAATATTCATGAACGAGGGCGCCTGCACATGCCAGGGGCGCAGGGCAGTGCACTGCAGTCCATTGTCCTAATGGAACCGAAAGAAGAATGCGCGCAATATCGGGATAGCATGCGCTCCGCCGTGCCTTGCAGAGTGGTCTACGAAGCACGGATATGAATGCGGTGCCTGTGGACGTACAGAAATACGCGGAGTAACATACTGCAATGGGGTACGATGAGACAGGCGTTTCCTTTCAAGCGGGATGTCGGCTTTGCTACACAGCAGGCGAAATGCTGGAGAAGGGTGATAAACTGGGCCTCCAGCACCCGGGAGATGCTAGTCTCCAGCGTGTGATCTCCGTCCACGTGTGATCTAAGCTGCTGGCCCGTGTCTGTACTATTTCCGTGAGCAGTTTCTGGGAGAAGGGGGCGGATTCGTGTAGCAGGCGGCGACGATAGACGCTCATCGGGACTAAGGAGACTGTTCCTGCCGCGGCTAGACTCTCACTGGGCTCTGTAATGTCTGGCTGCTGGAGTGGTTGTGAGTAGTCGCAGCCAAGTTATCGATAAACAGCACTTTGCTAGCGTGCGCGTGGACAGACATACGACGCTGTTGGTTTAGTCTTCATGTTTACTCCCGAAATACGGCGTTATTCAGAGGAACGTTGGGGATTTCAGAAGACTGCAGTGTGGAAGCTACAAGAGACACACAAACATGACAGATTCCAGCTCTCAAAGTTTCGTTTCATAATACGCGCCAATTGTTAGTTGCAATATGGGACAGGCATGGGGGTACACTTACGAGAGCTATTGAGAAAGTAAGTTCCTATCGATCGCGAAATGGAAACCAGTGTGAAAATCCGATGAAATTTTCAACAGATGCGTTGGGTAGTGTCTCTAGTACGCCCGTCGATCGCGGCTGAGCGCACGGTGAACACGTAAAGATGCCTAAAAAGTAGTGTCTCCCGCCAAGTATGAGGGCCTGGTGAGAGATTTCGCCTGATAACGTGCAGACTACAAAACACAACTTCAAGACAATTCTCGGCCGCACTCTCAGGGGAAATGGAGATAGTCCTGCAGGGTTTTCAACGGGAAACATTTGATGATCCACAACACAGCCCGTAATTAGCTCGTCCTGAGGTTCATTTCTGCTCACATGCACCGCTGGCTATGAAGACAACATTTTGGCACAGACAGCGAGCTGTAGACGAGCGTAGAGAATTGGCGGAAAGCACAGGCGGCTGCCTTCTGTGACGAGGATATTGATAAGTTGGGTACTACGCTTCGACAAATGTCTTAGTCGAAGTGGCCACCAAGTAGTTGTAAGGTCTAGCTTACTGTTGCAAATAAAACATTTTTGATTTTCACAGTGGTTTCCATTTCGCGACTGATCGGGACTTACTTTCCGAAAAACCCTTGTAGACGAGTTGTAAGTAGGATGTTTAGGTTTCTATGTTGGTAACGCCACGTAGCGCTCTATATGAAAATCACAGACTGCACAGTTGGATGTGAACAAGGCGTAGCGTTGGGCATTTGGAGGTGAGCAATACAACGAGAGCCAATACTGCCAGCTAAATAAAAGATTCTAACTGCTGAGGGGACTAACTACTGAAGGGCATAATTAGCAAATGAAAAATTTTGATAGAGAACAAACAATGTATTTACCGCAGAAACGGTTGGGAACAACCATCTCAGAAACGCCGTAGCAGGTCGGCCTGTTCGTGTGCCGCTGATGTGAGCATCTATGAAAGGGCTCTGAAACCAAGAGCAGGAGACAAGATGTCCGACGTCGGAGAGGAGATCGCTCTGTAAAGGAGGACAGGCGGCAATCTGTGGAAGATTTGACGACAGAGTACAGTACTGGAACAGTCACAATTGTTTTGGTATACAATGAGGAGACAAACGATAAGGTGTACCTCCAAATATCTAGTAGTAGTAGTAGTAGAAGAAGAAGATCAGTGTTCAACGTTCCATCGACGTCGAGGTCATTAGAGACAGAGCAAGAGCTCGGATTATGGAAGGGTGGGGAAGGTGATCGGCCGAGCTCTTTCGAAGGAACCATCCCGACATTTGAATCGAGCGATTTAGGGAATCTGGATGGTCGGATGCGGTTTTGAACCGTCGTCCTCCCAATTGTGAGTTCAGTTAATACCGTGTAGGACTTTATTTTCCCCGTCGTAGTACAGCAGCTCGATGTAGCATGGACTCAAGTCGTTGTAAGTCCTCTGCAGAAATACTGACCCACGCTGCCTCTATAGCCGTCTATAATTTTGAAAGTGTTGCCAGTGCAGAATTTCGTGCACAAGTTGACCTCGATTATGTACTATGACTGTTACATGGGATTCATGTCGGGCGATATGGGTGGCCAAATCATTCGCTCGAAATGTTTCCAGTGTTCTGCAAAGCACTCGCCCTATGACATGGCGCATTGTCACCCATAAAATTTCCAACGTTGTTTGTGAACATGAAGTCCAAGAATGACTGCAGATGGCCTGCAAGTAGCCGAACGTAACCATTTCCAGTCAGTGATCGGTTCAATTGGACCAGAGGACCCAGTCCCTTCCCTGTAAAGACAGACCACACCATTATGGAACCACCACCAGCTTACACAGCGCATTTTCGACAGTACGTGTCTATGGTTTCTTGGGGTCTGTGCCACACTCGAACCCTACCATCAGCTCTTACCAACTGAAATCGGGGCTCATCTGACCAGGCTACGGTTTCCAGTCCTATAGGGTTCAAGCAATATGGTCACGAGCCCAGAAGAAGCGCTCCAAGCGATGTCGTGCTGTTAGCAAACGCACTCCTGTCGGTCGTCTGCTGCCATACATAGTCCATGAACGCCAGATTTCGCAGCACTGCCCGGACGGATACGTTTGTCGTACGTCCCACATTGATTTCTGCGGTTATTTCACACAGTGTTGCTTGTCTTTTAGCACTGACAACTCCGTGCGAAAGTCGCTGCTCACGGTCGTTAATTGAATGCTGTCGGCCACTGGGTTGTCCGTGGTGCTGAGAATAATGAATTCCCTAACGATTTCCGAAATGGAATGTCCTATGCGTCTAGTTCTAAATACAAATCTGTGTTCCAAGTCTGTCAATTCCCGTTATGCGGCCATAATCACGTGGGACACCTTTTCACATGAATCACCTGAGCACAAATGACAGCTCCGCCAACGCACTGCCCTTTTATACCTCGTGTATGTGATACTACGAACATCTGTATATGTGCGTAGCACTATCCCATGGCTTCTGTCATCTCTGTTTAAACATTTCAGTGAACATTATTGAACAATGCGTCCACAGATGGCGACCCATAGCTTCATCCTTGATTTATTTTCTAACAGCGACGTACTTTCTGACAGGATTACAGTCCGTATAGTAGTGCCAGAAACCAGATTCCTGAACCGTGCTACAGTGGTCTGAGTAGCCTGATAGTCGACGCACTTGGATGTGTTGACCGCCAAATGCGCCTGACATCAACCCGATGAAATACTTCTGGCATGCTATCGGGTTCCAAGCTCCGCACCTACAAACACTAGCCTCTGTATTCCATCATTTTTTCGGGAGTGCATCCGGGATAACTCTTGTACCGATATTTTGGCAGACATCCTTTCAGTCATTCTCAAGGCGAATCGCTTGCAAGATACACTACAGGCCATTAAAAATACACCACGAAGATGACTTGCTACAGAAGAGAAATTCAACTGACAGGAAGAAGATGCTGTGATATGCAAATGACACGTACAACGTGCTGACATGACGAAAGTTTCCAACCGATTTCTCATACACAAACAGTAGTCGACCGGAATTGCCTGGTGAAACGTTGTTGTGGTGCCTCGTGTAAGGAGGAGAAATGCGTACCATCACGTTTCCGACTTTGATAAAGGTCGGATTGTAGCCTATCGCGGTTGCAGTTTATCGTATCGCGACATTGCTGCTCGCGTTGGTCGAGATCCAATGACTGTTACCAGCATATGGAATCGGTAGGTTCAGGAGGGTAATACGGAACGCCGTGCTGGATCCCAACGGCCTCGTATCACTAGCAGTCGAGATGACAGGCATCTTATCCGCATGGCTGTAACGGGTCGTGCAGCCACGTCTCGATCCCTGAGTCAACAGATAGGCACGTTTCGAAGACAACAACCATCTGCACAAACAGTTCGACGACGTTTGCAGCAGCATGGACTATCAACTCGGAGACCATGGCTGCGGTTACCCTTGTCGCTGCATCACAGACAGGAACGACTGCGATGGTGTACTGAACGACGATCCTGGGTGCACGAGTGGCAAAACGTCATATTTTCGGATGAATCCAGGTTCTGTTTACAGCATCATGATGGTCACATCCGTGTTAGGCGACATCGCGGTGAACGCACATTGGAAGCGTGTATTCGTCATCGCCATACTGACGTATCTCCCGGCGTGATGGTATGGGGTGCAATTGGTTACACGTCTCGGTCACCTCTTGTTCGCATTGACGGCGCTTTGAACAGTGGACGTTACATTTCAGATGTGTTACGACCCGTGGCTATACCCTTCATTCGATCCCTGCGAAACCCTACATTTCAGCAGGATAATGCACGATCGCATGTTGCATGTCCTGTGCGGACCTTTCTGGATACAGAATATGTTCGACTGCTGCCCTGGCCAGCACATTCTCCAGATCTCTCACCAACTGAAAACGTCTGGTCAATGGTGGCCGAGCAACTGGCTCGTCACAATAAGCCAGTCACGACTCTTGATGAACTGTGGTATCGTGTGGAAGCTGCGTGGGCAGCTGTACTGTTCACGCCATCCAAGCTCTGTTTGACTCAATGCCCAGGCGTATCAAGACCGTTATTACGGCCAGAGGCGGTTGCTCTGGGTACTGATTTCTCAGGATCTATCTACCCAAATTGCGTGAAAATGTAATCACATGTCAGTTCTAGTATAATATATTTGTCCAATAAATACTCGTCTATCATCTGTATTTCTTCTTGGTGTAGCAATTTTAATGGCCAGTAGTGCATTTAAAGCTCTTGATACTGCAGACTAAACGCGCATGCGTCGGAGATAACAGTGTTGGTAACCACAGCGTCAGTCACAGATAAAACTTTACGCCTCTAAGACTAAAACAAAACAAGCTCTGAGTTAGCAGACCCACAGTGCTTACGAAATACTTGTTTGATTATTATGCGCTGCAGTCCGGAACCGCGGGACTGCTACGGTCGCAGGTTCGAATCCTGCCTCGGGCATGGGTGTGTGTGATGTCCTTAGGTTAGTTAGGTTTAAGTAGTTCTAAGTTTTAGGGGACTTATGACCTAAGATGTTGAGTCCCATAGTGCTCAGAGCCATTTGAAGCATTTTTGATTATTATGACGTATGTTGCTACGGCGAGCGATTGGCAGGCAGTGAGCACGTAGAAGAATGTTTTCTTTGAGAGCGCAGACGTGAAATGAGCAACAAGAGTTAATAATATCCTGTATGCCCTACCGGAAAAAAATGATGGTATCAGTTACTGTTTGTTATCCATCTTGAGCATACTGCAATTTAATTAAAGACTAAAACACCAGATACGTTTCGCTTTTATTTATAAAGCGTCTTCCGTAGTTATTCTCCAAATTGGATACATACGTTTGTATATTTTTGCATGTTTTAGGTTAAAAACAGTATTTTCTTTATAAAGGTGGTATGCAGCTTACTAACCCTGTTTATTTACGTATTCTGCTTCTTCCCTCCTTGTTAGCGGCGGCTGACGGCAAAAGACTTCGATTCGTATATACACTTTGCAGTTTTTGCCTTTGTGCAGTATTTCTTGCGTTGCATTATTTGCATTTCGCTTTTTTGAACTGTTTTTCATTCGGCTCAGTAACAGTGATTATATCTGTTCGTTGGTTTTTGTTCATGTTGTGAGAGTTGCCGATCCATGAAACTGTGTGTGTGAGTGAGTGAGTGAGTGAGTGAGAGAGAGAGAGAGAGAGAGAGGGGTTAGTATAAATTAAATTGTTGAAATTGTCCTGTATGTGGGGTAGAGAAGTGAGAGGAGACGGAGGGGTCGATTGCAGAATGCAGAATAGGTTGATTGTTGATACGGTAGCACCTGGGAGAAGATGGTAGTGGTAAATGAAGCCCGCGGTATATTTGATGTTATATTAAGTGGTCAATCAGTTTAAAGAGTGTGTGGTTTGCCAGGCTGGTCTAATCATTTGAGTTGTTTCTTTTCTGTTATGGTCTTCAGAATGTGGTAGTTTTCTTGTAAGGTGAGGTGTTTTTTGTTGTTGCTTATCGTTATGATTTCTATGTCTGTGTCTCTGGTGCTAATTTTATGCTGGTGTTGATATAAGTGATCAGAAAAAGTTGACTGATTTGTCATACACTTCCTTGCTCTTACATGTTGTTTGTATCTGGTGTTAAATGTCCTCCTGACTTGACCTATGTATCGTCCATTACAGGTATTGCATTTCAGCTGGTATGTTCCTGATTTCTGATACAGCTCAGTTTTTCCTTTTGTTTTTGTGAAATATTTCTGAATTGAGTTGTTGGTTTTGTGAGATATTTTTATGCCTTTTTGAAAAAAAAATATTGTATGTTGTGTGTGTGCATTTGTGGTTGAATGTCACTGTGTAGATATTTTATTTTCTGTTATTTAGACACCAACTTCATAAACAAACCGTTGTATTTAACCTGAAACTACCAAAAATGTACAAACGTATGTATCCAATTTGCATAATAACCACGGAAGATGCTTTATAAATAAAGGCGAAACGCGTCTCGTGTGGTTCCCTTTAATTAAATTGCAGTAAGTTCAAGACGGATAGCCAATAGTAACTGATTTTAACAGCTGCTGCGGAAGATGGCCCTGCAATCAAACGTAAAATGATGGAGTGTTCGATCGATCGGGAAACCTTCAAGAAACGTATGGCCCGTATTTTATGGCAATCGCGTGACCTGTGTACCAACGGCCCTGCCGCAGTGGTAACACCGGTTCGCCGGCCGCTGTGGCCGATTGGTTCTAGGCGCATCAGTCTTGAACCGCGCGACCGCTACGGTTGCAGGTTCGAATCCTGCCTCGGGCATGAATGTGTGTGATGTCCTTGGGTCGGTTAGGTTTAAGTAGTTCTATGTTCTAGGGGACTGATGACCTCAGATGTTACGTCCCATAGTGCTCAGAGCCATTTGAACCATTTTGAACACCGGTTCCCGTCAGATCGCCGATGTTAAGCGCTGTCGGGCTGGGCTAGCACTTGGATGGGTGACCATACGGTCTGCTGAGCGCTGTTGGCAAGCGGGGTGCACTCAGCCCTTGTGAGGCAAACTGAGGAGCTACTTGATTGAGAAGTAGCGGCTCGAGTCTCGGAAACCGACATACGGCCGGGAGAGCGGTGTGCTGACCACATGCCCCTCCATATCCGCATGCAGTGACGTCTGGACTGAGGATGACAGGGCGGCCGTTCGGTACCGTTGGGCCTTCATGGTCTGTTCGGGAGGAGAGGCGCGGTGACACCCGGTGGCATCTAACTCTAGGAACCTACCAATTTGTCGGATCCCTGCCACGCAGAATCGCTACTGCACTGCGTTTTTAATAGACGTACCAAAACGCTATCCGTCAGGTGGTCACCATGTTTCGGCTCATCAGTGTACCTTACCGTGCAGCGAAATGTGTAGCGTTGAAACGTCCCCTTAGAAAAATTAGTGAATTACTGTGGTGGTAAACCCCTTACGTTATTTGATTTTCGTCCGCAGCTCGTGGTCGTGCGGTAGCGTTCTCGCTTCCCGCGCCCGGGTTCCCGGGTTCGATTCCCGGCGGGGTCAGTGATTTTCTCTGCCTCGTGATGACTGGGTGTTGTGTGATGTCCTTAGGTTAGTTCGGTTTAAGTAGTTCTAAGTTCTAGGGGACTGATGACCATAGATGTTAAGTCCCATAGTGCTCAGAGCCATTTGAACCATTTTTTTATTTGATTTTCAAACAGCTGAGCAAAACTGAACGTACTCAGACATTTCTCTCTTTGCTTATTCTGATCATCACTAAACTGACACACAATATTTTTAGCGCAACGCAATTTCACTTTCAAATATCCCTACAAGAGAATGGCCCTGACTAACAATAATGTATACCTTTCATGAATCACTTACCTCACAAAAATCTTCATTACTCGAACTACTGCAATACACCGAGCGCCAATACTGCCAGCTAAATAAAAGATTCTAACTACTGAAGGCACTAACTACTGATAGGCATAGTTAGCAAATGAAAGATTTTGATAAAGAACAAACAATGTATTTACCTCAATAGTGTTCAAAAGTTATATATATATATATATATCAGTTCATGACATCCAGTCTTACAAATTTACTGTCTCTGATGGACACACGTCCAGATCATCCGCTCTCAAAGCTCCGCCATCTCTCTCCCCACATCCACCACTGCTGGCGGCTCACCTCCAACTGCGCAACGCTACGCGCTGTTAACAGCCAACTGCCAAACACTACAACAGCAAATATTGCAACAATGCCGACCAGCCTCAGACTGCACACAGCACAGTCAGTGATTTTCATATAGAGCGCTACATGGCGTTACCAACATAAAAATCTAAACAGCCTACTTACAGCGTCCGTTCCTCACGGTATATTACATACCGACCAACGGACTGTTTTTCAGTTTCCCCCCACAGTGGGTGTCGTCCCTGATCTGCTCACACTAAATGCAGTCGTAAAGAGACGCGGAATGCAGTCGATGCTTTGCAGCTACCACCGGCTCAGGCAAATCGTGTCATTTGACAAATATCAAGAAGGAATATTGGTGGAAGATGTTGCTACGACTGTCTCGCTAAATGCCTCACAGCGTGTAGGAAGCACACAGAAACGTGTTGACAGGGACAGAACAGACGGATGAGGGCTGCGGAGCAGGAAGAGCGCCGTGCTGACCCGGTGACCCTGTCTGAAGGCCAGGAAGTTGCAGCGGTGGCCAGCCACGCCCACGCCTGCGGCTGAGACTCTCGCGCCAGACGCGGGGTTGGGCAGTAATCGCCCCCTTCCGGCGCAGCCTGCGTCACTCTGCGCTGCAATCAGCTGGACACATGCTGTCCACAACACGCGCACAGCTGCTAAGGCTGCACTCCAGAGAGTCCAAAGTAAAGGCCCCCGTAAACGAGCGAACATTTTGTCAAACTTAACTAAGTTTGCCAAATATTTGACCGTGCACGGTGCTGTTTGACGTGTTTGCCAGAAATTTTCATTGACGGAAAGTTTTCCAAGACGGCAGACGTTATTCGTAACGAAGTTTCGCCGCAAATGTTAAGTGGAAAAACTGTTTTATTGCCGCAAGCTCTAAGCCAAAATCACAAAAACCAGCGGGTGGCCATATGTACATCTCTGCTTGCTCGTCATCAACTGGCCCGTGAACGACACCGACCATTCGTGTCCTGTATCGTTATTCGTGACGAGAAATGGTTTATTTATGCTAAAATAATGAAAAGAAAGAAATGGTTGAGCCCAAACAAAACAGCAGCTCCCGCACAAAGACCTGCGTATACCCACAAAATATAATATTGTGTATCTGGTCGAACAGCGACGGTGTGGTGTTAAAATGTTCAAATGTGTGTGAAATCTTATGGGACTTAACTGCTAAGGTGATCAGTCCCTAAGCTTACACACTACTTAATCTAAATTATCCTAAGTACAAACACACATACCCATACCCGAAGGAGAACTCGAACCTCCGCCGGGACCAGCCGCACACTCCATGACTGCAGCACCTTAGACCTCTCGGCTAATCCCACGCGGCACGGTGTGGTTTATTACGATTACTTCCCTAACTGCTGACATTTATTAACAACAACTCGGACGTCTTACAGACGCAGTCCAAGATCAACGATTACCACACGTTTTCCGCTTTGTCGGACAACCATCAAATAACCCTTTCCGGATGAAATGCGTTCAGAACATGGATCGACCATTTCTGCACCTCAAAAACACGTCATTTCTCTAGTTGAGGAGTCGAAAAGTTACCCTAGCGTTGGAAAACTGTTGTAAACAGTGAAGGATAATATACACTACTGGCCATTAAAATTGCTACACCAAGAAGAAATGCAAATGATAAACGGGTATTCATTGGACAAATATGTTATACTAGAACTGACATGTCATTACATTTTCACGCAATTTGGGTGCATAGATCCTGAGAAATCAGTACCCAGAACAACCACCTCTGGTCGTAATAAAGGCCTTGATACGCTTGGGCATTGAGTCAAACAGAGCTTGGATGGCGTGTACAGGCACAGCTGCCCATGCAGCTTCAACACGATACCACAGTTCGTCAAGAGTAGTGACTGACGTATTGTGATGAGCCAGTTGCTCGGCCACCATTGACCAGACATTCTCAATTGGTGAGAGATCTGGAGAATGTGCTGGCCAGGGCTGCAGTCGAACATTTTCTGTATCCAGAAAAGCCCGTACAGGACCTGCAACATGCGATCGTCCATTATCCTGCTGAAATGTAGGGTTTCGCAGGGATCGAATGAAGGGTAGAGCCACGCGTCGTAACCCATCTGAAATGTAACGTCCACTGTTCAAAGTGCCGTCAATGCGAACAAGAGGTGATAGAGACGTGTAACCAATTGCACCCCATACCATCACGCCGGGTGATACGCCAGTATGGCGATGACGAATACACGCTTCCAATGTGCTTTCACCGCAATGTCGCCAAACACGGATGCGACCATCATGATGCTGTAAACAGAACCTGGATTCATCCGAAAAACTGACGTTTTGCCATTCGTGCACCCAGGTTCGTCGTTGAGTACACCATCACAGGCGCTCCTGTCTGTAATGCAGCGTCAAGGGGAACCGCAGCCATGGTCTCAGAGCTGATAGTCCATGCTGCTGCAAACGTCGTCGAACTGTTCGTGCAGATGGTTGTTGTCCTGCAAACGTCCCCATCTGTTGACTCAGGGATCGAGACGTGGCTGCACGATCCGTTACAGCCATGCGGATAAGATGCCTGTCATCTCGACTGCTAGTGATACGAGGCCGTTGGGATCCAGCGCGGCGTTCCGTATTACCCTCCTGAACCCACCCATTCCATATTCTGGTAACAGTCATTGGATCTCGACCAACGCGAGCAGCAATGTCGAGATACGATCAACCGCAACCGCGATAGGCTACAATCCGACCTTTATCAAAGTCGGAAACGTGATGGTACGCATTTCTCCTCCTTACACGAGGCATCACAACGACGTTTCACCAGGCAACGCCGGTTAAATGTTGTTTGTGTATGAGAAATCGGTTGGAAACGTTCCTCATGGCAGCACGTTGTAGGTTTCGCCACCGGCGCCAACTCTCTGTGAATGCTCTGAAAAGCTAATCATTTGCATTTCTCAGCATCGTCTTCCTGTCGTTTAAATTTCGAGTCTGTAGCACGTCATCTTCGTGGTGTAGCAATTTTAATGGCCAGTAGTGTATTACTGATGACTTAAGTTCCTACTATATGCATCTGTTGTGTTTATTAAACTTACGGAAAAACACTGCAAAGTTACGCGCCAACCCAATACATGATCGTCGGGTTTCATATCGCTCTTTACTGTTAGTCCTAAATATTTAAATGATATGAAATTGACCACGAGTTTCTTGTCTCCCCATAAACCCTCACCTGGTGCACTACCTAGATTGATCCTTTCAGCACAACTAAGAACGTCGAAAGCAGCTGCTGGCAACGAGCAGCTCTGACAAATCAGAACGTCAAAGATGCCGCTAAAATGATTGACGGGGATCGTAAAATGCCGTCTCAATGTCAGAAGCAGCGCCAAAGATCCACACGACAGTGTATTTATGCAACCTTCACGAATATCTCGAGAAGCAGAAGCTGGGTCTAAGGTCGGTAACCCTATGACGAGATTCGTGAGCAAATTTACTGCCGAATTGTCTTGTCGAGACCTATTATCGGTGATTGCCCGTGACAAGACATTTTTAGCCAAAATTATTGGTGGTGACAAGATTTAATGTGCCATCTATGATGCTGAAACAAGAGGTCAGAGTTCGAAACGAGTCTGTGAAGCATCCGAAAGACCGAAAGTAACAGTGTATTGGGAGATAAGGGATGGAGAGAACGTTGTGTGTGTGTTCCTGCAGTTACGACGTCGTTAACAAGGAAGTTGTGCTTCCAGGTAGAATGGCACATAAAGAAATATATCAGGAAACGTTAAAACTCTTGCTTGCTTCATCGAATCCGACAACTTTATCCGGATCTCTTTACCTCTCGAGATTTTTTTTTCTTTGATTTTCTTCTGCGCAAAACACCCTGTCTCTTTCACTAACCATATCTGCCATTTTCTCGGCAAAAAGTAAATCTCAACGGAGTATATGTGGTGTCATATCTGTTTAATGTCTTCACGCTAAACCATAACGTAGCTAGTGCATTTCTTAAGCCAGATGATTCGTTTTTAATTATTTATTTCCAAAGGCTGAAGAAAGGGCAATGCGAGGATTACTGTATAGGTACATACAAAATAATAATCAAACAGGATGATATAATCAATTACGACGTACGGTCTAATGTGATATTCTAAGGTAGGAAGTGCTGATGGAATTGTGAACTTTCTACATCTTTTAATAACGTAGTCTACATTTTTTCGTTTTAATAACGACTTAATGAAAATGTTACATGTAAATTTCTTTGTCGTTCAACTCGACTACAACTTAAAATTGAATCAGCACAGTGAAAAAAAAACTAGTAAAGGAACTCACAAGGTTTTTCGCTTCCAGGTATCTCTTCCTACTTTACGTCGGTGTCTTAGTTTGCATAGTTTCACTCCTCCTTGACTTACGTAATTATCTTTTGAAGGAATTCAGCTATCAATAAATGAATCTCCGATTCAAGAAAAGCGTGCAGTATGATTACGTTCTAAAGTAGATCATCGCACATCTTCGGAAGACTACGTCAGAAATCTTGGCGTTCTTGCACTGACTTCCCAGCTCATCGACTTTTGAGTTGTGTTTGTAGTTAGATACGCGAAAACAGTTTCAGTTGGAGTCCTTTTACACAAGCACAACAGGGGACAAAAATAATTTCCATGTGGGTTCGGTATTCAAGGGGAAAGGACTTGGGCAATCTCTCTCCTGAAAAATTAAAAAAATTTACGAAGCGTAAGAACTGAATAGAAAATTACAAACATCTCTCACTAGCCTCTAATTTAAAAGTTTAGCTGATCATCTGCATTCGGAAACGGAAGACTTCTGTTAACTGCGTGGCAGAAAGGAACTCTCCTTGTAAACATGCCTTTAATCTCTCATATACAGATATCTCTTGTTAGGTGATGTGTTAAGATGGGCGTGTGGCTATTGCGCTAAACAACAGAGTTTGTCTGTGTGTTGCCAATGCGCTAAGCACATAGACATTGGAAAATGGGCTTTGTGGACGAAACTGTTCGTGGTTGTCAAAATTAGAACTGCAAATCGTGATCGTGCTTTTGATTCCAAGTAGTAACTAAAACTGCGAATCCTGTACCATCATGCTCCACAAGCAGTTTCATAGAGGTGGTTTGCGGTCCCCAAAACGGTCATAACCCGTAAGCATAGAATGTGTCCCATAATTCTACAACAGACTGACGTCAGTAATGTAGGCATATAACTATGTACATCAGTCCGACGAGCCTTCTTGCATACCGTAAAGACCTGTGCTTTTTTCCATTTATTTGTTACATTTCGTTGTTCGAGAGACCTACAATAAAATACTGTTAGACGGAGAGAAAGTTCTTTCACATATTCTCTGGAGTATCTCACAGGTCTCTCATCCTGTGTAAATTTTTGCTACTATTTAGCGATTTTAATTGATTTTATGTTCCGCGATCACTTATCTCAATGTCTGCCATTTTGGTGTTCGTGCGTTAACTGAAAGGGGGGGGGGGGGGACCATACATTGAAGTGGCAAGTTGTGCGATCCTTCTAACATCGTGTCGGACCTCCTGTTGCCTGGGGTAGCGCAGCGATTCGACGTGGCATGGTCTCAACAAGTCGTTGAAAGTCCCCTACAGAAATATTGTCCCATGCTACCTCTATAGCTGCCCATAATCGCGAAAGTCTTGCCGCTGAAGATACTTGTGCAGGAACTGACCTCTCGAGTATGTACCCTAAATGTTCGATAGGATTCATGTCAAGCGAGCTGGGTGCCCAAGTCATTCAACTGAACTGTCCAGAATATTCTTCTAATCAATCGCGAACGACTGTAGCCCGATGACATGGCAC
The DNA here is from genome assembly GCF_023864345.2 of Schistocerca serialis cubense. Classification (NCBI taxonomy): domain Eukaryota; kingdom Metazoa; phylum Arthropoda; class Insecta; order Orthoptera; family Acrididae; genus Schistocerca; species Schistocerca serialis. The sequence goes on from NC_064639.1 coordinate 874,750,147, forward strand.
AATGTCATTCACAAAAATTCCTTCGTTGTTTGTGGAACATGAAGTGCATGCATTGCTGCAAATGATCGCCAAGTAGTCAAACATAACCAGTTCCATCCAATGATCGGTTCATTTGATCCAGAGGACACAGTCCATTCCATGTAGACACAGATCACATTATTATAGAACCACCAGTAGCTTGCTCAGTGCCTTGTTAACAACTTCGATCCATGGCTTCTTGGGATTTGCGGTACACTTGAAAACTACGATCAGCTCCTACTAACTGAAGTCGGGAGCAATCTGACGGGCCCAGTCATCTAGGATCTAACCGATATGGTCACGTGCCCATGAGAGGCTCTGCAGGCGTCGGTTGTCTGCTGCCACAGCCCATTAACGCCAAATTTCATCGCGCTGTCCTGATGGGTACGTTCGCCGAACGTGCCACATTGATTTCTGCGGTAATTTCACGTAGTGTTGGTTGCCTGTTAGCAATGAAAACGCTATGCAAATGCCGCTGCTCTCGGTCGTTAAGCGAAGGCCGTCGGCCACTGCGTTTTTCGTTGTGGGAGGTAATGCCCGAAATTTTGTGTTATCGGCACACTCTTGACGCTGTGGATCTCGGAATACTGAATTCCCTAACGATTTCCGAAATGGTACGTCCCCTGCGTCTAGTTCCAATTACCATTCCGCGTCCGCGCTGCTGCTGCGGTCGCAGGTTCGAATCCTGCCTAGGGCAGGTGCGATGGCCTTAGGTTAGTTAGGATTAGGTAGTTCTAAGTCTAGGGGACTGATGACTTCAGATGTTAAGTCCCATAGTGATTAGAGCCATTCGAACCATTTTTTTGAACCATTCCGCGCTCGAAGTCTGGTAATTCCCGTTGTGAGGCCGTAATCACGTCGGAAACCTTTTCATATGAATCACTTGGGCTGAAATGACAGGACCGGCAATGCACTGCCCTTTTATGCCTTGTGTACGCGATACTATCGCCATATATATATATATATATATATATATATATATTGCTGTCCCATGACTTTGTCACCTTAGTTTATTACTCCTCTCTCTCTCTCTCTCTCTCTCTCTCTCTCTCTCTCTCTCTCTCTCTCTCTCCCCCTCCTTCTTCCCTTCCCTTCCCTTCCCTCCTTCTCTCTGCCATATTCCGTTTCTGTGTTACTACAGTCCCTGGGCGACTGACTAGATTAATTCTATCCGCTTACTGACTTCCTGCAGGACTAAAACTACTTAGGAGTTTTAGTCAGTGAGCTCAATCCACTTTAAATTGCACCTGAAGCTGGTTACCAATTCCAGTGACTGACTGTCTGTACCGTAGTCAAACCATACTTTGCTTTTTTTTATTCGTGTTATATTACATTTACTATTAATTTCGTTAGGGAGCTGCTGGTCCAGTCGGCGTACATCGTGGAGCCTTTCCGGTGGTTTGTCCCTTGAGCCCATACTACTTTCACTGTCTCAGAATGGACACTCTTGCGTTCATCATACCAAGAAGTTCCTGTCTTCTTGGGTTTTTCTACTTGATCAGCCGTATACTTGTGAATTTCCTGCCTCAGTATTTCCCTGCTTCTTGTATTACGTTGCATCATTCCTGCTTCCTTTAAGCCTACCTTTACTGCTCCGATCCATTTCATTGTTTTAATTTTTGCTTTTCTAAGAGTTTCGTAGAGTTCCACAACTTTTCTAGTTAATCTGGTTCAACTTTTTTAATAGGCCCATCGAATTCAAGCTTGCGTTTTTCCATGGCCGATTACATATTGGTATATTTATCAATTTCTATATTTCCTCTTAGCGTGGGTGTTCCTTCTTCTATATAATTGCAACCTAAAACTTTCCTGGTTACTTTCCGTTCTCTCTTTTGGATTTCTTCCAGGCCTCTCTTTGTCCTTAAAATCAATATTTCAGCCCCATAAAGACAGATTTGATGACCGTGTTGTACTGTCTCAGATTTGTGTATTTTGAAATGTCTTGTAGGTTTGAAAACTGTACAGCAAGACGGTTTCCGAACGACTCCTGAAAACAAAGTGCGGGAACTGCTTAATTCCAGCTCTGTTGGTCCATTACGGCCAGGGGACGTCCGCTGGTACGTAATTTTCACTGTCAATAAACTTTACCAACAGCCGTACACTTGTATTCTATTCTGAAGGAGCCGGCCGCGGTGGTCTAGCGGTTCTGGCGCTGCAGTCCGGAACCGCGGGACTGCTACGGTCGCAGGTTCGAATCCTGCCTCGGGCATGGGTGTGTGATGTCCTTAGGTTAGTTAGGTTTAAGTAGTTCTAAGTTCTAGGGGACTTACGACCTAAGATGTTGAGTCCCATAGTGCTCAGAGCCATTTGAACCATTTTTTTATTCTGAAGGCAGTCACTTTCGGCAATTCATTTTGCCATCTTCAGGCCTCATACGCTTTTTTCAAGTGGTTCAAATGGCTCTGAGCACTATGGGACTTAACATCTGAGGTCATCAGTCCCCTAGAATTTAGAACTACTTAAACCTAACAAACCTAAGGACATCACATATCCATGCCCGAGGCAGGATTCGAACCTGCGACCGTAGCAGTCGCACGGTTCCGGACTGAAGCGCCTAGAACGCTTTCCTCAAATCAACGAACTTATCGTATAGCGCCATAACACTGGATATCGTGAATTCTACTGCTTTCAGGCTTTCGTATGGAGCAGCTGCACAACTATTGGAATTCACGATATCCAGTGTTATGGCCCTATACGAGAAGTTCTGTTGATTTGAAAAAAGCGAAACGAATTGCCGAAAGTGGTTGCTTTCAGAATAAAACAAAATATCTTAAAGATAAAGGTAAAGTTTATTGACATTGAAATACTCCTTAATTCCTGTTGGCTAATTATGTAGTCAGCCAATCAGAAGAGCATGAACATTCCTACTGCTCACGGTAATTCTTACGTCATCCGTTAAAATTGCATACAGATAGCACTAATACAAGAAATTCTGTATTTACAAATACCAAATTTAATTTTAGTAAAATTAAATATGAGTTATACTAGAAATGAAATACTAATTGACTTAATATCTGATATTTCTTCTGGCTGCTTTTATACAAAAGCATGCACAAAGGACACACGTTACATACGTAACATGATTCCTGGTTGCCCAAGAGTTGTTCCCCCCCTACATTTTACATGGTTTTGAATGGAATAAAACATCTGTACTTATCGCATGTCTTCCATGCACCATCTCTCCACTGCACTCAAACAACAAATCATAGTTAAATAATAATTTTTCAAAATGTTCACTATTGTTTCAGAAATCTGTTGTAGCGGAAGTAAAGAACTTTTGGGAAAATAACTTCTATAAACTGAATGTTTTTATAGTTTCAACTGATATTATAAATGAATACGTTATAAGCTTTAGCTCAATTTTGTAATACCAGGAAAAATATTGCCTAAAGACTTATATCCCCAGCCCGACTGCTACGGTCGCAGGTTCGAATCCTGCCTCGGGCATGGATGTGTGTGATGTCCTTTGGTTAGTTAGGTTTAAGTAGTTCTAAGTTCTAGGGGACTGATGACCACAGTAGTTAAGTCCCATAGTGCTCAGAGCCATTTGAACCATTTATATCCCCAAAAGTAGTGAAGATATTAATAATACAAGTCTGTATATGGAATATGAAAAAGATCGAATAACATTTAGTATTACTCAATTACTCGTAGATTCATACTGTATGTGCGTAACGAAATAGTACACATGCGGTAGGCCAGTTCACGCCATCTCAGCGACAGCTGTGCTGGAGAGAGTAAAAAAAAAAAAAAAAAACCTGCCCTACACTTGGCTACACGGTAAGGCACAGTCTAAGACCCCTCACTTCACCGAAAGCTGTCAAGACTCTGAATAATCTGCTACGTTACACACACACACACACACACACACACACACACACACCTATGGACAGAATATTACATCCAAATAGATTTAAGGTTCAACGGCTAGGCTATATTGTAATGAAACACCTTCTTTAATTGAACAAAACAAAACCATTTAACTATGGATAGCCAACAAAGTTTTTAAATATCATACCGTTTGTCAACAAGCGAACATTTAACGAAACATTACACTTCATTACAGCTTTACATAAAAATTCAACTACCGTGGACTTGATAGCAATACGTCGAAATTGTTTTTTCAGATTTTTACGAAAAGTATATTCTCTACAAAGTTCCCATTTTTTAATTCTTTTCAACGAAAGTAAATCTTCATTTGCTAAAATTAGCTTGCAATGAATTTTTAAAAGTCCTCCACCTTAAAAAATTTTCTATCGTATGCAAACATACAGATTTACATTACTGATTTTTTACGTAGGTGCACTACAGTGGCTGTTCTTTTTTTAGGGCAACTATTTCCTTTCTTTATCTAACATGCTATCACTAAATCGCTACGGTGAGCATTCATGAGAAAATTCTAGAACATTACATCACCTGCAGCATGAAGGGACACTGTGGTCAGTGTCTCTCTTTGTACCAAACACAGTCTTTTCGTTAATTAAATTTTCACAAAAAATTCACCATAGTTGGCGTTCAATATCAAGCTTCTTTAAACCATCTATTTTACAACGAGATATTGTAGAAACCGTTACTTTTCCCATAATTACATTTAATGCATTTTACATAACGCTCTTTACGTGGTGAAGTATAGAGGTAGACATCAAATGCAACATACTTGTGTGACAGCAGTAGCGTTTTGACAGAGATTCGCACCAGGTTAGGGTAGTGGTAGATTAGACCTTCACACACAAACATGTATCGATAATTTCTGTATCCACGAATCAGCCGGTAGTGAATATGCAATTTTACAAAATTTTTTACACATGACAAACACAGCGAATGTGGGTGGGCGACTGATTGGTAGTTGATTCCAAGAGCGGGTCCTCGGGCTAACTATAGCCCGTTTAAAATTACTTGAAACTTGACACCTGTCACTTGGCACTTCGGTGTTGCCACATCAGCCGCCGGCTACCTCTCGGTTATAGGTAACATAGAAACAAGTCGTGTCATTTCACAAATGCTGATGAGTAATGTGGAGCAGTGTTGAAAACGGCAGCCGCGACGTACGTCAGAAATGTGAAATGCTCTTTCGACAGCTTATTTTAAGCGACCAGTGACATAACCACGTCAGGACATCTACATCTACATCCATACTCAGCAAGCCACCTGACGGTGCGTGGCGGAGGGTACCTTGAGTAACTCTATCGGTTCTCCCTTCTATTCCAGTCTCGTATTGTTCGTGGAAAGGAGGATTGTCGGTATGCCTCTGTGTGGGCTCTAATCTCTCTGATTTTATCCTCATGGTCTCTTCGCGAGATATACGTAGGAGGGAGCAATATACTGCTTGACTCTTCGGTGAAGGTATGTTCTCGAAACTTCAACAAAAGCCCGTACCGAGCTACTGAGCGTCTCTCCTGCAGAGTCTTCCACTGGAGTTTATCTATCATCTCCGTAACGCTTTCGCTATTACTAAATGATCCTGTAACGAAGCGCGCTGCTCTCCGTTGGATCTTCTCTATATCTTCTATCAACCCTATCTGGTACGGATCCCACACTGGTGATCAGTATTCAAGCAGTGGGCGAACAAGCGTACTGTAACCTACTTCCTTTGTTTTCGGATTGCATTTCCTTAGGATTATTCCAATGAATCTCAGTCTGGCATCTGCTTTACCGACGATCAACATTATATGATCATTCCATTTTAAATCACTCCTAATGCGTACTCCCAGATAATTTATGGTATTAACTGCTTCCAGTTGCTGACCTGCTATTTTGTAGCTAAATGATAAAGGATCTATCTTTCTGTATATTCGCAGCACATTACACTTGTCTACATTGAGATTCAATTGCCATTCCCTGCTCCATGCGTCAATTCGCTGCAGATCCTCCTGCATTTCAGTACAATTTTCCATTGTTACAACCTCTCGATACACCTCAGCATCATCTGCATAAAGCCTCAGTGAGCTTCCGATGTCATCCACAAGGTCATTTATGTATATTGTGAATAGCAACGGTCCTATGACACTCCCCTGCGGCACACCTGAAATCACTCTTACTTCGGAAGACTTCTCTCCATTGAGAATGACGTGCTGCGTCCTGTTATCTAGGAACTCCTCAATCCAATCACACAATTGGTCTGATAGTCCATATGCTCTTACTTTGTTCACTAAACGACTGTGGGGAACTGTATCGAACGCCTTGCGGAAGTCAAGAAACACGGCATCTACCTGTGAACCCGTGTCTATGGCCCTCTGAGTCTCGTGGACGAATAGCGCGAGCTGGGTTTCACATGACCGTCTTTTTCGAAACCCATGCTGATTCCTGCAGAGTAGATTTCTAGTCTCCAGAAAAGTCATTATACTCGAACACAATACGTGTTCCAAAATTCTACAACTGATCGACGTTAGAGATATAGGTCTATAGTTCTGCACATCTGCTCGACGTCCCTTCTTGAAAACGGGGATGACCTGTGCCCTTTTCCAATCCTTTGGAACGCTACGCTCTTCTAGAGACCTACGGTACACCGCTGCAAGAAGGGGGTCAAGTTCCTTCGCGTACTCTGTGTAAAATTGAACTGGTATCCCATCAGGTCCAGAGGCCTTTCCTCTTTTGAGCGATTTTAATTGTTTCTCTATCCCTCTGTCGTCTATTTCGATATCTACCATTTTGTCATCTGTAGCGTTTTGTAGCCCTGAATTTGAACACACGTCCTGAGCTAACCACGACTTCGTGATGTGTAATGTATCTGAGAAAGAGGTGGTCAGCAGTCTGCAGCAGAACTTAAGTCACGATCGCTATGTTCACGGCTATTAAAGCTAATCTCTAAGAGAAAACTCAAAACAGAAGGTTCATCTCAGCGCTGAAAGCAAACTGTAATTTGTTGCTACCATTCGTTACCTAAAACTGTCCTCTCACTGGCTACCCGATGTCGCCGCGTTATCAGTCGATGAGCAGTCCACGTTGCCAATTGGTTGCAGATTGTATCATCTACAAAGGAATACGAAATAAAAGTACCAGATCCATGACTCAGAATCCAAACACATCAAGGAAGCCCACGCTCTGCGCTCGTTGGCAGCACACCGCGTCTTGCACTCGTTCACCGTAGCGCCCAGGATCACAGCACCAAGTTACGACACCTGCAGATGGGCGTACAAGAGCTCGAAACCAGTCGTGTGTTAAATAAAAGAACGTTACAATCGTAGCGGTATTTTCAACCTTTGGTATAATCCTCAATCGTGGATGTTCCTCCGACAGCATTGTTTGCACTTCAAGAAAGAATGCTGGAGAAGGCATTGAAGTCAGTGGACCAGTTGGAGTGGCAATTTGTCAACGGCGAACGGTTCGGCCGTGACATTGAAAACTCTGATTGGAGGAAACCTGTTCCAGCGGATGAAGTGTCAACTATCAAGTAATTTTAATCAGTGTGCAGTCGCAACGTCATTGGACCAAACACAGGTTGCCATTGTGCGGCACCGAGGACACTAATATAGGCGTGACACGATCGCCGAGGAAAGGCTCACCGCTGCTCCTCGTACCCGCCCTTTATCGCAGCTAATTCCACCCCTCCCCCCCCCCTCGGCACCCCAACAACCACACTGCTATCCTCCTTTGGGGGGGGGGGGGGGGGAGTGTTAACACAGAAAGCCAGTCTCCTTGTGTTGCGGGTCACGCCCCTGCCAGGCGCCTACAGCTACTCCGAAACGCTTCCGCTCGTGCAAACGCAATTACTCTGCCCTTCAGCAGTGGCAAGTGGGGGGGGGGGAGGTGAAGGGAGAGGAGGAAAGAAAGAGAGAGAGAGAGAGAGAGAGAGAGAGAGAGAGAGAGACCTTTCGTTTAAAGGCCGCTACGAGAAAAATCCTCGCTATTCACGAACAGCATGGTTCGCGAGCATTCTCCATTGGCTGAGCGACCGAATGAAGGCCGCTATTTGTACTAGCGGAGCGACGTCTTAAGCATTGCATCCTGTGTTTCAACTAATCTCTGAGAAAGCTGTCGCGAAAACGTGCCCTTCCGAAAAACGTTTAATTACTTTAGACTTTGGCGTTCAACTTGCTCGTTACCCGCCTCGGTGTTCACTATAGTAGTGTTTTCTTTTTCATTCTCGAAATGTAATGGGATGTTAAATTTGTCAACAATACCCAAACAGTACGGTGCACCGTAAGGTGAACGTTGATAACCCGCGGTAATTAGGTGCAAATCTCTCTTGCCCACCACGAACAATACCGCTTCCTCCTTGAATACTTCAGTTGAGTGACTATATGACGACGTGACCTAGCAGTTTGCTGACGTGGAAGGAGAAGCAAGGATAGAGTTTAACATCACGTCACCAACGTCGTCATAAGAAACGAAGTACAGACTCGGAGTAGAGACTGATATAGACGCGAAAATGTTGCACCCATTTTCCTTAGTTCTTTATGAATATCCCTCCTTAAAGGCACGAACACTATCGCTCTACCCGTGAACAGCTGAGTCAACATATGAAGGCGTGACATGGTGGTTTGCTAACGTGGAAGGAAAAGCAAGGTTAGGGCTTAACGTAACGTCAACGACGACTGGTAAAGAAAGAATCCACTGTGTGCTTTCAAAGGGACCAACACGGTACTTACCTTAAGGAACTAAGGGAAACCACGGAAAACACGAATCTGTATGAACGGACAGGGATTTGAACCGCCGCTCTCCCGAATGCGAGTTCAACGTGTAAGCCACTGCAGGAAACCCAGGACGTGTACTTTGTTCTGGAAATGTGCCACTTACGTTGCGCAATGCTCTTAGCGCGGAACGACACTTGGAACTTACTTTCGCAAGACCGAAAGTATAAGGTTTCATGTTACTACTGCATATTTTCGAATTCCATACGAAGCGGGTTCAAAAAATAACGGGAAACTCGTAATTTTGCGTGTATTAGATTCGTGTGGATTTTTCGTTGTCTTGTTGGCAAACGTGTCTGTAAGGTACCTGTACAGTGTTGGGCATATCGGACATTTAGTCTGTTATCAGCTGGCAAAAAGCTTACAAATCTTTTGGTAGTATCGGTGATTATTTTTGTGTAAAAATGGATCCTACAACTTGTATCAAACTTTGATAAGAACCGAATAAAGCGCAAAAATTTCTACGTGTGTCGTAAGCGTACGAAGACCGCCATAAAGACGTTGATGAGCGTCCTTTACACCCCAGCACACCATCAACCAACGACACCATGAAGAAAATGAAAGAAACGATTATGAACCATCGACGAATCACAGTCGGTGGAGTGGCTGATGATTCTGGCATATACGCTGGTTCATACGATATAGTTTTTGGGTGTTTTTGGTATGAAGCGTCTGACAAAATTTGTTACAAAATTCTTGAATTTCGGGCGAAAACAGACGAATTCCAGTTGCCCAGGAGATTCTAGATGGAGACGACGACGACGACGATACAGAACTAATGAAACGCTGTGTTCGAACATGTATTTCCGGGTATAGCGTCAAAACTAAGGTTCAGTCGTTGAAGCGGAGGCGTTCTGGATCACAGCGACCGAAAAATACACAAGTGCTGTCAGATACGTTTATGCTCACTGCGGTCTTATGTTTTAACGCCATATTCCACCACGACTTCTTGTCAGAAATTCGCTTTTTACGTGAAGGAATCCGTAAAATACGCGAAACAGCTCACAGCTTTTGCACAACAATAATGCTTGTTCGTGAATTCTTGGTCATCAAGAATACTGCAGTGATACCCCAGCCTGCATTGTCGCCATTGGTGGCCCCATACGACTTATTGCTGTTACTAGTATTCTTATTGGTGAAGTTTTCTTCTATTTCTACAACCTCAAATTTTTCTGTTGTTCTTTTCATGTATTTGGATTACTGTTTAGGGTTCCTTACCTCAACCGGTAAAACGTAACCCTGTGTCTGTCCGTTCACAACCCTTTTGCACAGAAATGGGTAGTCTTATCAAGTTGAAATTTGTCACAAACTAAGGTCTATGGTCCTTTGGAGCTATAGTAAACGTTAACTTCCAAGCCACTTTCGGTCATTAGTATATACGGTCATTAGTATATACGGTCATTAGTATATACGGTCATTAGTATATACGGTCATTAGTATATACGGTCATTAGTATATACGGTCATTAGTATATACGGTCATTAGTATATACGGTCATTAGTATATACGGTCATTAGTATATACGGTCATTAGTATATACGGTCATTAGTATATACGGTCATTAGTATATACGGTCATTAGTATATACGGTCATTAGTATATACGGTCATTAGTATATACGGTCATTAGTATATACGGTCATTAGTATATACGGTCATTAGTATATACGGTCATTGTATGTCCTATGCTGTCAATGTTAAATTATCGAATTTTGTGACCCATTATCCTGCAAACTTTTTAAGACACCAGCTTATAATTTTCCATAATTACTGAATGCACCTTTCTAGATACACAGAGCTAGAATTATTACTAAAATTGTATTGAGCGGTACATTATCTTTTTTTCAAACACTCAATTTTTTTGACAGAATTTTGTAAATAAATGAACATTAAAACAAAACTTAGGATATTTTAATTATTCTAGTTCCATATGTGTTGAATCTCACACTTCGCATGCTGTGGAAATTTCATGTCTCTACCATCAATACATTTATTGCAAAAAATGTAGTTCAGAGACATTGAGGTTTAAAACTTTATTATACTCTTATATAGACTTACATTTCTGCTTCTTTTACGCACTAGAATTGCCCTGACCCATATTCTATCTTCTTCAGTGTCACGACAGCCCAATGCTTGCCTCCCTCTTTTCTTTCTTGCTTCTTTTGTCATTTGCTGAGCAGCTTACTCTGCCTCACATACACGAAACTCGTCTAGTTCCCGAAGTCCTTTAGCTGTGTTCTGTTCAGATCTTACCCGTAACTTCTCCAGAACATTAAGCCTTTCATAGTTCCCACCATTAAAAGTTATTACAGCATCAGACACTGCTAGCTTTAGTCACAAGGCCAACAAATACATTTTTAGGCACACAGCACCACACAACATTATTTAAGGACTCATTTACATTCTGGGTCTTCCCATGTAAGGCCGGCCGGTGTGGCCGAGCGGTTCTAGGCGCTACAGTCTGGAGCCGCGCGACCGCTACGGCCGCAGGTTCGAATCCTACCTCGGGCATGGATGTGTGTGATGTCCTTAGGTTAGTTTGGTTTAAGTAGTTCTAAGTTATAGGGGACTGATGACCTGTAAACAGTTCTTTAGTAGCTCAGGATCTACCAAATCTCTGTAAATACGTTTGATTGCCTCCATTATTGCCAAAGAAAGAGAATGTTTGTGTAAATTCATGCAGGGTGCCAGAAAATTCAACTTGCTTATATTTACACTAAGTGTTTGGTAGAGGTAGACACAAAGGATGACGTGGCTCTTCATCGGTTGATATTCGCTCCACACAGCTCTTTTTATCTTCTTCTAAATTGTCGCAGTTATCTCTAATAGGCTTCCCATAATATTACTGTAAGTTAGCTTGCTACAGAAATAGGCGACAATCACACTACTTTCAACAAAACTAATATCAGAAACAAAGGACTGATTTGTTTTTTCGTAATGCCAACTTCTGAGACGTAGCAATAGGCACAAAATAAAGCAATTCACAGCCTTCTAGACTGTGTAGTTCCCAAGATATGACTGCTCAACTGTGGCATTATATGCATAGCCGCGAAATTTGATAGTCACATGTTAACATTCAAAATATTATTTGAAGGTCTCACAATTGCCCGATTTTAATGTATTATATACCAAAATGTTCAGAAAAGTCCAAAGTACATCATGGAACAGAAAATTTCAACGAATTTCACGTACAATGTCCCATTAAAGCCACATATTTTGATTCTTGGAAACACATTAAAACTTACAGGATTCGTCCCCTTCATGTTGAATCATGAAATTTGGCAAGAAGCATGGTTTCACGCTACATATAAAGGAATAAAATAAGAAAAATGTTAACTTATAATTGTATCACATTAAAAAATTCGGCATTTGTTATCAGGTGTCAAACTTGAAATTAAAACATTCTCGAAATTCTCTGAATCCATGGGACCGATATTAGACATTCAGATCGGTACCAAACGTATGTCCATAGAGTATCAACCAAATCAATTTAGTTCGTGCAGTTTGCTGTCGTCCAGTAGAATATGCTGAAACGGCAATCAAAAGCAACACCAAGAACTACGGAGCACAGGAAGAGCGTATCTGTGAGTAATTATTTTGTAGATTTCGCGCGGGTGAGTTGGTAGTGTGTGAGGTAGCCGTGTCAAAAGTCCCGCATTCAAACACAACAAATGACAATTTTTTTATCTGTTTACCCGTCAAACTGTTGTATGGAATAACATTGTCCTGACATGTAAAAGGACTTTCCAAAGTTTACAGCAATGTTCTTTTAGCAGTCTGCTTTCCCTTCGTTAGTCGAAAGTAGTAAACGTATAGAGTACATTTGTATGGATAGGTTGGTGTTCTGTCGGACATGGGCGACTTACAAATGTACTCTATAGGTTGGCTACATTCAACTAACGAAGCGAAAGCAGACTGCCAAAATAAGATTGCAACGAACTTTGAAAAGTCCTTCATATCTGACAATGTTCTACCAACACTTCAATGCGCAAACAGTTTATCAGCTGGGTTTGAACGCAAGACCTATGATACGACCACCTCACGCTCTACCTACTCACACAAAATCTACGAAAATGCTACTCACAGATTCGCTATTCCTATGCTTCGTAGTTTTGGTGTTGCGTTTTATTACCGTTTGCGCATGTTCTACTGGACGACAGCACCAGCACGAACTAAATAGGTGTTTTGGTTGACACACTATCGACATAAAACGTTTGGTGCTGATCTCAGTATGTGACATCTGGAGGCTCGGCTGTCACTGCTTGGGTCTAACTCGCACCTGCCCAGATTTTTTAATAGTTGTATATGTTCTCCTTTTTAATATTTTTATTTTAATTTTGAGCGCATCCCTCATTCCATGTCTTCCTTTTATTCTTGAACAATCCCAACGATTTCTCTGCAGCGTTTGCAGTTTTCTCTTAGAATTCACGCCATCCACCGTTCTCAGTTGTTTCAATTTCTCCCGTAATTTTTTCTATTATTGCATTCGTAATATTGGCATTACTGGTGTTCTATCCGATTGTTTTATGGATTTTCTGCTTCATGTTACATAGGGGAAATCGAATATTAACCTTAGAGTCAAATTCCCCTTCTCTGATCACTTTAAAATTCATAATTTATTTAGTACTCCTTTCGCGTATGGCTATGTGAACATTAAATTCTCCTAGATTTCGAATTGGCATTTGAAAGGGATCGACGCTGGAGCACTCTATGCTAAGTTGTTAGAACCATACAGCGACATTGCACCATCAAATGATACAATGGTTTAATGGAGACTCATAAAGAGTGGTCAGACAAGTCTGAATGAATGACAGACCCTCTTTGTCTGAATATCCGATAACCGTAATAGAATCTGAAGCTCTGATGCTCGAAGAACTGGACTGTCACAATCGAGGCGATAGTGTGAAAAGGGAAAATCAGTGACATGCTAGCTTTCAGTATATTCGACAGCATTTTGAAGATTACAAAGGTCCCCGCCCGTTGGTTCCGTGACTGCTCGAACCCATTCAAAAAACCCGTCGAACTGAGACAGTCGCACCAGCCTAATCAAGACAACTTCCTTAAGTACCCCGTCACCCCTCAAGCCTGTTCGGATGTTTGGTTCCGAAACAAAGGAGCAAAGTTAACAGTCGAAAAGTAGATTCACCACCGCCAAGAAAGGCGAAGACCCAACCATCATCGTGCAATTTTATGCGGAGTGATTTTTGGGACTGTCATGATCTCCTACCACTATGCTCCTAAAGAGAAAAGCCGTCACAGTAGCCGGCCCCTGTGACCGAGCGGTTCTAGGAGCTTCAGTCGGGAACCGCGCTGCTGCTACGGTCGCAGGTTCGAATCCTGCCTTGGGCATGGATGTATGTGATGTCCTTACGTTAGTTAGGTTTAAGTAGTTCCAAGTTCTAGGTGACTGATGACCTCAGATGTTAAGTCCCATAGTGCTTAGAGCCATTTGAATCGTCACAGTAGCATACTGCAGAAATTTCTAGATGAGAGTACACGAATCTTTCGAAAGGAGAAGTTTTACTGCAAGACAATCACACTTGCTGTTTCTTTGGGCAGTCAGATTTTGCTTCAACCTCCGTATTCTCTGACATAGCACCCACTGAATCCTTGCTCCTTCCTCAGATGAAGAAGCCATTGCGTGACAGGTATTTCTAGAACGATGACGATCTGATTTTCGAAGTGGATCATGTACAATCTCTCGTTCGAGGAAAGATCCGTATCTAAGGACTGGGAAGTTGTGCAGGTCACACCAATACTCAAGGAAGGAAATAGCAGTAATCCGCTGCATTACAGCCCCATATCGCTAACGTCTAGTTGCGGTAGGTTCAAAATGGTTCAAATGCCTCTGAGCACTATGGGACTTAACATCTGAGGTCATCAGTCCCCTAGACGTAGAACTACTTAAACCTAACTAACCTAAGGACATCACACACATCCATGCCCGAGGCAGGATTCGAACCTGCGACCGTAGCGGTCGCGCGGTTCCAGACTGAAGCGCCTAGAACCGCTCGGCCACACTGGCCGGCGTTGCAGTAGGAATTTGGAACATATATTGTGTTCCAGCATTACGAATTACCTCAAAGGAAATGACTCATTGACAAATAGTCAACACGGGTTCAGAAAATCTTCGCGAAGTAATGTGTGCTATCCACAGGGTATGTCATATTGATTCCTTATTTTTAGATTTCCATAAGGCTTTGGACACCGTTCCTCCAAATTGTCTACATATTGACTCTTCAACGCAGCACCGCTTTGCCCTACGATGGGTACCTTAGCTGTGTGAGACTGAATTTTAGCCGTGCAGGAAAAGTTATGAAGTATCATATGAAGTATCGTATCAGTTGTGCGATTGGATTCGTGATTGTTTACAGGTGATCAAAACCAAATGCAAAATGACTTAGACAAAATGTCAGTATGTTGCGAAAAGTAGCAAGTCACTCTAACTAATCAAAAATTTGAAGTCATCCCCATGAGTGGAAAAGAATCAACTAAATTTCGATTACACGATAAATCACACAAATCTAAAAGCTATGGATTCAGCTAATCAGTTAGGAATTATAATTACGAATAACTTAAATTGGATCGATCAGGTCACGTTATGGGGAAAGCGAACCAGCGACAGCTATTTATTGACAGAAAGAAGAGGCAATAGGTATCTTCCATAGACTGCTCACGCTACGCTTGTCCGTCGTCTTTTCGAGTATTGCTGTGTGGGATCTGCATCAGACAGGATTCACCGACACACTGAAAAAGTTCATGGAAGGACAGCTCGCTTTGTATTATCACGAAACAGGGGGGTGAGAGTGGCACAGGTATGACACACTATTTGCCGTGGCAATTATTAAAACAAAGGCGATTTTCGTTATGGCAGAATTCTCTCACTACATTTCAATCACCAACTTTCTCCTCCGAATGCGAAAATATTTTGTTGGCGCCCACCTACACAGGGAGAAATGATAACCATAATAATATAAGAGAAACCAGAGATTCAAGTATTCGTTTTTCCTGCGGGCTGTTTGAGAACAGAATGTTAGAGAAATGGGTTGAAGGTGGCTCGATGGATCCTCTGCCAGGCACTTACTTGTCAGTTAGAGGGTAACCGTGTAGATGTAGATACAGATGAAACTTTCTCTGCACGGCTAAAATTCAGTCTCATACAGCTAAGGTAGCCATCGAAGGGAAAACCGGTGCTGCAATGAAGAGTGAATATATAGACAATAACTGACCCTGCCACCAAATTTCGTGGCGACAGCCTTTTTTTTCTAGTTGCTAGTTTAAACTTTATCTGTTCGTGACATAGTTTTGGTTAGACCGTCAGTGAGAGAGCAACTCCAGTTCCTCCTGCTCATAAGGCGAGTACACCGTTCGTTTGTTACATATTTTTCCGAACTTCAAACAGGAGCAACTTCATTAATGGATAGGAACTGTGAGTGCTGTTTACACATGCTAGCTGAGTTAGTGAGCCTTTGCTCACAGCTCCAGGCTGCTTTGGCTTCAGTCGCACAGCTTGAGGCTGCTGCCAAGGGGCACTGTGTGTGTGTGTGTGTGTGTGTGTGTGTGTGTGTGTGTGTGTGTGTGTGTGTTGGGGGGGGGGGGGGGGCGGGAGGTGGACGCGGGGATGCGAGGGACGTCGAGATGTCCAACGTGTCCCCCGTTCGGTCCATTGCTGTGGCCACGCAGCGAACCACACTGAGGTTGAACCTCTCACCCACGGTCGAATGGGAGATCATTCCAAAGTCTGGCAGGCAGCGAAAGACTTTCCAAGAGGCCGATCGTAGGGCCTCCCCGGTTCGTTTGACGAACAGGTTTCGGGTGTTATCTGTGGCTGTCGAAGTCTCTGAGCCGGATGCAGTCGTCCACCCTGTTCCAGAGGAAACTTCTTGGCCCGCAAGGTTTGGGCATTCGCAGAAGGTGGGTATGCTGGAAGTTGGGAGCTCCAACGTTAGGCGCGTAATGGGGCCCTTTAGGAACATGACTGCCAAGGAGATAAAGAAAGCCAATGTGCACTTCCTGTGCATACCAGGGGGGGGTGAGTCATTCCGGATGTGGAAAGGGTGCTTCCGGGTGCCGTGAAGAGAAGAGTACAGCGTGCAGCCAACTGCAGGTGGTGGCTCACGTCGGTACCAATGACGTGTGTCGCTTTGGATCGGAAGAGATTGGTTTCAGGCGGCTAGTGGAATGGTAAAGACTGCCAGTCTTGCTTGTGAGATTAAGGCGGAGCTCACCATCTGCAGCATCGTTGCAGAACCGACTGTCGTCCTTTGGTGCAGAGCCGAGTGGAGGGTCTGAATCAGAGGCTGTGTAGAAGGGACTGGGCAGTCTTTTTCAGATTAGAGGGTCTCAGAAAACCACAGAAAGGACGTCCGTCTAAAAGGGGGCAGGTAAAACATAATAAGGTAGTTATAGCGGCAATAGGTATTGCAGTAGTAATTTGTCGTAGCTGTGTTGGGAAAGAACCAGAGCTCCAAGCCCTAATAAAAAGCACTGATGCTGAAATAGTTATAGGTACAGAAAGCTTGCCAAAGCCGGAAATAAATTCAGCCGAAATATTTTTCGAGCAATCCAACGGTGTTCAGAAACCATAGATTAAATCAGTTGGTGGTGGAGTATTTATTGCTGTCAGAAGTAGTTGCCTTATAGTGAAAACGAAGTAGATAGTTCCTGAGAATAGCATGGGTAGAGGTTATGCTCGACAATCGGACTAACCTATCGTATTTTACCGACCCTCCGACTCGGAAGATATAGTTGCTGAACAGTTGAAAGAAAACTTGAGTCTCATTTATAATAGGTACGCCACTCGTACAATTATAGTCGCTGGTGACTTCAATCTACCCTCGATATGCTGGAAAAATTATAAATTTAAATCGGCGGCAGGGAGAAAAGTCATCCGAAACTGTACTGAGTGCTCTCTCAGAAAATTATTTTGAACAATTAGTTCAGGAGCCCACTCGAAGTGTAAATGGTTGCGAAAGCATACTTTACCTCTTAGCAACAAATAATCCTGGACAGATATGGAGTATCATGACGAATACAGGGATTAGCGACCATAAGGCAGTTTCTGCTAGGCTGAATGCCGTAACACCCACACCCATCGAAAAGAAACGCGAAGTATGTCTATTTAAAAAAGCTGATAAAATGTTCTTAAAGCCTTTTTAAGAGACAGTCTTCACTCCTTTCAATCTGATCATGTGGAATGATTTCAAAGAGATAGTATCGACGGCATTTCAGAGAGATATATACCGCATAAGTGATTGTACTGATTCCCCATGGTACACAAAACAATTCAGATCGCTGTTGCAGAAGCAACGAAAAAAGCATGCCAAATTTAAAAGAATGCAAAATCCCCCAGAATGGTAAAGTTTTGCATAAGTTCGAAATATAGCGTGTACTTCAATGCGAGATGAGTACTAAAAGAAATCCGCTAAATTTAGATTGCGCGTTGCGTTACACATATCTGAAGGCTGTAAATTGGACTAAATACTTAGGGATTACAATTACAAATAACCTAAATTGGAACGATCGCATAGAAATGTTGTGGGTAGAGCAAACCAAAGACTGCGATTCATTGGCAGAACACTTAGAAAGTGCAACAGGTCTACTAAAGAGATTGCTCACACTACGCTTGTCGGCTCTATTCTGGAGTACTGCTGTGTGGTGTGGCACCCGCATCAGGTGGGACTGGCGGATGACATCGAAAAAGTCCAAAGAAGGGCAGCTCGTTTTGTATTATCGCGAAATAGGGCAGTAGTGCCACAGACATGATACGTGAATTGGAGTGGCACGCATTAAAACAAAGACTATTTTCGTTGCGGCGGAATCTTCTCATACCAGTTTTCTCCTCCGATTGCGAAAACATTGTTGGCACCTACCTAAATAGGGAGATCAAAGAAGAGAAATCAGGGTTCGCACATAAAAATGTAAGTGTTCCTTTTTCCCGCGCGCTGTTCGAGAGTGGAAAGGAAGACAGCCAACTTGGTAGTTGTGAATAGCAGAGTAATCTCGTAGATGTAGATGTATTTTACGATAATGGGCATGTGCTACACACCAGTTTGTCTTAAAGTCCGCCAAATGAGGATGTAAGTTTCATTGACAAAACTAGCTGGAACACGAAGTTTTTAGCAGATTTTGGTGGTATAATTAATAATACTTTTATCAGTGCTGTGGAGTACAACCCAAATAATGACCTAGGGAGTGAAATTCCTTGTTTAGTTTCACTGAACAGAAGCCCAGTACCGTTTGTCTTTGTTCTTATCAGCATCAGTTGTAATTTGGTGGTAATCTGTAGTGAGGAGACGATGATCTGCAGGCGCCACAGCTCGCCGGCGTTCGCAAGTAGTCAGCCAGCCAGTGTGCGATGTGTAAACTGGCTCAACCTGCTTGTGACGTGGGTGAGTCAGCGGCGAGATTCGGTCGCGTGCTGTCCTGTGGACGTCACGTGGGCCGAAGCCCTAGCAGCAGGCCGGGGGCGCGGCAAGCAGAGAAGCCGTCGACAGTCACGAGTCTGGCACTGTGCGGACCGAGCTGAAAAAAACTGAAAGCGGAGCTTCATCCCAGATACCGTGTCCCAGCAGCGGACTCGCAGATCTGGTATGTGCGTGCGTACCACGGTGATTCTCCGCGTGTTTTCCAAACCAACCCCTTCGTTTCAATGAGAAACTGGTCGCTCCCTTTCGCTTCGCCTTTAATCTGTCTGCTAGTCTGACGCCAAAATGCCTTCCTCGTATCTGTACAAATCCTTCTCCTGCTTCCCTACATCCCACATGCTTAGTTACACATGCTGCGTGATTAGTACTCGCCAAAAATACGTACAAAATGGTTACGCCATAGAGCTTCATCGTTGCAACAACTGGCTATTTATCACCAATTTATTGTAGTCTGCCGGCCGCGGTGGCCGAGCGGTTCTAGGCGCTTCAGTCCGGAACCACGCGACTGCTACGGTCGCAGGTTCGAATCCTGCCTCGGGCATGGACGTGTGTGATGTCCTTAGGTTAATTAGGTTTAAGTAGTTCTAAGTTCTAGGGGACTAATGACCTCAGAAGTTAAGTTCCATAGTGCTCAGAGCCATTTGAACCATTTTTTATTGTAGTCTGGATATACAGTGGTACTAACGGCACGCCAGACGATCACGCCAGATACTCACTCAGACTGATACTACAAAGCAATATGCAGTACATCTCAAAAGCTGTACGTGCCCATCACTGAGATCCAGGCAGCACAGTGGGCCAAAAGTTTGCGACTCATTACCCTGTAAATAGAGCTGCAGATGGTTCTGGATCATACCTGTCACTGCTTCTTCGTACATAATACCGGATCAACGAAAGTTGCTTAAACGATGCGAATTGCAAGTATTGTGAAAAGAAAATGCCACTACTAGTAGTACTTAGTTTCTACAGTCCATTCCTACCGTAAGCACAGATCGATGCTACAGACTCGCAAGACAACACCCAACCATTTCCTGGCAGATTAAAACTGTGTGCCGGACCGAGACTCGAACTCTGGACCTTTGCCTTTCGTGGGCAAGTGCTCTACCAACTGAGCTACCCAAGCACGACTCACGCGAAAGGCGAAGGTCCCGAGTTCGAGTCTCGGGCCGGTACACAGTTTTAATCTGTCAGGAAGTTTCATATCAGCGCACACTCCACTGCAGAGTGAAAATCTCATTCTGGAAACATCCCCCCAGGCTGTGGCTAAGCCATGTCTCCGCAATATCCTTTCTTTCAGGAGTGCTAGTTCTGCAAGGTTCGCAGGAGAGCTTCTGTAAAGTTTGGAAGGTGGGAGACGAGATACTGGCAGAAGTAAAGCTGTGAGGACGGGGCGTGAGTCGTGCTTGGGTAGCTCAGATGGTAGAGCACTTGCCCGCGAAAGGCAAAGGTCCCGAGTTCGAGTCTCGGTCTGCCACACAGTTTTAATCTGCCAGGAAGTTTGATATCAGCGCACACTCTCCTGCAGAGTTAAAATCTCATTCTGAACACCCAACCACATTAAGTGCACAATATTCTACTCTTTTAGATAGCATGTTTCGGGATGGGTGCATTGTCATATTGACATTTTTCAGTTTATTTTGTCCAGGCGACTTTCGTAGTACTCGCTTATTTTTTCCTTTATTTGTTGCAAGGTAATCTATAAACAGAATTCCTTTATATCTCTGAAACTGCTGGCCAAACATTCCCGACGGTTCACCGTTTTCGTTGAAAGATCACCAGCTACCATCCATTAAAATGTTCCAAACATAGCTGACTTTTCTGCATCTGAGCTCGGTGGAAATTCAACAAATATGATTCCCTTCGTCCACAGAACTTTCATATCGTGAATTCAAAAGGGAAAATCTACAGTGAGACATTGACGTCCGTGATAATGGGTAATAAAGATCGTGTTTTCCTCTAGGCTTGTAGATGTGAACGTCTCAAATTGTCATGGTTTAGTGAAGATAAATTTCATTTGTGAATGAATGAATTGTGATTGTACAGTTAAAGTATCTTTCTTCTTGAAGAGGTACCTACATAACGACAGCGGGTGAGCACAATATATTATTCATAATACTCGATTTTGTACTATCAGTACTGTCTTTCTCAGTGCTGCGTTATCCCAGAAAATTAGTCCGTAAGACATTATTGAGTGGAAATGTGAAAAATATATTTGGATATCGCGACGCGATAAAAAGGAAAAATGTATGAACTCTGTTTGTTCATCAGGGGCAGATATTTCTTTACCTAAAATTCGTCTCTTAATTAAAAATAAAGACTGTATAATGGTTACTTACAACTGGACAGAATTCCACTAACTGCTAGGTTGAAACATAGGTGCAGTTTCAACATCACAAACGCATTTACAAGTGATTTAAGTTTTCACAAATGAAATTTGTTGCCCAAAAAATTATTGTTCTCTGGTGATCAACACAAGTTGTTATGCAGCAAAGAATGGTACGACTCGAGCCCCCACAGGTGAATAACACACCATAAACACACACAATAGCTGGAAAAACACCAGTCCGTGTTCGCAGCTACAAATTACAAGTAAATATCCTCATTCAAAGCTGGCTAACCGACACAATGATTCATTGCCCTATACGTCGATCAGATGAAATTCAAATATAGTTTCCGCTAACTGCTGTAGCACTCTGAAAAAATGATCACAGTCCAAACTGAGCCAGAATAATTCGAAGTCTTGCGACAAAGCCAGAAACAGTCCAAATACCGACCGATAGGCGTCAAAAGCCACACTACCTTACACAGTCCTAAACACCAACAGACCGCCCGCCAAATATACACAGGACAGACAGACAGACAGACAGACCGCGAGGGACCTGACCGCAGAGCTATTAAAAGCGTCGGTCATCCCTTTAGTAGCTATCCCCTTCTCTCTCAACGTCTCCCAACCGCAAAACCACCCATGTGATCTCCAGTATAAATTTGCAACTTCCTATACATACACATGATTGCAATCCCGATTGCGCCATTAGCTGCATGATGAAATTCTACTTCAAAAACATGAATCATAATCATATCTAAGTACCATATTATGCCCATAATTTAAAGTTCAAGTTCGGAGAGAAAGCCTCGCGGGGGAAGGGGATTTAGGTCGGCGGCCCACCCTCAAGAGCTCAGTTCGTCAGCGCACCTGACGATGGCGACATGTCTGATCGCCGAAATATTGTGCCCGTTGGACGCTATGGACCGGCAGTACACCCGTGGACTCCTCGAGCAAGAAATACGCCGGGAGAAGTTGGAGAATCACATTAAAGTTCAATTAATCACAATTTCCGCTTTCAGAGGTGAAAATTGTTTATGTTCTTGGCATTCTTGTTATTTAGTTTACACTTACAAATGGTGTATTATTTTCATCAGATTTTTGTCGCCTGTTTTTATTGCTTTAACCAGAATTTACATTTCTTTGATGAAATTCAAACCATGGACAAAAACTAGGTAAATTTAACGATAGACATTAAAAATGACTGATAAAAATAATAATTTTACAATCGAAACAGTGTTTGTAGTTACTAGTATCTACTGCCAACAATTACTGCCATACCGTCAGTGTATATGTCTTCATATGCACTTCATTCTTATATATGCACTTCATTCATATAAATGCTGCATTTAATTAATTTCCAATTGAACTGATTCTCTCATCTTAATTGTTAGAGTTATGGATTGTATGATCATCACAGTCATCACATTTCATCAAAAGCAACAATTTGATTGCTCAATTTCTTTGGTTGCGTGATGATGTTAGAAGTGAAAAATTTTAAAAAAGCGTATGTTATTAATAAATCAGTAAGTTTTTTTACATAAAACACTCAGATGATATCTTTGTATCACTAAATGCGGAGGTAAATCCTCTTTCATATGACACCTCGTGTGTTCCTGTACCTATTACGGTTTGCGCTGCACATGCGCTGGTGACTGCAAAGCAATAGAAACTTTCCCAACGGCTAGTCGCCTCCGACGTTACGGGCTCGCGAGAAACCACACGCGCCATCCGCCTTCCGGTCCTCCGGTCAGTGGAAGCGAGGCGCTGAAAACGGGGCGTGCGACGATCCCCCCCCCCCCCCCCCCTTCGGTCGCACGCCTCTCTAGCCACCAGCACTGCCGATCCGTGAGAGGAGCGAAGCCGTCCCCTGGTAACCGTACGCGGGCGATTCAAACGCCGCCCTCGACCGACGCACCTACTAATAAGCAGACTTGGCTCGCTGTGTTAAAAGGCTGATTCGTTTGTTTCCGTGGCTAGTATCAATTGTACGAAGGGCAAAAGTAGCTGAATATTTGAAGTGTTCGAACAGATCAGATATACGCTTCTTCCACTTGAAGATTTCTTCAGTATGTACACTAGGGTGTCACCCGTTCACAGGAGTCTGTTGCATAACGATCAGATTTACGATTCCAGTTTTATGGCACCATTCGATAAAATTGTTAACACGACAATAGCGTATGGGGCCTGAAGACGGCAATATTGAGTTGCCGAAACTGGTAGCATTTGAGATATAAAATAAAATAAACCAAAACATACGGCTGTTTTTAAAGTTATTTGAATCAAGAGATATGTAGCAGCCGATGTCCCCCAGGCCATAATGGACCGACAGGGATATACAGTTGTTGTCATTTGTGTTATTTTATGTTGGAGAGCTATGTTTGAATGCTGACGTGTAGTAGTTCTGTAATCTTTCTGCATGTATTGCGATACGATAAATAAATAAAAGTTTTAACATGAATAATTACACTCCCTAGCTCAGTTTTTATAGATTGACGTCGTGATGTAGATTACGATATGATGACAGGTAAATCATTACAAATGTGAACCATTTACTTCTTTATGATACGTGGTTTTATGCATCATTCTATCATCTGACGATAACGATTTTATATTTCGCCTAACATGATGCTGTGGATACTTCTATGAGAGTACATGACATTCCATTACATGTGTGTTGTTCTTAACATTTACATTAGTTTCAGCCTTTAGTGTTACCTAAGTTTTATTTGTAATATAGGATGGCCAGATGATGGAAACTGGTTGTATGAGTAAAGTATTTTACCAGAAGCTCAAGGCGATAATATGACATTTTTTTCAAATACATACCCTTGAGGCATCTTCCGCTGAAAATGTATTGATATTTTGAAGGTCATTCACATACGTAACGAAGAGGAATGGCCCAAAATTGAACCTTGTGGGACTCCTTTCGCTATTCCTCTGTCACTAGCATTTCTCTCCTTCCAACATTGTATTATTTACCACAACTTTTCGCATTCTCTTTGTTAACTATGATGAAAACCAGTTGTGTGTAAAGTCATCACTTCAGAGACGTTGAGCCGCGTGGGGTAGCCGTGCGGTCTGGGGCGCCTTGTCACGGTTCGCGCGGCTCTCCCCGTCGGAGGTTAGAGTACTCTCTCGGGTGTGTGTGTGTGTGTGTGTGTGTGTGTGTGTGTGTGTGTGTGTGTGTGTGTGTGTATTTTGTCATTAGTGTAAGTTAGTTCAAGTTCGATTAAGTAGTGTGTAAGCCTAGGGACCGATGACCTCAGCAGTTTGGTCCCATAGGAACTTACCACGAATTTCCAAAAAAAAAAAAAAAAAAAAAAAATTTAGGGACGTTGACTGCTGACCCCGTCCGCCTCTGGTAGCTACGTGGTCGGGGCGACGGAACGTCATACCTAACGGCCCGGGTTCGATTCCCGGCTGGTTCGGAGATTTTCTCCGCTCAGGGACTGGGCGCTGTGTTGTCCTTATCATCATCATTTCATCCCCAACGACACCCAAGTCGCTGACGTGGCGTCAAATCGAAAGACTTGCACCCGGCGAACGGTCTACCCGACGGGAGGCCCTGGCCACACGTCATTTCCGTTACTGCTGACCCCCACACGGTGTCTGTCTCTCTGTGTCGCCAGGCGGTGAGCGAGTCTGACTTTTCGCGGTGGGTGCGCACGCTGGCCGTGGAGCTGCTGCGGCAGACGCCTCTGGACGCGCTGCGCTACCTGGACGTGCTGGCCATCACCGCCACTACCACGGCGGCGCCACCCACCACCGGCACCAACCACCACCTCGGCACCAACGGCGGTGGCGCATGGCACCAGCCCAGGGCGCGGTCGGAGGACAGCCGCGGCTGGGCCGCGCACAGGCACCACGCCTACAGGTAGCTACCTCAACTTCACCACGGGCGTCAGCCAGCCCAACTACTGCCACATCAGAGCAACTCAATTTTGATGGGCGTCACATAGTTCATGACAATCGATCCAGAGGTCAGTTTGTGAAGGTACAGGATGGGGAAACGCTCTTAACTGGTCGTTACGATCGCAGGTTCGAATCCTGCCTCGGGCATGGATGTGTGTGATGTCCTTAGGTTAGTTAGGTTTAAGGAGTTCTAAGTTCTGGGGGACTGATGACCACAGATGTTAAGTTCCATAGTGCTCGGAGCCATTTGAGCTATCTTAATTAGTAAGGTCCATGTTTTGCGGAAATGTATTTTAATGTTTGGCTTGACGGATGGGAGGGGCACTCTGGTCTCTGGATATTCATTTGGAGCTACTGCTATTTGAAATCGGCTTCAGCCATTTACATTTGTGTTTTCCGTGATTTCTCTGAATTCCTTGGGATGAACGCTGGCTTCTTTTCATTTAAAAGACGACGTCCGATTTCATTATACAGCTTTATGCAATCCAAGCGCATTCTCCGTCACTGATGTCCTTTATTTCGAATCGTCGTTAATAATTCATCACGTCTGATAAGTCTTAATTTCTACAAAGTAACGCTACACAATAAAAAACTTACGTTTGCTTCTGGACATGAAAGTAAGTGGGAATTAACTTACGACATACGCGCTGTAACTGCATATTTTTGACCTGGTTTTCACATCTTCGGAAGTACCGTATTTGAGTGTGTTAAGACGATTTAAAAATGGGTCTCGCCACGAAACTAGTCATCGACTGAATAAAGGAAGTAAAATCTGTGACTTTGAACTGGTTTCCCGTTGCACTGCTCACGACGAGATTGACATTCCTTGCTCTTATCATCGAATGAAATGATGGCAACTTTACATACGAGCGTGAAATGGTACAATTTTGTTTTGAAATGAAGTGAGGTCACAGTTTATTACCTTGTCACTGAGAAGCATAGTTCGATAAATACATGCAAATAAATTCGTCGCGGCCTTGTTGAACTATCCTGGCATTAAACTTAATCAGTTTAGGAAAATCACGGACATCCCAAGTGAGCCACTGAACCCAGCACATCTCGCATGTCACAACGATCGCAACCGCCGTTGCTCATGGTTCAGTGACAAGCTCAGGGGATTAGGTCAATTACCACGCCGTTCCGTAGAAGGAGAAAAGGGAAAAGAAAAATTTCAGTTGTGCATATCTATATCTACATACATACTCCGCAATCCACCATACGGTGCGTGGTGGAGGGTACCTCGTACCACAACTAGCATCTTCCTGTTCCACTCCCAAACACAACGAGGGAAAAATGACTGCCTATATGCCTCTGTATGAGCCCTAATCTCTCTTATCTTCGTGGTCTTTCCGCGAAATATAAGTTGGCGGCAGTAAAATTGTACTGCAGTCAGCCTCAAATGCTGGTTCTCTAAATTTCCTCAGTAGCGATTCACGAAAAGAACGCCTCCTATCCTCCAGAGACTGCCACCCGAGTTCCTGAAGCATTTCCGTAACACTCGCGTGATGATCAAACCTACCAGTAACAAATCTCGCAGCGCGCCTCTGGATTGCTTCTATGTCCTCCCTCAATCCGACCTGATAGGGATGTTAAACGCTCCAGCAGTGCATACTGAGAAGTGGATGAATTCGACACCGGCGCCTCATAGTCTGTAGAACTCCATTGTGTTCTGACAACGGAAACGCTGTGTAGTGGCGTCGCAGTCAGTTGCGTCACTGCTGCCACTGTTTGGAGGTGTGTCCAGCGCGAGCACACCTTGCGTACCTGCGCAGGTCGGGGAACCCGTGGCGCAACATATGCACCTTCACGCCGGTGGTGTGTCCCTCCAACTATTCCGGCATAATTCGGGAGCGATGGTGCATTACCACTGGAATGCTGTGACGGATCCTCGTGACGGGGAATCAACTGAAATAATTGTCCACTAAGCGTTTGGTCTGCAGCAGCACGAACTCTTCTTCTTCTTATGTTTCAGCCGTATACCTCTCGGCTATCTTCAGAGGAGGCAACAAGCTACAGGCAACATCACTAACGTCTAGTGGTACCTACTGCTGCTAGCAATCCAGCAGAGGGCAAGTGCACCACCTGCTAAAGGGGTCGTCTGCGCAGGGTGTTCGTTGCACACCGTTAGTTTATGCCCTTAAATAAATGATTATGAAGACGGCCTATCAGGTCAGTCAGGGAAATACAGATACCTAAGAGTAAATCGAGCAATGAAATCGAGCGTTAAGGGTATTAACGTATGTTTAGTACACTTTAGATTTATATCGTTGCTTTATTCATAGAAACTTGATTGGCTATGAATTACGGTCCTACACACAATAGTCCAATCGAATCTGTAAATAGTTTTAGCACAACAGTGGCAGGCAATTAACAATTCACTACATCACAATCACTGTAAATTCTGCTATGTTCACAGCTCACAAACTTATGAACCGAAGACTAGCTTCTGAACAATCCTATAGGCATGATCTCTCCTCGCAATTAAAGCACGTGTGGCCCCAGGCCGCTCTAGCTCAACTTACCCGCACGGCTCCCAACGCACCAAAGACGACGATCTCTGCCTTGCGGTTCTGTCCTGCGTTTTGTCACGTGACACAACGCTATAGTCCAATTAACATACATATACTTGGTCATCATCCGTTTACAAACACTTTTCACAACAAACACTTAAACCAAATACATTACACAGTTCTGTACACACTTATTTTATCACATACTATATTTCCTCATTACAGTTATTTTTATTTTAATATAGTACACGAACCTAACAGCAGTTACTCGTCAAAACAGCGGCTTAATTCTTTCTTGGCCGTTTTTCATTATGTTACTCAAATCCTCTACAAGTGTGAATACATAAAATTAGTATTAAATGAACACAGAAAATGAATTATCACTACAAATTACCCATGCAAAGTCTAATAGCTTCATGTATTTGTAGACGACTCCCATTTTAGGTGCACAGTTTCACCTGTTATGCTACATTCAGTACTCCTTTCGTTGTTTTAAACCATAGGTACGCAAGTGCCAGAGATGTTGATCCGCGAGAAAGAACATACATTACCTGAATCTATTGCTACGCGGTCGGACGATGCAGGGATATCGATGTATCATAATTAAGCTGCACTGTAGCGTGTCTTTGCGAGATTAATTAACGAAAGCTCCAGATTCCATGATTTTATGAGGTTGAAACCACTGTCTCTCTTACAAGGGAACCTCCCCATCGCACCCCCCTCAGATTTAGTTATAAGTTGGCACAGTGGATAGGCCTTGATAAACTGAACACAGATCAATTGAGAAAACAGGAAGAAGTTGTGTGGAACTGTGAAAAAATAAGCAAAATATACAAACTGAGTAGTCCATGGGCAACATAAGCAACATAATGGACAGTGAAAGGTTAGGAGCGCCGTGGTCCCGTGATAGCGTGAGCAGCTGCGGAACTAGAGGTCCTTAGTTTAAGTCTCCCCTCGACTGAAAATTTTACTTTCTTTATTTTTGCATAGTTATTATCTGTCCGTTCGTTCATTGACATCTCTGTTCACTGTAATAAATTTAGTGTCTGTGTTTTGCGACCGCATCGCAAAACCGTGCGATTAGTAGACGAAAGGACGTGTCTCTCCAATGGGAACAGAAAACATTTGATCGCAAGGTCATAGGTCAACTGATTCCTCCACAGGAAAACACATCTGATATATTCTATACGACACTGGTGACGGCATGTGCGTCACATGACAGGAATATGTTGTCGACCCACCTAACTTGTACACTTGGCGAATGGGTAAAAATATTCTTCTACCTTGCCCGATTTAGGTTTTCTTGTGGATGTGATGATCACTCCCAAAAAAGTGGTGAAAACATAAGAGTTTGTCACATAAATTGAAAATAAAAAATTAAATTTTTCACTCGATGGAAGATTTGAACTACGGACCTTTCGTTCCGCAGCTACTCACGTTACCACGAGACCACGGCGCTCCGGCTTTCCCATTGTCCATAATGTTGCATATCCTCCCTTGAACTACTCAGTTTGTATATTTTGCTTATTTCTTCACAGTTCCACACAACTTCTTCCTGTTTTCTCAACTGATCTGTGTTCAGTTTTTCAAGGCCTATCCACTGTGCCAACTTATAACAAAATCTGAGGGGGGTGCGATGGGGAGGTTCCCTCGTTAGTTAAATTCTTAGCCAAGCTAATTTCAGTAGCTTATTTCACCAAAAAGATGAAGACTATGTTAGACTTTCCAGTTCAGAGCCGATGTACCTACAGTGTTCTGTACATCTTTCATGGAATCTACGAGTCTTCTGTCCAATGTACCAAAGGCGATCTACGAAGTCCCAGATCTGCGGAGCACCGAGTCACCGACTCGGTATTTTTTTTTTTTCTTTCTCTCTCTCTCTAGTAGAATTTAGAGCCTCGCCGAATCGAGGTATTTGTGATACACGTGTGACACTGCAGTCCATAAGTCCAGCTTCTGAATAGCGTCGCACGTTGTGGACAAGCTGCTCGGCTCCAAACAGATCCCCCTGGTACCAAGCGGCTTGGCCATACTACACTGATTGTCACGCTGACAGATTTGATTCTGTCGCAGCCACAAGACACACACACACACACACACACCACACACACACCACACACACCACACACACCACACACACCACACACACCACACACACACACACACACACACACACACACACACTCATACTCATCGTGACGAGATGAGTTCTCTTGCACCAGTCAGCAGCTATTGTTAATTTAATACCTCATGGCTACAGCTACATCACATGTTTCAGCCTTCCGTGTCTGTATCGCGATGCCAGACGCGTAGATTCCTACAGCGTGAGCGTAAGGGTTGTCCCGCAGCTGGGCAGACAAGTAGACGGGCCGAGTGGGTGACGGACAGCGGCTGTTGCAGGGACCGCAGCGAGAACAGGGCGGCGGGCTGCGGACGGCTCAGCCGGCGCGACGCCAGCGCCGCTGCCGTCACCAACGGCGACGCCGCCAGCCACTGCCACAGCCGCAACCAGCCGGCCACCACCACTCCTGACAGCTCGGAGGAAGACGACGAGGAGCGCGAGGTGAGCTACACGCTGCCTCTCTGCTGGACTTCCGTTCGTCGGAACTAGATACATTTACTTCAATGTGGTTCTTCAGTTTTTTCCGGTGTATTTGATGGTAAAATAACCCACAGATGTACTATCACCTTAAGCGCTCGCTACTGCCACCATCATTAGGTGCACTGCGCAGCGTTCCGTCCGCAGTTAGCTCTCCGTGGAGTGCCTAAGCGTGTTGGCAGCAGAGGCTCTGTGAGTTCCATGGATAACTTCTCCATATTTCCTGAAAAAACTTCTTTTGAGACCTGATTAAAGCAAAGTGGGATTCTAAGCTTCCGTGAGGCTGTTGTAAGTGTTACGGGTGGTGAGTTCGTCTCGGGTTCGAATTTCAGTAGATTCCTTGACTATGCAGTTCCAGTAACATAATTTTGGAGCCAAGTTTTTAACACAAAGGGAATGGTGTAAATAACCATGTAAGCAAGTTGGGACGTAATCTCTGTATGTTACACTGAATTAACTAAACCGTGTGAGTTAACAGTGATTAATTTCAGGTGTGGAATTCTGATATGCAAACAATAAAATAAAATTTACTGTGCAACTCCAAAGCAATAAACCTGTTCTCACATCTTGCCCTGTATCTTCACTGAAACATGTAAAAATCATATTAGACAAAAGTAAAAAAAATCATTCTCTTGCATTAAATAAAATTGACAGAAGTTAATCGAAATATTGTGACGGGCACAACCCTTCGTGGAACATTAAATCTGTCTGGTGGGCCGGGACTTCGAACCTGGGACCTTTGCCTTTCGTGGACAAGTGCTGTACCGACTGACGTATCCAGGCACGGCTTACGACCCGTCCTCACAGCTTCACATTGACCAATACCTCATCTCCCACCTTGTAGACTCCACAGAAGTTCTCCTGCGAAACGTGCAGGACTAGCAGTCCTTGGAGAAAGGATATTTGTGGAGGTACGGTTTAGCCACAGCCTCGGGAATTGTTTCCGGAATGACTTTTCACTCTGTAGCGGAGTGTGCGCTGATTTTGAAACTGCTGATTTCCGTGTTGATCTGGTCACTGAGTGAATGAATATATGATTTTGCTCCAGTTGTTTATTTTATTTCTTATTAGGAGTGTTGTGTCATCACTTCTGTCTCTAAGCTGGACGTAGGTTGTGTTCCAAAAATGAACAGCATAGCGATTAAAGTGAAAACACTTTCTGCAGGACCTGACCATCATTTTGCAGGAAAATGCTCAAGCACGTGCAGTGCAAGCTGTTACTGATTTGTTTGACAGATGGGGCTGTTAAGTTGCTATACCACCTACTGCGCTCCCCTGACTTAAGCCCTCGTGAGTTCAACTTGATTTCTAAACTCAAGGGAACGCTTCACGGCATACGCTTCAGATCTCCTACAAATTCGCCGGGCAATAGACAACGCCGCTCGAACTGTCAACACAACTGGCACTGCTCAGAGTATCCTACGACTTCTACATCGCTGGCAACGGTTTATACACAATGCTGGTGACTACTTTGAAGGTCAGTAAAACTTTGAAACACTTATTTATTTTGTACGAGCTGTAAATAAATAGTTGCCACTATTAAAGTTCCAACCCTCGTATAAGGGGCAGTCTAATGGAAATGAGACAGATGGAAAACAAAAATCAGGGTATGTGTGAGCAATCTCGCGCACCGAGGGTTTCCTACAATCTTGATTTTATATATAGAGAGTTCATCCATCCCTAGAATCGAGGTTTGCGACGATGTGTACCTGTTACCAGCATCGATACTGGCCAGATATCAAAATGGCCTTATCTTTTGACTAAATTGACGTAGAGGCCTAAATGTTTTACACTACCAAGCGGCTATAGTCCTTACTATAGACGTAGAGTTCAACTTGATACGTCTACTCGTTCCTGAGAAAAACGGTTCTTGACGGGCAGACAGACAGACAAACACAAAGAAGTAATCGTATGAGTGATATTCATATCGAATTTGCAGGCGAAACATAACGAAATCCTGACACAATATTTCGGCGATCCACATGGCTGCCATCTTCAGGTAAATAAGCTGTCGCACTAACCGGTTCCGATAGCTTACTCATTTGAAGATGGCTGCCAGGTGGACCGCCGAAATATTGTCAAGATGACGTTTCTGCTGGAGACCCCATATGAATATCATCCATTACTTCACCGAGAAAGTTTACGGAGCCATGATCCTATAAGTGTATTAAATCTCACTGTGAGACGAAACGCTCGATGCCTTCGCGAAAAAATGTTGGCGGTTGCCTAGCAGGCGTGCACCTCTTCGTCCGAAGCAAATCGGCGGCCACGAACGTCTTTCTTCAGGGCTCAAAGAACCTGTAAATCGCGTGGGGGGAGATCGGGACTGTATGAAGGACGCGTAAAGGCGTTCCAGCGGAACTTCTGCATATGGTCGGGCGTTATCCTGCAAACAGAAAGATGCCTTTCGTCAACAATCCTGGTCGTTTTGACTTGATAACGCGCTTCAATTTTTGCGAAGTGTCCGCATACCACTGCGTTAATTGTGGCGCCGTGTTCCAGAAAGTCTATGAGCAGCGGTCCGTTTGAAGCCGAAGAAAAAGGTCATCATTACTTTCCCGGAGCTGTGTTTCCCTGGAAATCCTTTACAAATCCTCCAGAAAATTCCGACCTGTCCCCATGCTATTTCCATATTATTACAGCCCTGGAAAATGCATTCCTGGCTGTCGGTTTGCTTCGGACGAAGAGATGGACGCCTGGGTACAGTCATGGTTCCGTAGGCAACTGCAAGAAGTTTTCCATGGAGGTACTGACTGATCGCACAGTGTGTGAAATGTGTCAAGAACTATTGCAATTACGTTTGAAATAATAAACAGGTTACTTACTTTTCTTCCCTGTATCCCGTTTTCATTTTACTGCCCTTTTTACGTTAGGCGCCTCTTGCACTGCTCTCCTCGTGCTCATTTAATCTTCTTTTGGAGTTTGCTTCTTAAGAAAGCTTTCGTCACTCCTGATTTGTGATAAAACATTACCGGCTGTTACTACGTAAGTCCCCGATAATGTTACTCCTGCGATAGGAATTATTCTGGCCGTGATCGTGTGTAATGGAGGGCAATCGGACTAACTTCTGTTACCTGGAAGATGTCTGTTAGGGAGCAGTAGTTATTTTAACAGAGATCCAACCGATATTGTTCAGTTTGTAAAGTGAAGCTGCAGTTGTGGAAATCAAACGGTCACCATGTTAATTACGCCAACTGATCGCGAGTAAATATACTGTTAATCAAGAAAATTAACAGTTGTATCTGACCTTACCTGGGACTGGAATCTGTTTTATTGGACACTAAACACCACCACACTCGAACATGTCTTGGTAAGATAACTAGCCATGAGAAACACAGATAAAAATTAAAAATGTTCTGGCAATAAACTGTCTCTCAGTAACGAACAGTCCGCCCCCGGTAGCTGCGTGGTCAGCGCGACAGACTGTCAATCCAAAGGGCCCGGGTTCGATTCCCGGCTGGGTCGGAGATTTTCTCCGCTCAGGGACTGGGTGTTGCGTTGTCCTAATCATCATCATTTCATCCCATCGACACGCAAGTCGCCGAAGTGGCGTCAAATCGAAAGACTTGCACCAGGCGAACGGTCTACCCAACGGGAGGCCCTCGTCACACGACATTTCAGTAACGAACAGTATCTGTATTAAAACAAAAAAACTAGTATCCATTATACAGTATCACTTTATAAGCGAGGAGCGCAGCTAATTTGGAAATGAGGTAAGTTTAACAATTCTCTCCCGAAAGACAGTATAGAAATGTTCGTCAAATTGTAATGCTAACAGCTACGATTAATAAATTTTCCATTTAGATTATATACTTCACTCCATAAAGCAGAGCGCAGGTGAAACAATGGGGCCCTGAATCTGTTACTGTCTTACTAAATTGTAGCCAGCTGTATTAACAAGGACACACATGTCTCAAAGGCGATTACTACAGTTCATAAGTACTTTAACTGCGAAAATTATTGAAGTAGTGGCCGTGCATGAGATGGGGAGAGCCAGAAACTGTTCTGTACATTGAATGGGTACAGAACTATCACGCCAAACAAGATACAATGAAGATACATACATAAATGATACATACATAAATGTGTTACCACAAGAATAAAATCACTGTTACAAGGCAGCACGATAAAGAATAACTGAGTATGCCCTTCAACTGTAATAGTATGCAAATATTTCATTTGATCATAAAGCTACTGTGTTATACTGAGCAAAATTTTTGTTAGAAATGAAAATGAAATAATGTATTTAAGCCTTTTTCTTTATAATTGTTCTTTTGGAATACTTTTATTTACAGGACTATTCAAAAAGAAGGAACAGATTTCAAACATTTATTGCTTCCCAATTACGAAAGATAGAAACACAATTCTAACGTTCCTGGAAAGAGAAAAGTTCAAATTTTTATGCATTCAATGTGAGAAACTGCTTAGAGAAATTCTCTAAACACGTCCAACGTTACCTGAAACGACACTATTCCAGGACGTTGGACTGGAAGAGGAGGAGCAGAAGATGAACTTCGTCGTCGCTGCCATCCCAGATCTCCAGACCTCACATCTTGTGCGTTTTATCTGTGCGGCTGCGTAAAAGACCGCGTTTTTATCACCCCTATTCCTAACACTGTTGAAATTCTGCGACATCTCATTGTTGAATTCCATAACGAGAGACCATCTGCTTCGCATGTGGCAGGAAATGAGCCACTGTTTCGATATTCATCGTGTAAGACATGGTGCTCACATTGAATGCGTAAAAATTTGAACTTTCCTCTTTCCAGGAACGCTTGAACTGTATTTCTATCTTGTGGAGTTTGGAAGCAATAAATGTTTGACATTTCTTCTTTCTTTTTGAATAACCCTGAATTGTTGATTACGTGGAACAATTCATACCAAAGAATAACTAAACACTTTAGAAATTTAATCTCCTAAAAAGTAAAAAAATACTTTTAACAGAGTAGTGATCCTGTAGTTCATTAGAAATCGGACACTCGGATTTTATGGCATCATAAAGAACAGGAACCTCAGTGGGTAAGTGATCAAGGAGAAATCATTAATCTCGGTACAAAATTACTGAAATTATATCAATTGTCGTTTTCATTTTTAGGCAGCTTACTGGTCCATGCAGATAAATAAAATATTAAATTTCAGTTGTAGAGACGATGGCGTTGGTGGCAAGTATGAAATCGTCATACCCGAACATGGCTGTTGATGTGCAACTGGTCTAGATATGATCTTATTGGCGCCGAAACGTTATGCTTCAGGGCATATCAATAAATACTATTATGTAATAGCTAATACACATCCACATACCAGGCATAATTAATCCAACTTCATGCTCTCCTTATGTCAAGCAGACCACAGGACACCAACTGTTTGCCAGCTATCCATCGACTATGTCTCTCACAAAGACTTCTTACAGTACTTCGCGCCAAATCACCTTTTTCCTTCCTGCCTACATAGCAGCGTTGCGGTAGGACTTCCCTCAAGATTCTACATCTGTATAACTCATGTGGAATATGCATGAACCAGTCTTTAAAGTATCATTTTAATGTATTCATATAATAAAAAACATTGTTGATAACTACATTCACAAATTAACTCTTGTTAAATAACTTCACACAAAAGAAGACCAGTTATTTGTATATGTGATGAACCAAAGAACATACTAACACAGACATTGCATTATAGAGGGTGTTTCCGTAAGACCGTGTAAAAATGTAACAGGATATAGAGCATGCTCCACTGAACAATTTTAGGTAGGGAACCTGGGGTCGCAGATGCCAGCTTAAGCAGATTTGAAAGTAAACTTGTCTGCCGCTTTGACCTGCATTACTGTTTTCCACCTTATGTACTACTAACATGCATACAAGTTTACGCGTATTGTGCTGTTTATTCACATGTACATTCTTTATTTCCTGCAGGGAAACAAGGACCATCTCATTGGGCCATATCTTCTACTTGGCCGTCTGAATGGCGACCTGTACTTGAAGCTCGTGCAAAGAGATCTGAGT
Organism: Schistocerca serialis cubense; assembly: GCF_023864345.2. Lineage (NCBI taxonomy): Eukaryota > Metazoa > Arthropoda > Insecta > Orthoptera > Acrididae > Schistocerca > Schistocerca serialis. The sequence goes on from NC_064639.1 coordinate 874,786,570, forward strand.
TGTTGGAGAGCGTACCCTTGATTGTTAGAGAGAGGATGTGGATACAACATGATGGTGTGTCGCCTCACTTCAGTGTGGGTGTCCGCAACCATCTCAGTGTTGTATTTCCTGGTCGTTGGATTGGAGGGGGAGATTCTGTTCCATGACTTGCGACGTCGCCTTACCTGAATCCCTTTGATTATTTCCTATGGGAATAGCTAAAGTCACTTGCGTATGAGACCCCAGTGGATACTGAGATGGAATTAGTTGCCAGAATTATAGCTGTCTTTGATGTGATTTGAAACACACCGGGGACATTTGTCAGAGTGCATCAGAATCTTGTACGTCGATGTCATGCTTGCATTTAGGTTGATTGCCGTCAGTTTCGGCACATTTTGTAAGATACTGTGTAAATGGTACGTTCATTGTGTCAGTGATGGCATTTGCAGTTAACTGTAACTAATGTAAATAAAAAGTACGCAGTAATGTGATTTTACTATTATCTCCTTAAGCTGGCTTCTCTGGTACCCGGTTCCCTGCCTCCAACTGTTCAGTGAAGCGTCCTCTAGCTCCTTTCAAAATTTCACAAACTCTTACGGAAACACCGTGTAGGTAGAGAGATAAAAATTGACACACACACTGGAAGTGACATGGGGTTTTATTGAAACCAAAAGAGGAGCACAGAATGACCAACAGCTGGCGCTTCATATGACACAAAATCAGTAATTAGCATAGCGTCTGATCTTTTTTTTTTATTTTTAAGCAAAGACGATGTTCTTTATGACAAATGCTCAGCATGTCGGCCGTCATTCATCAACAGTACCTGTAGTCCAAGGACAATGTTGTGAACAGCACTGTACGGCCCATGAGTAGGCACGGTGAGAAGCTGCCCTCGGATGTTGTCTTTCAGCATCCCAAATGAGGCTGGACGATCAAGGTAGACCTGCGACTTCAGGTAACCCAACAATCAATAATTATACAGATTGAGACTTCCTGGCAGATTGAAACTGTGTGCCGGACCGAGACTCAAACTCGGTCTCGGTCCGGCACACAATTTTAATCTGCCAGGAGGTTTAATATCTGCGCACACTCCGCAGCAGAGTGCAAATCTCATTCTGGATACGGATTAAGCTCTGGAGAATTGGGAGGCCAAGCACGACGCAAGTGGCGGCTCAGCTTGCGAGGGAGATCTTTCACACGTGTAGCAATGTGGGGTGGAGCCATCCTGCATAAAAGTCTTACCTTCCAGCGGGTGTTCATCATCCAGGCTAGGATGATGCGATTCTGTAACATATCAGAGTACCTCGCTCCCGTCATTTGATAGACGATTCTCATGCGGCGTCACTCATCTGTTGCTGTCCAGCGCCATCTGTTGACCGGCTTTTGCACTCGTTTCTGATTTCAGTAAAGCCCCATGTCATTTCAGGCAAGTGTGTTGGGTTTTACCTCTCTACCTACATTATTCAATGAGTGTGTCCTAAAATATTAACGGACTTTTGGGTCACCCTGCACATAACAAAACGAGTAAGTTACATGGGTGTCGAACATAGGTGTTACAAGGGGCACTGTACCATTTCTTATACACAAACAGCACTTGAACGGCGTTGCCTGGTAAAACGTTGTTGTGATGTCTCGTGTAAGGAGGAGAAATGCGTATCATCACGTTTCCGACTTTGATAAAGGTGGTATTGTAGCCTATCGCGATTGCGGTTTATCGTATCGCGACATTGCTGCTCGCGTTGGTCGAGATCCAATGACTGTTAGCAGAATATGGAATCGGTGGGTTCAGGAGGGTAATACGGAAGGCCGTGCTGCATCCCAACGGCCTCATATCACTAGCAGTCGAGATGACAGACATATTATCTGCATGGCTGTAACGGATCGTGCAGCCACGTCTCGATCTCTGAGTCAACAAATGGGGACGTTTGCAAGACGACAACCACCTGCACGAACAGTTAGACGACGTTCGCAGCAGCATGGACTATCAGCTCGGAGACCATGTCTACGGTTACACTTCATGCTGCATCACAGACAGGGGCAGCTGCGATGGTGTTCTCAACGACGAACCTGGGTGCACGAATGGCAAAACGTCATTTTTCCGGATGAATCCAGGTTGTGTTTACAGCATCATGATGGTCGCATCCGTGTTTGGCGACATCGCGGTGAACGCACATTGGAAGCGTGTATTCGTCATCGCCATACTGGCGTATCATCCGGCGTGATGGTATGGGGTGTCATTGGTTACACGTCTCGGTCACCTCTTGTTCGCACTGACGGCACTTTGAACAGTGGACGTTACATTTCAGATGGGTTACGACCCGTGGCTCTACCCTTCATTCGATCCCTGTGAAACCCTAAATTTCAGCATGACAATGCACGACCGCATGTTGCAAGTCCTGTACGGGCCTTTCTGGATACAGAAAATGTTCTACTGCTGCCCTGGCCAGCACATTCTCCAGATCTCTCACCAACTGAAAACGTCTGGTCAATGGTGGCCGAGCAACTGGCTCGTCTCAATACGCCAGTCACTACTCTTGATGAACTGTGGTATCACGTTGAAGCTGCATGGGCAGCTGTACCTGTACACGCCATCCAAGCTCTGTTTGACTCAATGCCCAGGCCTATCAAGGCCGTTATTACGGCCAGAGGTGGTTGTTCTGGGTACTGATTTCTCAGGATCTATGCACCCGAATTGCGTGAAAATGTGATCACCTGTCAGTTCTAGTATAATATATTTGTCCAATGAATACCCGTTTATCGTCTGCATTTCTTCTCGGTGTACCAATTTTAATGGCCAGTAGTGTAATTGTGCCGAGATACCATGGAAATGGTGGGTGTCTCGGGCACTCTAGATCAGGAACCACGATGTCAGTTAGAGGGGCGAGTGGCTGAGAGACGCGTGTGTCTTGTGGTCGGCAGGTGGCGGCGCTCCTGCGGCGGTGCCAGCGAGCCGACGGCGTCGCGACGGTGGGCGACAAGCGGCGCCTGTTCGAGGCGCTGTGCCGGCGCCGCGCCAGGTCCCAGGACGCGCTCACCAGGGCCCTGCCGCCCGCCCTGCCAGGTCTGTAAACACCGTGCAGCTGTACTCATCGCCCCGAAAAAGTCACAAAACTTCGCCATTTATTTTCATTTATTTACTTATTTATTTAATCTCAACTAATCACGGACGTGAGGCCCTCTCTACATACAGGGTGACAATTATTGAATTATATGAACTAAAATCGTCATACCCTCTGAAAGGTTTGCGTTAGGACGTTCATACTGCAAGGTTGGCCGCGGCCATGATGGCATTAGTATGCGCATGCGTGGTTTGGTTCAGCGACGGGTTCGTCGAAAAGCAAAATTGGCGCATCTGGGGGCTGAGAATCCGCATTTCGCGCTCGAGAAGCCTCTTCACCTTCACCGTGTGGTGCACAATGTCCAGTCACGGAATAACGGTTCGATACTCCTTGATGACACGATGGCTACCGAGCCGTCCGTGAAGGTTTTAGAAGATGGTTTCATCCCCAATATCCAAAGTGACCCTGATTTCGACAATATGTGGTTCATGCAACGCGAAACTCGACCCCATCGAAGCAGGTGAGTGTTTGACGTCCTGGAGGAGCACTTTGGGGACTGCTTTCTGGCTCTGGGGTACCCAGAGGCCACTGGCATGGGCATCGATTGGCCTTCATATTCTCCGGATCTGAACACATCCGACTCCTTTTTTGGGGGGCTCTATTAGACAAGGTGTACAGAAATAATCTCAAAACCACTGTCGAGCTGAAAACAGCCATTCAGGAGGTCACTGACAGCATCGATGTTCCGACAGTTCAGCGTATCATGCAGAATTTCGCTATTCGACTGCGCATTATGATCGCCAATGATGGTATGCTTATCGAACATATCATAATCTAAATCCGAATATCTGTAATGGCGTTTACATGTTGAATAAAGTGTGTGCACGCCGTAGTTTGTAACAAATTTATTTTCATATAGTTAAATAATTGTCACCCTTTAGGATCAGGGTTTCACACATGCAGACCCTTTTTTACATCATACTTACCTAAGAAATAGCAATAATTTTAATATGAACAACAGTACTAAAATGATCAGAGTGCCTATTGAGACAATGTGAATAAATAATGCTAAGAGCTAATACTGGCAGTATTTCTACTACTGCTGCTTCCGGTAATAATGATGAAAATGATGATGATGATGTAATAATGATGAAAATGATGATGATGATTGATGTACAAAGAATTTATTGGTGTGCAAACTAAGGATAGTGGCAAATATAAGAACAATTAATGAATGTACAAAATAGACATTTTCTGATATATCGAGTTCTGGCAAGGGGAAGTTTAAGAAGGCCGCATCAGCTAAGTACGCTGGGAAATGAGAAAGACCTAGTTAGGAAGAGGTAACTAGCGCGGACAGGGACAGAGACAGACATTATTGTTGCTTCAGTGGATATGTCGCTGTATGTCTTCTGAAGCTGGAGATGTTATACAGTTCTCTAACATGGTGCGGGAGGTAATTCCAGAGTGGGTTCCTACTACTGAGACGAGCTTCGAGAAAGTGGCTGAACGATGGAGTGGTACAGAAAAGGTTTTGTTCTAATGCGAACGGGTGTTTCTATCATGTTGTTCAGACGAGAGCGTTACGATCGAGGAGAGATATGAGGGACAGTGTTCATTGATAGTACAGTAGAGGAAACAGAGGATATGGAAATCTCTGCGCTTGTCTGCACGCATCCAGGATGGTGAAATACGATCAAAGAGTGCAACGTCGCAGGTACGAGGGCAGTTCAATAAGTAATGCAACACATTTTTTTCTGAAACAGGGGTTGTTTTATTCAGCATTGAAATACACCAGGTTATTCCCCAATCTTTTAGCTACACAACACTATTTTTCAACGTAATCTCCTTACGCCACCTTGAAATGAGGGCCTGTATGCCTGCACGGTACCATTCCACTGGTCGATGTCGGAGCCAACGTCGTACTGCATCAATAACTTCTTCATCATCCGCGTAGTGCCTCCCACGGATTGCGTCCTTCATTGGGCCAAACATATGGAAATCCGACGGTGCGAGATCGGGGCTGTAGGGTGCATGAGGAAGAACAGTCCACTGAAGTTTTGTGAGCTCCTCTCGGGTGCGAAGACTTGTGTGAGGCCTTGCGTTGTCATGAAGAAGGAGAAGTTCGTTCAGATTTTTTTGCCTACGAACACGCTGAAGTCGTTTCTTCAATTTCTGAAGAGTAGCACAATACACTTCAGAGTTGATCGTTTGACCATGGGGAAGGACATCGAACAGAATAACCCCTTCAGCGTCCCAGAAGACTGTAACCATGACTTTACCGGCTGAGGGTATGGCTTTAAACCTTTTCTTGGTAGGGGAGTGGGTGTGGCGCTACTCCATTGTTTGCCGTTTTGTTTCGGGTTCGAAGTGATGAACCCATGTTTCATCGCCTGTAACAATCTTTGACAAGAAATTGTCACCCTCAGCCACATGACGAGCAAGCAATTCCGCACAGATGGTTCTCCTTTGCTCTTTATGGTGTTCGGTTAGACAACGAGGGACCCAGCGGGAACGAACCTTTGAATATCACAACTGGTGAACAATTGTGACAGCACTACCAACAGAGATGTCAAGTTGAGCACTGAGTTGTTTGATGGTGATCCGTCGATCATCTCGAACGAGTGTGTTCGCACGCTCCGCCATTGCAGGAGTCACAGCTGTGCATGGCCGGCCCGCACGCGGGAGATCAGACAGTCTTGCTTGACCTTGCGACGATGATGACACACGCTTTGACCAACGACTCACCGTGCTTTTGTCCACTGCCAGATCACCGTAGACATTCTGCAAGCGCCTATGAATATCTGAGATGCCCTGGTTTTCCGCCAAAAGAAACTCGATCACTGCCCGTTGTTTGCAACAGACGCCATTTTAACAGCTCCGTACAGCGCTGCCACCTGTCGGAAGTCAATGAAACTATACGAGACGAAGCGGGAACGTTTGAAAATATTCCACAAGAAATTTCCGGTTTTTTCAACCAAAATTGGCCGAGAAAAAAAGTGTTACATTACTTATTGAACTGCCCTCGTATATCGAACACACGGCTTTAAAAAAATGGCTCTGAGCACTATGGGACTCAACTGCTGAGGTCATTAGTCTCCTAGAACTTAGAACTAGTTAAACCTAACTACCCTAAGGACAACACAAACATCCATGCCCGAGGCAGGATTCGAACCTGCGACCGTAGCGGTCTTGCGGTTCCAGACTGCAGCGCCTTTAACCGCACGGCCACTTCGGCCGGCCACACGGGTTTAAAAGCAGCTCCAGGCGCAGAGAGCTTTCCCGACAAAGACCTTGCAGGCCAACATCTCTGTAATCGACAACTGGAAGTATGGTTGTTTGTACAGTTCCTTTTTCATGTCAAAAGGGAAGACCTTTTATATTTTTGTAGGCCAATAGAGATGCTGATGCCTTCCCGCACGTTGCAGTAACGTGCTTGGTTCAATGTACATTTTCATTTATTATCACCTGTTGACTGTGCTGGAGGAGAGAAGTTGATGTTTGTCCCACTTAGCGTTAAGATAGTAGGAATTCCTGATACTTCAGTCTAATCAGCCTAGAATGACCAACAAGTACCGCTTCTGTTTTGGATGGAAGAAGCTTTAACACTACACCGTGCATCCATTTTGATAGTTCACACAGGTGAATATTGAGATTCTCGATAGGTATCTTCAGTTATATTAATTTTGCACTTAGATACTACAGGAGGTCATCAGCGCACAGATGATAATTCCAGTAGGACAAAACTGATGACACGTAATTTACGTAGAATGAAAGAAGTGTAGGACCTAACACCGAACTCCGGGGTCGCTGATACTACCTAGCTCCGGTGTGTCCTTACGGTGCCGGACACGACACGTCGCTGGAGAGACCTCAGGTATGAGCGAAACTATTGCAGTGCACTTGGCGATAAATTTAGGATCCTAAGTTTGCCAAGTAAAATGTCGGTGACGAGGGTGTCAAAGGCTTTGCTGAAGTCTAAGAATAACATGACAATCGCCTCTTGTCCACCCATCGCAAGCTTGAGATCGTCTGCTACCTTTATTAAGGCAGATGTTGTACTGCGATGTTCACAAAAACCTCACTGGTATCCTTCTAGTAGGTTGTTCGCAGTTGAGAATTTTGTTGGCTGGTGGTATATTCGAAGGCTTTGGACAGTGCAGGAAAAATGCAAATAGGTCGGTAATCAGAGGATGTTGTCATGGCGCAGGATGGAGCAGAGGAAACGCGTGTTTTTTAAACCGCTAGTACGCAGCGAAGAGTGGGGGGATTGACTTTGAGTGACATCTGGTGGACAGCTCACTTTCAGTTGCTATGGAGCGTAGATAATCGCATATTTGCTGTCGAAGCAATGGTTCGGTCGTAACGGTTCAACTACTTTTCGTCGAATTTTAATGTAGAACGTAGAGGAACGACCTACTCCGATGGGTTGAGGCGTTTAGGAGTACCGGATCTATGATGTGCAAAGAATACAACCTGGTCTTCCCCGTTCAGTCCGAACTCCGGGAAACGAAGAAAGTGAGAAGGGCAGTTCTTGCTAGTCCGAAACGATCTTGTATCCGGCAGACTTTTAGCGCTGGGTCGCCACTTCGTTCACTTCATCGTGTCTTACATGATGATCACAAAATTTACCCATACAAAATAATGATCGTGAAGCAGATAAGACAAAAGGATTTTCTGCAACTGAAAGAACTTTGCGACATAATGGAAGTCATTCTTACGTAAGATGCAAACATCTGAATAGTGAGTGACGAAGCCCATTTCCATCTAGATGGCCACGCTAATGTATAGAACCGTCCGTTCTGGGCCTCGGAGAACCCATGTGCACTACACCTGATTAATGTTCGTAGATTTCAAAAAGGCAATAAAAATATTATTATTTAGTGTAAATCTTTTTTTTCGGTAAATAAAACCTCTGGAGTTTTTCAGTAGTTCCAAATGCGCAATTCGTCTGCTCCAGCCTGGATTATTCCTTCTGTACATGTGCATCCTTCAGTTGGGCACATTTTAGGTTTTCAGGAAACATTATGCCTGGATAAGTCACCTAGTTTTCTGTCTGTAATGGTTTCTTCATCCGACGGCAGTGGTTGAAAGCACCCACTACTGTCTACCTTTAACCTATGACTACGCAGCATGTTATGACTGGTTTCATTGCCCTGAAACATTCTCCTTTGTATTAAATTGGACTCATGAATGAACAATAACGCGATCTGACTGCTTTCAGTGAAATTTGCGGCAGTGAACCAACTTCCAAAGCATAACGAAATAATAAAGGGACATTTAACGTAACTAAACCTATACAAATAGACATCAAAATCTTCGACTGTTCTACTACAACCTGTTAATGTATCACTCCTTGCAGAAGTGATACGTGTCATGCAGATGTAACTGCATGCCGTGTTTTCCATCACCTAACTAATGCAAAATGACTGAATTGAAAACAAAGTTTCGAAACATTCTTTGATGCAGTGTGTCTCTTCAAGATTGCGCCAACGTCCACTCACGTAACTTAGCTGAAAATTGCACATGAAATCAGAAAACAATGTTGCTACCGAAGCCAGTGCAAGAAATGTTCCCTTTGCTGAAGCAGTCAGAGATGTATTTCAAATACAAGCTTGAATCAACACAACTGCCGACAAACATGAAAGATCGGAAGACTAGAAAATGACTTCCTGAGGGAAGTAATCCACGAGAGAGTTGAATTTCAACTCGGTTATTAAATAACTCCTATTCATAATAATCCCCGTAATATTTAATGAGTGGACAAGTATATGATAAATCATTGATATGCTCGGATAACCCAGTGGAAACGTAGATATTGATCTCCATGCATACTAGCAAAGGCGCAAATAGAACAAAGAACTAACAATACTCAAGTGGATCGAAATTGAGAATTGGTGTCATGGACATCAAAAATCGTATGACATACAGGGTGATTTTTTTTCCACCGTCTACACACTCTAGGGTTTGATCATTGAGACGATACGGAACAAAAAAGATCTAATGAACTTATGTCCAGACATGCGTGGATTCCATGCTACAGACCATTTATTCAGTCATACATTGTTACAGAGACTACGCGCTGTATCACGCAGCCACAGTGTGTGTTGTAAATGGCTTCCGTGTGCCTCATCGTATGCGTGTAACCGGCATTGCAGGTTCTGTCTCACTTGTTCACAACGACCGGGCTGCGTGGAACAGTGTCGAAGGCGACAGGAATATGATGTTCCAGCGTCTCCACATCAGGGGTGGACTCTGCATACACGGTACTTTTGAGAAGGCCCCTTAAGCAGAAATCGCACGGATTGAGACCCGGTGAACGAGCAGGCCATGCAACCGGATCCTTTCGTCTGATCCATCGACCAGCGAAGACACGATTGAGATGCGTCTGGACGTTAACGGAGAAGTTGGCTGGAGCACCATCATGTAGCAGCCACATAAGCCTTCGAACCATCGATGGCACTTCTTCCAGCAGGGGAGGTAAACTCACCCGCAAGAAACGCCTGTAGTTCCCGCCTTTTGGCGACTTGAAAGGAAGACTGGTCCCAAAATACGGTCGCCAATTAATCCGGCCCACACACTCCGGCTGCACCGATGCTGATGATTCGCTGTCACCATACCAAGGGGTTTCCGCATACTGTCCCACAGATGGCTGTTTCGAATGTTGAAGATACCACTCCGCATAAAAGTGGCCTCATCTGCGAATAGGATGGAGGACACAAATCCCAGCATCGTGGTTGCCTTGTGAAGAAACCAGTGACAAAACTGTTCCCGGGGTCGAAAGTGTTGCTAAGCCCTGCATACGCTGCAAGTGATAAGGGTAGCAACAGTTCAGCACTGCCGTCTGGCTGACCCTGTACTGGCGGTCCAATTGCCTGGTACTGACACTGCTATCGCCTTCCACAGTGTTAATCACTTTTTCCTCCAAGTCTGGTGTCCGAATATTTCGTGTACGTCTTTCATGATTTCCAGCTTCCTGAAACAACCCTGCCTGAGGCAAACGGCGAAACAATGTTGCAAACATTGCTTTGGTTGTTGTCGGCGAGGATAGGTCTCCTGATACGATCTTGCTGCCCGCCGCCTGTTGTCATTTGCCTTTCCGTAAGTAAACACCAAGTCGGCAAGCTCTCGATTCGAATACGGGACCATTGCGTGCAACACTGTATACATCCACTACAGGGTGAGTCAACAATATAAGTGAATCGGACACAACAATACCAACTACTATGGCCAGGAGAGGGCGCTAGGGCATGACGTATGAGGAACAGTACCAACCTCTAGGAGGAAACCATGCATGCTGTAACAGTGGCTGCATGGTACAGCGCGTATTAGACCGCAGTCTCTGTAACAAAGCATGACTGAATAAATGGTCTATAGCAGGTCTATAGCATAGAAACCATGCATTTCCGGACCTAAGTTCATTGGACCTTTCTTGTTCCATATCTTCTCATCGATCAATCCCTAGAGTTCGTACACGGTGGAAAATATCACTCTGTATAACTACACCAATGCTGTGCGAGCAAGAAACTGTCTCACCAATAATCCTGGACGATGTAGTTCTAAAAGTCGGCAGCAGCCAGGTGACATTCCAGGCAAAAAAGGAATGCCTTGTCTGTCCGACAACACTACACTAGCGATCTCAGAAGTCGGCGCCAAGCAACATGATTGGCTGGCGTGACCACGTTTTAAGTATTCATTGAAGACTTGCTTTGCACTTCTCTTAGCAGGCGGAAACCTTGGCTACAGCGTCTTTCAGTCAAACAAGTGCTTAGCATCTCGCATACGAATACACGACGCGGAAGTCGTTTGTACGAGACGCCTTTCTAGGTGAAGTCACTGTTTCTATAGCGTGGGAATACGGGAGGGTGAGATAAAATTTGAGAGGCCAAAGGAGCAACATGTGTGGCTGTGTCCTCGAGGAAAATGAGCCAGGCTGCTTTCACGATGCATAAACACCCTCTTACACAGCTCCTTGGTATGCTTTGGTTTGACAGCCTCCCATAACCTTATACACATATTTCGGTAGTATGCTCCCCTAAACGTTTGCTCCCTCACGAGCATAATCTGTTAGCAACACACAGTGGCAGTTCCAAAAAAAAAAACGCCCAGCGTCGTCTTAGGCGATGACTGTTGGCTTTTTGCCCGTTTCAGCGATGCTGAACCCACATGTTTCCGCACTTTCATAAGTTCTTTTCCTTAAGGTCATGATGTTACATCCAACAGTCATCCATGGTTATTAAGTTAGTAAAGAAGTCATCTAGGCTGAGCTGACACGCAAAATCTCCCCTCTTTCCTCAGTTAGGTAGCCTTTTTGAATAGGCGTGAGCAGTTGCGAAACCCAGCTATTGGCGACGTTTTTCATGTTCAAAATTTCGTGAAATATGGACGATTTTCACATTTATCATTATCTCCTCCACTGTAATATGCTGTTCTTGGAGCTCCGAGGCCTGCTCCGTACACTCTCAGTTCTTGAGAGAGAAATAGTCTGTCACTTTGTTCTGTCATTCACACTTCTTTGATCACAGCTGAGGTATGTGCACTCCCCAGCAACTGTCTCATGTGATGGTGCACTTCCGCCACCGCAGCATGGATAGTTGCGAAGTTGTTCCTCTTTAAGTCTAGGTGACCAATGATATTAACGATACTCCACGTCACCAGGTGTGTTGCACTATTTAGTTTTAACTTCTCTAGCGGTGTGCTGTCGTATTGTGGCACAAGGTTTTCAGTGTGTACCACAACTGCAGAGATGCACCTAATGACAAAATATTAATTACATAACTGTGCAATGGCATGCTGAGAAGTAATTCCTCCGAATGTTTTATGTGAAAACTCGTAAAGACTCATAGATAAAACAAACTTCATTAACATTCAACATCTTCATTCTTCATGTCTACATGTTTATTTCGCAACATAGGCATCCTGGCAGACACATTTCGCACAATGAGAGATCAGTTTCTCGATAGTGTCACTGTAGGATGTTTGACTTTGTTGATGTTTCTCAATAATGAGAAGTGTGAAGTTATCCACAAGAGTAGAAAAAGGAATTAGCTAAATTTCGGTTACACGATAAATCACGAATATCTAAAGGCAGTAAATTTAACAAAATCCTTCGGTATTGCAATTACGAATAACTGAAGTTGGAACAGTCACATAGATTGGTGAAGCAAACCGAAGACTAAGATTTATTGGCAGAGCACTTAAAAAAAAATGCAACAGGTCTAATAACGAGATTGCTTGTGTGCCCTGTTCAGGAGTATTGCCGTGCAGTGCGTCATCTGCATCAGATAGGATCGACGGGGGACATCGAAAAAGGTGAAAGAAGGCCTGCTCGTATTTTGCTATCGCGAAATAGGGGTGAGACCGCCACCAATATTGTACATAAGTTGGGGTGGCAATAATTAAAACAAAGGCGTTTTTTGTTGAGACGAGATCTTACCACGACCGTTCAATAACGAGCTTTCTCCACCCAATGCGAAAATATTCTGTTGGCACCCACCTACGTAACGAGAGTGATGATTGTAATAAAGTAAATCAGAGCTCGCATAGAAAGATAAAGTGTCTGTTTTGCCCACACACTGCTAAAGAGCGGAACAGTAGAGAAATAGCTTGAAGGCATTTTGATGAACCCTCTGCCAGGCACTTGATTGTGAATTGCAGAGTAATGATGTAGATGGAGCCACTAGCTAACCTTCACTTGCACGGCCTTGTCGCTAGCAAAGTGAAGTCCTCAAAGGTGTTCTTTAAGTTATGAAAATAGATGAAAATCGGACAGTGACAAGTCGAGATTGTATGCAGGACGATCGATGTGAGGGACCCCAATGCATTGGACTGCTGCAGATGTTGCAGTGCTGATGCAGGGTCTTGCATTGTCATGCTGAAGAAGAGCATCCTCAATGTGTGGACCAACTCTTCAAATTTGAGTTTTCCGAGGCTGCACTGACAGAGTTGCATTACACATTTCCATGTTACAATTCAGAGCCCTCTAGTGGCAGAGGGTTGCATCTTGCATCAGTGAAGTGGTAAAGCTGACAAAATAATATACACAATGTGTAGTACTTCAACCAGTATAGAGAACCGAATTAAAAGTTCGTGTGCATTACTTTTCAGCGTGCCATCGTATTTTTTTAAGTGATAATTCAAACTTTGACTACTCCTCATGGCAGAAAATTTGATATGTGATAAGGTATGCAGGAGTGCAATCATTGTACAGAAAGATTCAGAATCGACATGTTCTTCTTAAGGTCTGCTAAGTTACACACAGATATACCACTTGGGAGAAAGTTCTGAAGAGCAGTAAACGCCACAAGCTTTTCGAGGCTATTTAGTCGGTACCTTCATCAGGTGATACTGTTTACTGTGGAAGGTGCTGACGTGGTCGGCTGTGGCGCTAAGCGCGCCCGCTCGCTGCACGACCTGCGCGCCGGCCCAGTGACGTCTGCCGTGAGAGACATGTGCCGCCTGTTCGAGGAGCGCGTCCAACAACAGCAGCAACACCTGCAACCACAACAGCAGCAGCTCGGGGAACAGCTGCACAGGCGGCGAGGGGTCTCAGTGGGTCGCGAGGCCACCGCCATCTTGTGCGCGGAGATCAGTAAGCAGCCAACCCCCACCCACACGACCGCCAACAACAGCTGCAGTAGCGGAGGCAGCAACAACAACAGCTGCAGCAACAGCAACAACCAACTGGCGTGCCGGCGTCGGGTGCGCCGCGCGGAGCGGCGCCTGGCGCGCCTGCAGGAGCTGTCTGCCGCCGCAGAGGACAAGGTGTGGCGCTTGCAGGAGGACATGGCCGCCATAGACCGACACCGCTCGCCAGCCAACACCCACAGGTGCGTCTCAGCACACGGCGATGTACTCTGCGTAGTGCCACAGCGGCTGGTTCCTCCATAAATGACGCAAAGCTGCGTATTCCCACTACATTTCTGAAACATTTTTCCCAATGAAGAACCATCTATTAGTTCTAAGCGTCCTTTTACTTCGGAGTAACAAATCTATTTCGAGAGATCACCAATGCAGTAACTCATGTGGGAATTCGCAGTTTTTCTTGCAACAAAACTATTCCTCTTCCAGTCGCCTTAAAGAAAAGGCAGCCCCACATCAATCATGTGGCTAACAAAGCTCATATCCACCCTATACCTCAGGCAGGAAGTCTTCAGCCATAGTTGTGTACCTCCATTTTGCACTGTCTGGCTACTACTGCTCTGTGCTACTGGGAGCTAATTCATCATCATCATCATCATCACCACCATCATCATCATGCTCCCAACTGGCTTAAATCATCTTATCTGCAGAGGTAATATTTCTTCTTTCTTTCCAGATATTTATTCCAATTTCTCCTGTTTTCTTGTATTTTGTTTATAGTATTACATACATTCAGTTCTTCCCTAATTTACAAATTTCGAAATCTGTCATCTCTTGTGCATTACTTCACTGCTCTTAGAAATCTCATTATAACCCACAATTCACTTCCGTAAACAAGCACTGGACCTACCATTCTCTTATAAAATTTCGAGTTTGTTTCTTTCCTCGTTTTAATATTTAGAGATCCAATTCTAACGGTAAGTTTATACTGCAGCCTTGCTGCTGGCACATCGCTGCTTGCCGAGATCTTTTACCTTGCACCTGTTAATATGCCCAGCTGTTAGCATTATTTGCAGTGGTGTGAAATGAAAACTGCATTATCTGCATCGTCTGGGGACAGTAACAATGGTTTGTTCACAACAGAATTGCGATTATTGACAAAGAGAAAGGGGAGGTGATACTTTGAATACAGAATGTCCAAAATGTAGATACTTTCACCTATTATATCACCTCGCTTCTCTAGTCAGTTATAAATCTCACAACAAAGTTTCCTGTGTATTTTAAATATTACTAAACCACAAACAGTTAAATATATGAAAAACAACGTCATTAATGCAGTTTCTGTAACCAAGTGATTCATTGATAGGTCTACTCAGACCGAGGTAACAGTTCGTCAGTTATTATACACATACTTCACGTACAAAGTCTGTCACTCACAGATTTTCGTCCCTTTTCTATCGAAGAGAAGAATACGATAAATGAAGTGAAGCAGACAGACTGTTTCCAAAAATTATTATACGTAATATTATCCATTACGATGCTCTGTACGCCACCTGTCCAAGACAGTTTTGTGCCCTAAAACGGCTGAAATAACTGCTTGGTAAAATCTTCACATGTAATTCTCACTCTTGAAGGTATCTCGTAAGCTCACAATATATACTACTGTCTTTTTGTTGTAGTTCCATTAGTAGGATAGTGAGAAAATGCAGTCAGCACACGTACAACCCATTCTCGAATATTACTAAAGTGTTTGGGATCCATACCAAACAGGAATATCAGCAGGTATTGGGGGTATACTAACAAGAGCAACACCACTGACCACATGTTTGTTTGATCCACGGAAGACAGTTACAATAATGCAGAAGAGACTGAAATGGCAAATGCTTGAAGACAGACGCAAACTGTCTCACGGAAGACGACTTACGGTGTTTAAGCACCAGGAATATACAGCAACCCCCTATATATTGTTCTTTCAGGGACCGCGAAGACAAGATGACACTAATTACAGCTGGCACAGAGGCATTTAAGCAGTCATTTTTCCCACGTTCCGTATGCACATGGAATGGGAAGAAACTTTAATACACTATCTCACCGAAATTATCCGGAAGTCCCTATGTAATGTCCAGTTCACCACCGGATGTACAAGCAGTGGTCCAATCAGATTAAAAGGAGGCGGGGAGTACTGTGTTGTCAGTAGAGAAGCTGCGTGTAATAGCAGAATGTGTTGGTCAGAACAGAATAGTGGTTCCGAAAGTGGACTAGTCATTAGATGTCACAGGAGTAACAAATACGTCAGGGAGCCACCTAAGTAACGAATCCACCAGGGGCATTTGAATCCTTCTAACGCTGCCTACGTCGACTATTGGTGATGTGTATGTTTAGCTGTGGCTGTCCCATTTAACAAATACTACGCAGACTTCTTACACTGCTGAGGGGTGGTTGTAGAAAATCACATGGAATCTGCAGAAGGAATCGCTCGTTTAATTACAAAGTGCTATCAGCAGTCCATCTAGTGCAGTGGCTATATGTAGAATCGGATACAGTGGTTGACCAGCTCCGTACAATCCACAAGTTTCTGTAGGCAATGTTGTAAAGGGTGAAATCATTGGCAGTGAATGACTGGAAACGAGCGATTTGTGAAAGATGCCATACCATACGCATTCCAATGCAAGGGCGTGGATTTGACGAATAGCTGGAGAATGTTACCTGGCGATATTCTTCGTGGTTAGGGTGAGGTCACCTTACGAAAACGCTAAATGCGCTAGGATATGAAGAGAAGAGAGCGGATAGGTGGAAAGAGTACATTGAAGGCCTCTGAGGTAGAAGATTTGTCTGATATTATAGAAGAATAAACATGAGTCGATTTAGAACAGAGAGGGGATCCAGAATCAGAATTTAAAGGAGCTTCGGAGGATTT
This sequence comes from Schistocerca serialis cubense, assembly GCF_023864345.2. NCBI lineage: Eukaryota > Metazoa > Arthropoda > Insecta > Orthoptera > Acrididae > Schistocerca > Schistocerca serialis. The sequence goes on from NC_064639.1 coordinate 874,803,106, forward strand.
AAAATCCAAGAATTTTTAAAATCATTGGGTGAAATGGCAACAAAAGGACTATTCACGTTGGTGTGTAGAATGTACGACTCTGGCGACATATCATCTGACTTTCGGAAAAATATCATACACACAATTCCAAAGACTGCAAGAGGTGACAAGTGCGAGAATTATCGCACAGTCAGCTTAATAGCTCATACGTCCAAGTTGCTGATAAGAATAATATACAGAAGAATGGAAAAGAAATTTGAGTACCTGTTCGATGACCAGTTTTGCTTTAGGAAGGGTAAAGGCACCAAGAGACAGTTCTGGCCTTGCGGTCGATAATGGAAGCAAGGCTAAAGAAAAATAAAGACACTTTCTTAGGATTTGTCGACGGGAAAAAGCGTTCGACAATGTAAAATGGTGAGATATGTCCGAAATTCTGCTGTAGGGAGAGACGGATAATACGCAATAAGTACATCTACATCCATACTCTGCAAGCCACCTGACGGTGTGTGGCGGAGGGTACCCTGAGTACCTCTATCGGTTCTCCCTTCTATTCCAGTCTCGTATTGTTCGTGGAAAGGAGGATTGTCGGTATGCTTCTGTGTGGGCTCTAATCTCTCTGATTTTATCCTCATGGTCTCTTCGCGAGATATACGTAGGAGGGAGCAATATACTGCTTGACTCCTCGGTGAAGGTATGTTCTCGAAAGTTTAACAAAAGCCCGTACCGAGCTACTGAGCGTCTCTCCTGCAGAGTCTTCCACTGGAGTTTATCTATCATCTCCGTAACGCTTTCGCGATTACTAAATGATCCTGTAACGAAGCGCGCTGCTCTCCGTTGGATCTTCTCTATCTCTTCTATCAACCCTATCTGGTACGGATCCCACACTGGTGAGCAGTATTCAAGCAGTGGGCGAACAAGCGTACTGTAACCTACTTCCTTTGTTTTCGGATTGCATTTCCTTAGGATTCTTCCAATGAATCTCAGTCTGGCATCTGCTTTACCGACGATCAACTTTATATGATCATTCCATTTTAAATCACTACTAATGCGTACTCCCAGATAATTTATGGAATTAAATGCTTCCAGTTGCTGACCTGCTATTTTGTAGATAAATGATAGGGGATCTATCTTTCTATATATTCGCAGCACTTTACACTTGTCTACATTGAGATTGAATTGCCATTCCCTGCACCATGCGTCAATTCGCTGCAGATCCTCCTGCATTTCAGTACAATTTTCCATTGTTACAACCTCTCGATACACCACAGCATCATCTGCAAAAAACCTCGGTGAACTTCCGATGTCATCCACAAGGTCATTTATATATATTGTGAATAGCAACGGTCCTATGACACTCCCCTGCGGCACACCTGAAATCACTCTTACTTCGGAAGGCTTCTCTCCATTGAGAATGACATGCTGCGTTCTGTTATCTAGGAACTCTTCAATCCAATCACACAATTGGTCTGATAGTCCACATGCCCTTACTTTGTTCATTAAACGACTGTGGGGAACTGTATCGAACGCCTTGCGGAAGTCAAGAAACACGGCATTTACCTGTGAACCCGTGTCTATGGCCCTCTGAGTCTCGTGGACGAATAGCGCGAGCTGGGTTTCATACGACCGTCTTTTTCGAAACCCATGCTGATTCCTACAGAGTGGATTTCTAGTCTCCAGAAAAGTCATTATACTCGAACATAATACGTGTTCCAAAATTCTGCAACTGATCGACGTTAGAGATATAGGTCTATAGTTCTGCACATCTGTTCGACGTCCCTTCTTGAAAACGGGGATGACCTGTGCCCTTTTCCAATCCTTTGGAACGCTACGCTCTTCTAGAGACCTACGGTACACCGCTGCAAGAAGGGGGCCAAGTTCCTTCGCGTACTCTGTGTAAAATCGAACTGGTATCCCATCAGGCTTTCCTCTTTTGAGCGATTTTAATTGTCTCTCTATCCCTCTGTCGTCTATTTCGATATCTACTATTTTGTCATCTGTGCGACAATCTAGAGAAGGAACTACAGTGCAGTCTTCCTCTGTGAAACAGCTTTGGAAAAAGACATTTAGTATTTCGGCTTTTAGTCTGTCATCCTCTGTTTCAGTACCATTTTGGTCACAGAGTGTCTGGACATTTTGTTTTGATCCACCTACCGCTTTGACATGAGACCAGAATTTCTTAGGATTTTCTGCCAAGTCAGTACATAGAACTTTACTTTCGAATTCATTGAACGCCTCTCGCATAGCCCTCCTCACACTAAATTCCGCTTCGCGTAATTTTTGTTAGTCTGCAAGGCTTTGGCTATGTTTATGTTTGCTGTGAAGTTCCCTTTGCTTCCGCAGCCGTTTTCTAACTCGGTTGTTGTACCACGGTGGCTCTTTTCCATCTCTTACGATCTTGCTTGGCACATGCTCATCTAACGCATATTGTACGATGGTTTTGAACTTTGTCCACTGATCCTCAACACCATCTGTACTTGAGACAAAACTTTTGTGTTGAGCCGTCAGGTACTCTGTAATCTGCTTTTTGTCACTTTAGCTAAACAGAAAAATCTTCCTACATTTTTTAATATTTCTATTTACGTCTGAAATCATCGATGCAGTAACCGCTTTATGATCGCTGATTCCCTGTTCTGCGTTAACTGTTTCAAATAGTTCGGGTCTGTTTGTCACCAGAAGGTCTAATACGTTATCGCCACGAGTCGGTTCTCTGTTTAACTGCTCAAGGTAGTTTTCAGATAGGGCACTTAAAAAAAATTTCACTGGATTCTTTGTCCCTGCCACCCGCTATGAACGTTTGAGTCTCCCAGTCTATATCCGGCAAATTAAAATCTCCACCCAGAACTATAACATGGTGGTGAAATCTACTCGAAATATTTTCCAAATTATCCTTCAGGTGCTCAGCCACAACAGCTGCTGAGCCAGGGGGCCTATAGAGACATCCAATTACCATGTCTGAGCCTGCTTTAACCGTGACCTTCACCCAAATTATTTCACATTTCGGATCTCCGTCAATTTCCTTCGATACTATTGCACTTCTTATCGCTATAAACACGCCTTCCCCTTCACTGTCCAGCATGTCTCTGCGGTATACATTCCAATGTGAGTTTAGGATTTCATTACTGTTTACGTCTGGTTTCAGCCAACTTTCTGTCCCTAGTACTATATGGGCGTTGTGACCGTAAAAGAGCCAACAGGGAATAATAAGAGTGGACGACCAAGAACGAAGTGCTCGTATTAAAAAAGGGTAGGACAAGGATGTAGTCTTTAGACCCTAATGCTGAATCTGTACATCGAAGAAGCAATGATGCAAATAAAAGAAAGGTTCAGGAGTGGAATTAAAATTCAAGGTGAAAGGATATCAGTAACACGATTCGCTGATGACGTTGCTATCCTGAGTGAAAGTGGAGAACAATTACATCATGTGCTGAATGGAATGAACAATCTAATTAGTACAGAATATGGACTGGTAGTATGTCGAAGGAAGAGGGAAGTAATGTGAAGTAGCAGAAATGAGAACAGTGAGAAACTTAAAATCAGGATTGATGGTCACTAAATAGGTGAAGTTAAGGAATTCTGCTACCTAGGCAGCAAAATAACCAATGGCGGACGGACCGTGGAGGACATAAAAAGCAGACTAGCACTGGCTAAAAGGGCATTCCTGGCCAAGACAAGTTTACTAATATCAAATATAGGCCTTAATCTGAGGAAGAAATTTCTGAAAATGTATGTTTATAACACAGCATTGTAAGGTAGTGAAACATGGGTTGTGGGAAAGCTGGAAAAGAAGAGAATCGAAGCATTTGAGATGTAGTGCTACAGATGGATGTAGAAAAGTGGGTGAACTGGTAAAGTAAGAGGAAGCGAATATGTGGAAAACACTGACAAGGAGAAGGGATAGGATGATAGGACATCTATTAAGATATTAGGGAATGACTTCCATGGCACTAGAGGGAGCTGGAGCTGTAGAGGGAAAGAACTGTAGAGAGACAAATATTGGAATACATCCAGGAAACAACTGAACACATAGGTTGCAAGTGCTGCTCGAAGATGAAGAGGTTGGCACAGAAGAGGAACTCGTGGCAGGCCACATCAAACCAGTCAGAAGACTGATGACATAAAAACAAATGAATGTGTACACAATTTTGTACTGTGTACAGTAAAGGAACAGTTTGAAGACGATGATTGTTTCAATCAGCATTACATTACACTACATCATAAAGCAGAGTCTTTGGGGCAATGGTTCGTGAACAGTAACACTCATGAAATAGACTGGCCTGCCAAGAGTCTCGACCTGAACCCAATGGAACACCGTTAGTATGAATTAGAACGTAGATTTCACTCCAGGCCTCAGCATCTAACACATCTATCTTCTCTGGCTTTGGCTCTTGAAGACGAATGAGCTACCATTCCTCCAAGGATGTCGACACCCCATTGGAAGTGTTTACAGGAGAGTTTAAGCCGCCGTAAAGCCGAAGGGTGGACACACCCCACGTTAATGTCCACTAATAGGTGCCCAGATAGTTTTGATCGGGCTGTTTTGATCGTATAGTGTATGCGGTACAATGGCAAGTAGCTGCACTTCAGTGGTTTGTAGGCTGTGGATTTAGATGGAGAAAGAGATGTAGACCTGCGGTGTGCGAGAAACCGTGTAAATGAGGAGCTGTTCTCTAAAATAACAGCGCTGGTGCAGTGATGGTGAAGCAGCCAATCACAGCTCAAGTTTCAGGATGGGCGGCGGTGGTCACAGTTCCAAACACAAACCAGCTTGATATCCACACCTGGCAAGGATTGTAGCGGGCAGTGATGCTGCCGTTTAAAAGTGACGATAGGGCTCACTGGACTTCTCATCGGCGGACTATGGCGACGAGCAGGAAGGCTGCAGCATAAACTTACCCTTAGGCGCATTTCCTCTGTAGCATCACTGCTCACCAGGCGAGAATATCAGCCTAGTTTATGTGCGACCATCACCACGCATCCTGAAACTTGAGCCATGGTTTGTTGCTTCTGCATCACTCTCGCTGTGGCGTTGCTGAGTGGGCAGCTCTTCTTCGTGCAGTTTTTCTGATCACAAAGGCACAGACTTTAGTGTCCCTTCTGACCTTCAGAAATAATTTGAAGAGTGGCGATATCAAGCTAGTACTTACTTCTGTCAATTTTGAACGCAGAGAGAAAAATCACAGCAGTATATACAAAAAAGAATGACATCAGAAATGTCATTAATTCGGATGTCTCAACCACTACTCCTTCCGAAATTAAGAAAATAATAAATTCTCGCAAAAATAAACACTCATCTGGAGTTAAAGATGTTTCCTACTGAGTATCAAAGAGTTTTCCCCACTTCATTTGTACTGTCTTTTCTGAAATATGTAATCCATAAATAATTCAGAGCATTTTCCTGGAGAGACTGAAATGGGCCGTTGTTAAACCCTTCCACGAGAACAGCTACAGGCGAGATCGCAATAATTACTGACCTGTTCCATTTGTGACATCATTATCAAAAAAATTTTTAGGAGATCGTATATATTCACAGTAAATTACAGTTTGAATTTCAGACGAGTTGCTCAAATGTAAATAGCATTTATGTGTTTACCTTCAAATTTTACGACATAGCACCGGTTAGTATTTCCTGTCTGTCTAAAGCACCTGACTGAGTGAATCACATTTATCTTCTGAGGCAAACTGAAGTTTTACAGACTAGATAGTATAGCCAACATTAAGTATATCATAACTAAGCAGAAGACTGGAGAAAGCTGTACAGTAGTAATTCAGCCAACGTAAGCAGGGAAGATTCTTCTGGTTAGGGAGAAATTACTTGTGGGCCTCCACAAGGATCAATCTTAGGTCCACTACTGTTTCTCATATGCGTAAACTACCTTCCACGTAATATAAAACAACGAGAATTACATCTTTTTGTGGATGACTCAAGTACTGTGATCAATGTCAGCAGATAGCTCAGGCCATTCGATTAGAGTGAATCATGTCTCCTGGAGGAAGGCGCTCAGCATAACCATCACAAAAGACGAACTTATCGCAGAAATGTTGTCGGTAGGGCTGGCCAGTGGGCTGGAGGACCCTGTCCCGACACTGCAAAAGGCAACAGTCAGGCAGACAGCTCCCCTGGCGAGCTGCAGAAGTGAAGAGGCGGCCACTTGCCGTGTGTATCTGCCGCGCGGAGAGGATAGGAGGAAGCCCTGCGAACACTGCGATCGATGGCCGCGGGTGCTTGCAACGCTGTTAGCTGTCACTAACGTCTCGATCACACAGAATGTGACGTGTCTACAAAGATCCCTACAATTCAAAACATTTCCAGTACCATACGTACAGCAGAATCTCCCATTGTTGGAACTTACCCACCTAAACCTGACATACTATATTCACCTACACGGTCACAATTATTGAACTATATGAAAAAACTTAGATTAGTTACAACCTATGGAGTGCACACACTTTATTCAACATGTAAACCTCACTGCACATATTCAGATTTAGGTTTTTATCATGGAGGTAAAAAAAACAAGGGGAGGTGTCATTACGTCCCAAACTTGAAGCCGATGTCCACCATCTTAACTAGCCCAAAACGTTAGGTTCACCTCATTCATACCCCGTAGTTCACTGCATAACAATTCCTCGTGTCGTCACTGACTGCGTCGTACTACTAGAGAAAAATACGCATTAAAGAACAGAAAAACGTTCGAAATTACCTCCCTTAACCTATAATATTCGTGTAAGCTCTATATTTTTTTTATTTAAAACAGTTACTACGCGCACACGACAGAAATAATGAACAAAAAGCACTCGTACGCAGTAGTCTGCTAATGTTGAGGGCTTCTTAGAATGGCGCCCACTCTGGCTTCAAAGCAACGTACAGCCCAAGTCTGTAGCGCTAACTCCATTCTTTTTTTATCTCCATGCTCCAGACACATTTCTCCTCTGTCCCGTGTCAACTATGTTAATGCCGTAACGAGATTATCTTTTGTTAGATATTGTTATTACCATGCAGGAAAAAAAGAGAAGGGAGGTGACACTACAGACTTACGCTGTACGTTGTTTTGAAACCAGAGTAGCTGGGCCTGTCGCCATTTTAAGTAGCCCAATACATTAGCAGACTACTGCGTACGATTGATTCTTGTTCATTATTTCTGCCGTGTTTTAATTACTAAAAATTACAGAGCTTACATGAATACCATAGTGTCAAGAAAGCAATTTCAAACGTTTTTCTCTTCTTGAATGTGGGAATAAGACACATTTGGCCTCGTTAATGTAACTTGTTTTTCACTGCTACATTTCGGATAACCGGAAACAGAAGGAAGTGATATGAAAAGCATGCTATCATAATCCATTTAATGCCACTTTTATTGTACTTGTATCGATAGCAAATGAAAGTGGAACTCCGAAACCAGTGGTTGTTTGCTTCGTGCTCTCTGTACTGCTTCTTGTTCATTCCATTTTCAGCTTTCAAGTCGTATGCACAACATTTTTAGGTGTTCACGTTTGCAAAAAAGCTTGTATACGTGTTCTTTGCTAGCCACGATCGTGTGCAATGAGGAAAAAAGTAAGGAATGCTGTCGTATATTGTGCATGTCAACAAAGCGAACGATTATTGATATGTCAAAGAAACACAACTGCATAGAGGTACACCATGTGATCAAAAGTATCTACGTGACACCTGGCTGAAAATCACTTAAAAGTTCGTGAAGCCATCCATCGGTAATGCTGGAATTCAGTATGATGTTGGCCCACCCTCAGCCTTGATGACAGCTCCCACTCTCACAGGCATACGTTCAGTCAGGTGCTGGAAGGTTTCTTGGGAAATTGCAGCCCATTCTTCACGGAGTGCTACACTGAGGAGAGGTATTGATGTCGGTCGATGAGGTCTGGCACGACGTCGGCGTTCCAAAACATCCCAAAGGTGTTCTATAGGATTCAGATCAAGATTCCTTGCAGGCCAGTCCTTTACAGGGATGTTATTGTCGTGTAACCACTCCACCACAGGCCGTGCATTATGGAAAGGTGCTCGATCGTGTTGAAAGATGCAATCGCCATCCCCGAATTGCTCTTCAACAGTGGGCATGTGCTGTGACAGTGCCACGCAAAACAACAAGGGGGGGAGGGGCGGGGGCAAGCCCCCTCCATGAAAAACACGACCACAGCATAACACCACCGCCTCCGAATTTTACTGTTGTCACTACACGCCCTGGCTGATGACGTTCACCGGGTATTCCCCATACCCATTCCCTGCCACCGGATCGCCACATTGTGTACCATGATTCGTCGCTCCACACATCATTTTTCCACTGTTCAGTAGTCTGATGTTTACGCTCCTTACACCAAGCGAGGCGTCGTCTGGCATTTACCGGCGTGATGTGCGGCTTATGAGCAGCCGCTCGACCATGAAATCCAACTTTTCTCACCTCCCGCCTAACTGTCACAGTACTTGCAGTGGCTCGTGATCCAGTCAGGAATTCCTGTGTGATGGTCTGCATACATGTCTGCCTATTACACATTACGACCCTCTTCAGCTGTCGGCAGTCTCTGCCAGTCAACAGACGAGGTCGGCCTGTACGCTTTTGTGCTGTATGTGTCCCTTCACACTTCCACTTCACTGTCACATCGGAAACAGTGGACCTAGGGATGTTTAGGAGTGTGGAAATCTCGCGTAAAGACGTAAGAGCAAGTGACACCCAATCACCGGACCCCGTTCGAAGTCCGTGAGTTCCGCGGAGCGCCCTATTCTGCTCTCTCACGATGTCTAATGATGTCTACGATCGCTTATATGGAATACCTGACATTAGGTGGCAGCACAAAGCGTTGTGTCTAGACAAGACAGCCTAGACACAATGAGAGGAAGCCGAAAGGCACGCGCTACGCTCACGCAGATGGGCGTGAGGTCTGAAACAGAATACGTAATGAATGCTATAAAGAAAAGTACGTAGCTTCTGGAATACTTAACTTTAATCCATCCTTTTGGTACATCTGGAGATTGTGGCGATACAAGTGAGACTCTTTAGATACATGCAATGTTACTAATGGCGCCTTGCTAGGTCGTAGCCATTGACTTAGCTGAAGGCTACTCTAACTATTGGCTCGGCTAATGAGCAATGCTTCGTCCATGTAGTCGCTAACAAAGTCGTCCGTACAACTGGGGCGAGTGCTAGTCCGTATCTCGAGACCTGCCTTGTGGTGGCGCTCGGTCTGCGATCACACAGGGGCGACACGCGGGTCCGACATGTACTAATGGACCGCGGCCGATTTAAAACTACCACCTAGCAAGTGTGGTGTCTGGCGGTGACACCACACAAAGCACCTAACATGAAAAACTTATGTTTTTGGGGGTGTCCGGATACTTTTGATCACATAGTGTATATCTACGTGCAGAAAACAGTTTCACTGTGGTTTACATATCTTCTCACTTTGAATTCTCTCTTATGATGTGTCGTCATTCAGTGTCTGACCAATAGTAGCAATTTGCAGGATAAAAAAAGATGAAAAAGTTTAAACATCTTCCAGCATTGTGAAATGCTATAAACGTAACTAATTCAATGGTCTCAAAAGCTTAAGACCCCTTAAAATGGATATTTTTCTGTAACATGTATGGGAGTAACTTTTTAGTAATAATAGCTTAACCTGTGTAAGATGTAGGCCTACCTTTCCAACAGTAGCTATTTGCTTCTTTTCCCGGAATATTTCTCGCCCGTAACTCTCAGGTTTTTCGGGAATAAGCAAACATAGCGCAACTGGAATATACATTTACTTTGATAATCCGTTTGATTTTGTGTTTGAATTTCATTTTGAGGTTTTCAAAGTATATAAGTCTGTAGCATGCTTTCTGATATACCAACAGTTATTTGCTTGGTTTCATGTTCCACGTATTATTTGCACGATAAATCGTAACGATATGGAACGAGTCATTATATATTGGCATAATTTTTTTTTGTTAATATGCCTCCATGCTGATCATTTATTAGTTCCTACGGTTTTTTAGTCAAAGACAGATTTTAGTAATTCTTACCCGTCATCATTTACACATAGATAATTTTCGGCAGAATATGGGGAGTTATCAAAGAGAAACGTTTTCAGTTTAGTTTCAGTATTACTTTGCTGATTCAGACATGCTATATCAGTGGGTAAGTGATCAAAACTTTTGGTTGCAGCATTGTGAACCCTTGTTTGCGCTACAGACTACCTTAATGTGGTGTAATGAATGTCATTTTTTTTTCTTCTGGTAGTGTAATTACAAGTATAACATTGTTCCTGCTGAAGTGCAGTGGATTATTTACAACAAACTTCATTGGGGAATAACTTTACTGTGAAACGGACAGACTGCGACTCACATGCCGAACAGCAAGCGGGCACGACGAAAAGAGTGCTCACACAAGTTTTGAACCAAAGCCTTCTTCAGAGAGGAAACAAAGCACGCGCACACAATCACACACACCAAACATGATCGTTGTCTCCTGCTAATCCAGCTAGAATCTTTCTGAAAGAGGGAGGAAATGTAAACAACTAATAATTATTGGCGAGACGAACTTAGGGCATGAGATGCTGCCCCAACAGTCAGCGCGGTTACCTAGCCGTGTGTCGTGCGGGGACGAGACCGTTGATACAACGTGGCTCGGATGTGGGAGCGTTTGTGATTTGAAAGGCAATGAAAAACGCAGGAAACAAGAGAAAGAACGGACGCTGAGTAAAGTAAGGCAAATCTGAAGTCAAATGACAGAAATAAAACCTTTAATTGGAAAGTTAACAGCGCAACAATAATTCATGTCTACAAAAGAAAATATTGCTTGAACGGCTCCACTTACGAATGAAATGTTATTCCTTTAAACTTTACATTAGCATCGGATCGATTATCAGACCCTAGACAACGCAATCTGGAAGTTTCGATGAAACAACTACTTCCCCACAAAATCAAAGCGTCCAACATGGTCGAAACTAGGCACGGATACGTCAGAGTGATGTCACTGTAAAGTATTACGCCGCGTACTATGGACGTATGAATGCAATGAACCTAATGTTTTAGTCTAGCTAAGATTGTGGACATCAACTTCAAGTTATTGACGTAATGACACCTCCCTCCCTTTATTACCTCCATGATTAGCGAAAACCCTGACATTGCCTCCATTTATAATCTGAAATTATTAATAAAAATGTGAAAGAGAAAAAAACGTGAAAAATGTCAAGTACTGTATTGAAGTGTTATAATTTTTACGTCACCTTCAGAAGGGTGGCTTGGAAATTATAACACTGCAATACAGTACTTCATACTTTTCGCGTCTTTCTCTCTTTCGACTTTTTGCAGAAGTGTACAGGGAGCGAAAGGCTATTTTCAATTTGAACAGAAGGGAAATGGCGGTTATAAGAGTCGAGGAGCACGAAAGGGAAGCAGTGATTGAGAAGGGAGTGAGACAGGGTTGTAGCCTGTCCCCGATGTTATTCAATTTGTATATGCAGCAAGCAGTAAAGGAAACAAAAGAAAAATTTGGAATAGGAATTAAAATCCATGGAGAAGAAATAAAAACTTTCAGGTTCGCCGACGACACTGTAATTCTGTCAGAGACAGCAAAAGACCTGGAAGAGATGTTGCACGGAATGGACAATGTCTTAAAAGAGAGATGTAAGATGAACAGCAACAAAAGCAAAACGAAGATAATGGAATGTAGTCGCTTTAAATCAGGTCATGCTGATCAAATCAGACTAGGAAATGAGGCACTTAAAGTAGTAGGTGAGTAAATAATAATTAACTGATACCCTCAGCTGCCGACAGGTGTTGTTGATACACCTCGATGGGGACAGCTGAAAATGTGTGCCCCGACCGGGACTCGAACCCGGGATTTCCTGCTTACATGGCAGACGGTCTATCCATCTGAGCCACCGAGGACACAGATGAATAGCGCGACTGCAGGGACTTATCCCTTGCATTTATTCTAGAAAAGCTGCACGGTCATCAATGGTATCTGTTCTTTCGAGGACAGTTACTATCTTCCTATATATATATATATATATATATATATATATATATATATATATATATATATAGTAGATGAGTTTTGATATTTGGGGAGCAAAATAACTGATGGCGGTCGAAGTAGAGAGGATATAAAATGTACGCTGGCTATGATAAGGAAAGCGTTTCTGAAGAAGAGAAATTTGTTAACATAGCGTATAGATTTGTCAGAAAGTCGTTCCTAAAAGTATTTGTGTGGAAGCTATTTATGGAAGGAGAAAAATGGACAATAAATAGTTTAGACAAGAAGAGAATAGAAGGTTTCGAAACGTGGCGCTACAGAAGAATGCTGAAGATTGGATGGGTAGATCATACAACTAATGAGGAGGTACTGAACAGAATTGGGGAGAAGAGGAATTTGTGGCAGGACTTAACTAGAAGAAGGGATCGATTGGTAGGACACGTTCTGACGCATCAAAGGATCACCAACTTAGTATTGGAGGGAAGCGAGGAGGGTAAAAATCGTAGGGGGAGACAAAGAGATGAATGCACTAAGCAGATTCAGAAGAATGTAGGTTGCAGTAGTTCCTCCGAGATGAAGAGGTTTGCATAGGATCGAGTAGCATGTAGAGCTGCATCAAACCAGTCTCTGGACCGAAGACGACGACGACGACCGTATTATTATTATTATTATTATTATTATTATTGTTATTATTATTATTATTATTTCCTCTCTCAGACGTTATGTCTGGTTAAAAATGGAAAGTGATGCGGACCTTGATCAAGCGTGACTTCCTTTTAACTGTATCGTATATGTTACATTGCATTTAGGAACTTTAGGGCAATCGAATATGTATCAACAATTACAGAATTCTGTAGTTGTATGTACACGTTTGGATGTAGCTGTATTGCGTTGATGTACTGGTGGATATTGTATGGTATGACTCCTGTAGTTGATAGTATAATTGGTATAATGTCAACTTTATCCTGATGCCACATGTCCTTGACTTCCTCAGCCAGTTTGATGTATTTTCAATTTTTTCTCCTGTTTTCTTCTGTATATTTGTTGTATTGGGAATGGATATTTCGATTAGTTGTGTTATTATTATTATTATTATTATTATTATTATTATTATTTCTACGCCCCATGAAGACTGCCGCAAGACTTCTCGGTTTCGCAGACCGCTCCACGAAATTATTAATCACATAAATACGTCCAAAAGGGTATGATCATTGGCTTTCCTGTTACGCGTCTCATTCTATCTTACAGACATTAATTCCAATAACTCAGTTTACAAACGCGGGTGTTGTTGGAAATTTAAAAGCCGAATGGTGACGGTTTGAGGAGTATCTGCGTAAGTGAGCAAAGAACCCGAGTGCCTCAGTTTGTGGCCCGTGCCGCCTCGGTGCGAGGTATTGGCGCGGAGCGGCGGCGACCTTGAGGCAAGGTAACGGCGCGGGTCCTTGCTAGTGTCTGCCCGGCCGACCGTGGCACGCCGCCGCCGCCGTAACCAGAGGAGACCAGGGAACACGCACCGCAACCCGTGTTTTGTTTCTGCGGTCAGCGCCTGCGTGAGGTGAGGCGAGGCGACGGAGTCACGCACCGCACCGCAACGCGCCGCAAGGCCCTCACGCAGCCTCCGGCCTCCCTCCCCGCTCCTGCACACTAGTCCTCGCACACCTGTTGCCCACTTGCCGAGGTTACTGTAGCCTGGCAACTGTCCCCCTACAGTAACACGGTAGTGTGACCCGTGACAAAACTTACCGTGTTGCCACTGTGGTCGCCCAGCGTAACACTACCCGCAATACACCAAAAATCCACGGTCGAGTCACATTAACGTGATCACAGCCTACGTTCGGCGTTAACGTTCAGTAACAGCTCACAGACGGCAGCTGGCAGCACTAGCAATGAAGGGGTATATAAAGCGTGTTTGGGGCACTGTCGTTGCCGTAATGGGGCAAAGGAGCTGTTTATCTGACGTCCAAAAGGGCACGATCACTGGCTTTCCTGCCAAGGGTGGAAACGTTTCCAAAGCTGCTAACTTTGTAACCTCTTGGCGTGGCACTGTGGTTAAGGTATACCATTGTGGGAAAATGGAGCTATCCAAAACCAGCGCCGAGTTTACTGTGGTGCACCACAGGCCATAGACGACACGGGTGAACGACGGCTGCGGACGTGTTTACAGGCGAATGTTGTTGAGCAACTGACCGCCCAGATGAACGAGGGGGCTATACTCCGTTCATCATAAAAATAAACCTCATGTAAACATTACACTATGTATTCTTCCGCGGTTCCTGAAACCTCATTGGATTTTGTTTCCCGTGGAGAGGAAGCCACGCTGTCTCAAGCGTACTCAAGTGGACAAGGATATGTGTTACGCTTTGCGTTACGCGTACATCGAGTCAGTTGTAATACGGGACAACAGGTCTGCCAGCGCATTTAACTTGGACAGCACTGGCCAGCCACCTGGTCCAACTAACCTGCAGTGATGTGAACAGTTGTAGTAAAGACGTAAAAAGTGACGAGCAGAGAACAAGATAGCCTTGAATGTCACTTTATTTTCGAACACAAGTAAATAAGGGTAAAACTCAGGCGGTACGCTTCTCAGGTGATTTGATGGGAAACCTAACATGCTCTCGATCTTAGCTAACATAGTATGGTAATTAAAAACGAGAGTGGTGAAAATTCCTGACTTAACAAAAGTAATTTTTCAGCATGAGCTATGTGCAGCGTAAACGCGCATTGCTGGGACTTCACCATGTAGTTAAATACTGAAGCCACTAAAGGTATTGCCGGCGGTTTGCGGCCGCTACGGTTGCAGGTTCGAATCCTGCGACGGGCATGGATGTGTGTGATGTCCTTAGGTTAGTTGGGTTTAAGTAATTCTAAGTTCTAGGGGACTGATGACCTTAGAAGTGAAGTCCCATAGTGCTCAGAGCCATTTGAACCATTTTTTTTTTTTTGTAAAAATGCATCATTTGAATAGTGTGCTCAACGCCGTGAAAATTGTTCTCCGTGTTTCTAAGAGACTTATCACTCTCGCTCGTGCCAGACAGCTGTCCTATAAAATAATGGGCATATTCAGACAAAGAATATTTGATTTTTTTCATTTCTCCAAAAAATTTAACTGTGTAATGTTTTCTTAACTTCTAAATCTTTAACAAGCTTTTATAATATATCGATAATTAAGGATGTGTGTATGCAATGAAAACCAGAATTTTGCGTGTGATATGTAATTAGAAACTAGAAGACGTGCATTTTCCTTGAAAAAATGATTGTAAAGTATGTGTTAATTACCATGCATTTGATAAATTTCAAATTAGTTGATTTAGGTATTCAAACCAAAAAAAATTGACATATCGGGATAGAGCCGTCATCCACAAGGGTTGTCGATTATTGATCTCGGACGCTACCGACTACACCACGGATATAACTAGCCGTCTTGCTTTTATATTTAGTACATATTGTTTTTCGCAAAACTGTACTGTTGTGAAAAACATTAAGAACAATTTTTTTCTAACCATTAACGGTGCTCTGCGCGCGTGTTTCACTACGACGCAGGAAGCAGTGTCATCCATTATTGCGGTAGATATGAGAAGCGAAAAAGTAAAAGCACAAGTAGTGCTTACGGAGACACTGACTGTACACGATTTTTGAAATAAAAATTACTAGCTAAGTATGGTTTAAGGAAAACGTTGATGGCTGTTAATACACCAGAATGCCTTAAAGTTTCATTTACAGCGACGTAGTAATAAAATAGCTAATACACAATTTGGACCTATTTCCAAGAGCGGAGCATCACCAGTGTTCGAGAGCTGCGGCTGCTGACCAATCATCGCGTTTGTGTTTGTTATATCAGGTTTATTCTTATGAAAAACGTAGTATACAAACAGTGTCTCCTCAACGTCCGCTCAGCTAATGTTGCTAAGTATGGACTTCTGCTGCAGTCGCCTGGTCGTTGCACCCATGCTGACTGCTCTTCACCGGCGACGAAGGCTGGAATTTGAACGGCAATACCGCAACTTTACGTCCAATGAGCGGCGGCAGGCGGCCTTTCAAGTTTTATGCTCAATCGGACGGATGGATTTTGGTTTATACCGGCATGTAACAATCTTCGGAAGGACCTGACAGGAGGAGGGAGGGGGGGGGGGGGGGGAGGGAGCGTTATAGTCTGAGGAATGTTCTGTCGTATTCGCTGGGTGATCTCGTCATTCTGGAAGACGTGTGAATCAACAAAAGTGAGCATCCATCCTTGGGAACCATGTCGTCGCTCCCCCCCTCCCCCCCCCCCCCCCCACACACACACACACACACACACTACAGTCTGTTTTGTTTTTTTCCTCGACGCGATGGCATCTTCCATCAGGACAATGCAATGTGTTACATAGCTCGCAATGTAAGTGCTTGGTTCGAAGAACACCAGAATGAGTTAACTACACTCCCCTCGCCGCCAAACTTAAACCCAGTCGAGAATCTGTCACCACTTCGCTCGGGCTGTTCTCGCCATGGATGCTCAACCGAGAAACCTGGAGCAGCTGGCCACGTCACTGGAGTCTTCATGGCTGCACATGCCTGTCGGTACCTTGCAGAACCTCTCTGACACACTTCCTCCTCCTCGCAGCTGCCCGTGTTGCAAGAGGCGGTTATTCAGGTTGTTGACACATGTTGACATGTGACTGGACAGCGTATATGTGTGTAGTTAGGCGTTGAGAAACAGCTGAAATCGCTAAAATTACAAAAGGCCCTATGGAGTACATTTCACATTCTCGACAGAATTTGAAGCAAAATTAAACTCCATTTTAACAATAACATGCCGTAATAATACACTGTAGATCCCACGAACGAAAAAACTGGAAGAAATTACACGTTACATCCGTCTATAAGAAGTTATCCACAAAACTACCGTACAGTTTAATTGACATCCATATGTTGGAGAACGGTAAAATATATTGAAGTACATCGTACTTCCTCCATACCACCAGCACGGATACCCAAAATATCGCTTATGCAAAACCCAACGCGAGCTTCTTTCACAAGTCATTCTGAAAGCCAAGGACGAAGGTAATCAGTGTTGTTGACCTCTCTCAGTATCACACCAAGGTTTACTAATGAAAGCAAGATCATGCGTGGTGTCAAATAAAATGTTTCCCTGTACTGAGGATTTATGGTAGAGAAGACGCAGCATGTCGTCTCGGATGGACAACCGTCGACAAAAGTAAAAGTAACTTCAGGCCTGACCCAAGGGAAGTCTATTGAGAGCTTTGCTGTTTATATTGTATGTTAATGATCTAGCAGACAGTGCCAATGCTAACAGCAGATGGTGCAGTTATCTGTAATTTATATTGCTAAAATGCTATCCTAGAACGCGGAACCCTGTACAAGTTGCAGTGTAGGGGCAACAAAAATCTATGTTCTGTATTTCGTATGATTATTGACCAAAATTAAAAATTGATAATTTTGTCAATTTTCATTAAGAAGTATAATCCTGTGTTAAACTTTTAACACAGTAAGACAAGCATTACACTTGACAAAATGTTTGTCTTCAGGCAGCACGCCAATGCACGAACTTCAACCATTCTTTATTTGAGAGCACTTAATGACTTGCAACGAACCTAACACATAACTTCAACCGTTAAGAAACGTTTTCTCGCCCATTGCCCACGCCCCCCCCCCCCCCCCTCCCTCCCCGCACAGTGACGAATGGAGAAATGTTTATAGCTTACCTTTTCGCTGTTCATGCGGTAAAACTTCACATTAGCCGTGACGTTTTAATTTATTGCTCGCTTATTGCTAACTCTCTCCGCAACATACTCTGCAAACAGTACTCACAAGTGTAACGGAATGTGCCAACAGAATTCAAACAGTGTGCCACACACAGGTCAGGAGATATGACGTCATAAACATTAAGATGTGTCAAGAACTAGCTTTTTATTAAAATGGAGAGCAAACTCCCTAGTTTATATTCGTCCAGTGTTTGATAATGATAAGACTTAGCGATTTCCATCAAACTATAAGCATAATTTCAAAGCTTTCCTAATATTCATATATTTGAATTATGTCTGTTCTGTCGGATCCATCTAAAAATAAAATAGTCAGAAAAGCTCTTAAATCTTGCTTGAAAGAAAAAAAAAGAAAATGACGTGACACCTCCATTCATTCCATTTCAGACTAACCTCTCGTTGAGCTAAGGAAGGGCTACAGCAGCAATTTGAAACTGTTAATAATGCTTCTGATTAAAATCAATGCTGGAATTATCTCTGAATGATATATCAGTAAAATTATGAGGGCCGGTCAGAAAGCAATGTCTCCTACTAGTTTCCTCCCTCGTGAAATAGATAACGTTATAATGATGAATTTGGCGCAATTTCGCAAACCTTCTATAGCCCACTCCACTAACGTTGTCCTACATAGACAGATGGTAGCGCTGTATGAGTTTAGGAAATGGCTGTCACTGACGTACAAGTAGGATAGAGTTGTGTTAGTAGTTCCTTGCTGCAGAGGATGAAACGCCCAGTTGTATTCATGAAAGGCTGAAGAAGGCGTACGGAATACAGGTTCACTGCTCCGCAGCCAAGCCATTCGGTCGCTACACCAGAGACGCTTTCGTTGAACAGCTACGGTTCCAAAAGAGTTAATCTTAACAGTATCTCTTCCCGATGTCTATGAAAATATCCGTTGTGGACCTCCATATACGAGGTCTGTTCAAAATATTTCGAAACATTCGTAACTTCGCGCGCAATGGTGTGCTGGGACTAAATGCGATTGATATCCCCGCACACGCCTGTGTTTAAAATGTAATTATCGGAAATTTCATTGTAGTGTGTTAGTTATTGTTCAGTGCTGTATTGAGTAGAATATTGTGTCGCACAGTTTGCAACGCGTCTGCATTAAATTTTGAGTGAAACTCAAGAAAACCTTTACAGACACACCAAATGATGCAGGAAGCCTAAGGTAACGAGTGCTTAAGCCGTACTCGGTGTTAGAGAGTGGTTCGCACAGTTTCAAAATAGCCGAACGGAAGTTAAAGATGACCCTCGTTCAGAACGCGTTTCGACGTCTACCGATGGCGATCATGTCAGGAGCGTCTGCCCCGATAGCTGAGTGGTCAGTGTGACGGATTGCCATCCTACGGGCCCGGGTTCGATTCCTGACTGGGTCGGAGATTTTCTCCGCTCAGGGACTGGGTGTTGTGTTGTCTTCATCATCATTTCATCCCCATCCGACGCGCAGGTCGCCCATTGTGGCGTCGAATGTAATGAGACCTGCACCAATGCGGCCAGACCTGCCCCGCAAGGGGTCTCCCGGCCAACGATGCCAAACGCTCATTTAAATTCCACGTCAGGAACGTCAACAAAGTTGTGCATGCACATCGAAGACTGACGGTCCGATAGATTGCAGAAGAATTTAACATTTCAGTCGGATCATGTCATAAAATCATGGCACAGTATCTTAGAATGCATCGTGTTGCCGCCAAGTTCGTCCCACCGCCCACCGCCCATCAGGCAAGACCAGAAAGACCTTCACCTCGCAATCTGTGAATAGCTTTTGGATCGCGCGAATGAGAACGAGATGTTCCCTACGAGAATCATAAGTGGTGATGAAACGTGGATTTACGGTTATGGTGTTGAGACCAAGGTTCAGTCTTCACAGTGGGTCGGGAAACGTTCTCACAGACTAAAAAAAGCTCATCAGATCAGATGTCAAAGCCATGCTGATAATTTTCTTTTACTTTAAAGGACTACTTCATCATGAATTCGTGCCATAGGGACGATCTGTTAATCGATGGTACTATCGGGACGTGTTGTGACGGCTACGACAAAATGCGAGAAGGAAATTGCTTGAAATGTGGCGAAACCATTCATGGCTGTTGCAACACGATAACGCACCCGCAGATTCGTTCCTGTTGGTGCGTGACTATTGCACAAAAAACGAAATCACTGTGCTGCATCATCCTTCGTACTCTCCTGACCTGCCCCCTTCGGACTTAGGAAATAAAAAGTTCAGAATCGCGCTGAGAGTACGAAGATCTGCAACGATAGATGTCACACCAATACCCAAAAAGAGAAGTAGGGGTAATCTGCTGAATTACTGGCCTATTATTACTAACGTTGATTTGCAGTAGGGTTTTGGAAGATATGCTGTATTCGAACATTATGAAGTACCTCGAAGAATACGATTTATTGACACATAGTCAGTACGGTTTCAGAAAATATCGTTCTTGTGAAACACAACTAGCTCTTTATACTCATGAAGTAATAAGTGCTATCGACAAGGGATGTCAAATTGATTCCATATTTTTAGATTTCCAGAAGGCTTTCGACACCGTTCCTCACAAGCGTCTTCTAACCAAACTGCGTGCCTACTGAGTATCGCCTCACTTGCGCGACTGGATTCGTGATTTCCTGTCAGAAAGGTCACAGTTCGTTGTAATAGACAGAAAGTCATCGAGTAAAACAGAAGTAACATCCGGCGTTCCGCAAGGTAGTGTTGTAGGCCCTCTATTGTCCCTGATCTATATTAACGACATAGGAGACAATCTGAGTAGCCGTCTTAGATTGTTTGCAGACGATGCTGTCATTTACCGTTTTGTAAAGTCATCAGATGATCAAAACGACTTGCAAAATGACTTGGTTGGTTGGTTTGTGGGATTAAAGGGACCAGACTGCAACGGTCATCGGTCCCAAAATGACTTGGAAAAGACATCTATATGGTGCGAAAAGTAGCAATTGACCATGAATAAGGGAAAGTGTGAAGTTATTCACATGAGTACTAAAAGAAATTTTGATTACGCGATAAGTCACACAAATCTGAAGGCTGTAAATTCAACTAGATAATTACGGATTACAATTACAAATAACCTAAATTGGAAAAATCACATAGATAATATTGTGGGTAGAGCAAACAAAAGACTGCGTTTCATTGGCAGAACACTTAGAAGGTGCAACAGGTCTGCCAAAGAGACTGCTTACACCACGCTTGTCCGCCCTATTCCGGAGTATTGCTGTGCGGTGTGGGATCCGCCTCAGGTGGGACTGACGGATGACATCGAAAAAGTACAAAGAATGCCAGCTCGTTTTGTGTTATCGTGAAATAGGGGAGATAGTGTCACAGAGATGACACGCGAATTGGAGTGGCAATCATTAAAACAAAGGCGTTTTTCGTTGCGGCGGGATCTTTTCATGAAATTTCAATCACCAGTTTTCTCCTCCGATTGCGGAAACATTCTGTTGGCACCCACCTACATAGGGAGAAATGATCATCACGATAAAATAAGAAAAATCAGGGCTCGCACAGGGAAGTGTAAGTGCTCGTTTTTCCCGCGTGCCGTTCGAGAGTGGAACAGTAGAGAGACAGCTTGAAGGTGGTTCACTGAACCTTCTGCCAGGCACTTTATTGTGAATAGCAGAGTAATCACGTAGATGTAGATGATATAGAAGAAAATTCGCATACGGCGCTTCGTGCGATCCAGCAAGAGGCGTACGAGGACTGCTTCCAGAAGTGTAAGCGGCATTGGGAGCGGGGTATCAATTGTGGAGGCGAATATTTCGAAGGAGACCACGCACAAGAAGTAAAAGGAAAGAGTAGAACAATTTTGTGAACAGACCTCGAATGATCAAAAATGCTCGGTTTTCAGTACAAATCGATTCGGTCAACTTTGTCTGGATTACGCATCATGAACTTTAGGGGAGGGTTGAGCCGTAATGTATTAGAGCCTTTCATTTTAGGTGGTACACAAGCGACCTACCAGATACGAGCCTAATCAGTTGGCTGTGTCTGCGAGCCTCCACTTGTTAGTGTAGAGACCATCCGGGCTGCATGATTCTGTACGGAACAGCTACAAATGCGAAATGAAGACTCACGGCGGTTTGCGGGTTTCCTGGCGGTGCTTATACAGCATCGTGTGGCCGTCCTTGCATTATTCCCGGCGCGGAATCCGTTTCACAGCTGCACAGAAGATCGGCACGTGGGAGCTTCCAGAATTTCCCCACAGCACAGGTGAGGTGGGCTACGTCATACTCATCATAACCTTCCCAGCCTTCACGCCCGCTGGCCTTCAACTTCCTGCGGCTGAAGCTTTTGTCGCTGATATCTGGATCGCCGTGGGAAACCTGTGTCCTGGATGTTTCGCTTTAATCTCGCGTGAAATCTCGCAGTCGCTCATTTCCGTTTACGACACCCCGCGGCTGTGTTGTCCTAGACCAGCTCAACAGCGCGGAAGATCCTCCTCTGACGTCTGTCTGTGCACTGTAGCCTCTTTTTCGTAGAATAGTAATTGAAATTTTTATTTTTATTTAATTTGATGTATTTAGATGAGTTATGCCAAGTTTTGCTTGACATTTACAAGTTTATTAATACAATAAAATAATTAAGATTTTTCAAGGAAGCTAAAGGCTTCAGAATAACAAGTAGGTGTTACATTGTTAGGTGTTTTGTTTTTATTAGTATAAGTGTATGTTTTAGACCGTTTCTGTTCTGTTGGCTCTCCCTGTTAGAATCTCTGCTATATTTATGTTTGGTGTTGAAAAGTGTTATTTGTGAAAGTTTCGTTTCGTACGTGTCACGAATAAAACAGAATCGGAAGTAATCTCTGGTTCACCTTCGTTATTTGTGGATTTTACTATGTGCAGTTATTGAAGTGTTACGATTTTACGCCTGTGGCTGATTGGTTTAAAAATACTGGACTGCACTTGCTATAATTTTGAAATCAGTCTCAATCCAACAGCAGTTAAACAATTTTCGTGATAAAGTTAACTTCCGTTCGCAACACTGAGCAATCGGCTAACTGTCATTTATTTGAAGAATTTCAGCGACTACATTGCAGCAACCTCTCTGACTTTCAGCGTGTAATCTGACGTGAAAACTTAATCACGACGAATATAAGTTGTCAAGACATTTATTTTCATTTCTGAGTGCTTGAAATTAATTCTAATTAAAAACAAATAGTGTCTGTTCATCGAATTAGATTGAGCTTGTTTAATAACAGGCCGTGTGGATAAACAATTTACGACGATGTCAAGCTACGATACGTCCAATTACTTCATCTTGGAACTCATCCATTTGGTCCGTGTTGTTACGTTACGTCCACTATTACTGTTTAAAGAGATTTTAATGAAATATGTGACTCATCTTCCCAGCTTTAAATAAAAAAGTGAACTGAACACGACCCTGGAGGTCAAAGGCATCTTCACCCGCCAACGTAACTAACTAAAATGTAGCACTCACGAAAGACTACAAAAAGGAGGAGGAGCCACAGCACTTACATGCAGACCTCCAGATCTCAGACACCCAGATCGGTAACCAACGTTTCTGTCTGAGTTAGTATTATATGCTGTTGTCCAGCAGGACGGGACGTAAATGTTAATTAAAAGTAACACCAGAACTACGGAGCACAGCAAAAGCGTAATGTAACTAACACGTATAGCTCCCGTGGGGACGTTGGTAGAGCATTAGATCGCCGCACGCAGGGTCACATGTTCAAATCCTACAGATAATTATTTTTTACTGTATTATGCGAGAAAGTTTCATATGGGGCTATTAATACTTCTGCAAGTGTGATTCAATTGTTTCTTTATTCCACGATTCCGATTGTTTATATTTATTGTGCGAAACAACAAATCCACCAGCTGATTCATCATGAGTGGTGCCCGATCTGTTGCACATGTCCGACAGAACGCCACACCTACCTATACAAAAGTTCTCTATGGGTTTGCTACTTTCAACTAACGAAGCGAAAGTAGACTGCCAAAAGAACATTGCTACAAACTCCGTAAAGTCTATTTAAATGTTAGGAATGTGTACTCCCATGTAACAGCTGCACGCGTAAACAATTGAAACAACAACGGGGTTTGAACACGGGACATTTGATACGACGATCTCACACTATCAGCTCATCCACGCGAGGTTTACAACATTTCCTGTGCTCCGTAGTTCTGGCGTTACTTTTAATTACGCATATTCTACTGGACGACAGCACATGGCACGAACTGAATTGGTGTTTTGTTAATACTCTATCGACATACAATGTTTGGTAGCAATCTGAGTGTCGGACATCTCGAGGTTTGGGTGTTAACACGAATATGGAAGGAACAGAATGGACATGGTTAGGCGAGATGGCGTCGTGGTTAACACACTGGACCCATTTTCGGATTACTTCGGCTTAAGCTTCCGCCAAACATACTGATACAAATTTCGAATGACTTACAGAAATCACTTCTGGCTGTAACCTCCCCTTTGAAAAATTAATGAATTACTGTGCTGATAAACCTCTTACGTTATTTGATTTTCAAACAGCTGAGCAGAACTGAACGTACTCAGACATTTCTCTCTTTACTTATTCTGATCAACACTAAACTGACACACAGTATTTTTAGCGCAACGCAATCTTTCAATATTCCCTACAAAAGAATGGCCGTGACTAACAATAACCTATACCTTTCATGAATCACCTCACAAAAATCTTCGTTACTCGAACTACTGCAATACAGCGAGCGCCAATACTGCCAGCTAAATAAAGGATTCTAACTATTGAAGGCACTAACTACTGATAGGCAAAGTTAGCAAATGAAAGATTTTTGATAGAGAACAAACAATGTATCTACTTTAATGGTGTTCAAAAGTCATATATATATATATATATATATTTCGTTTTTCTGACGGACACACGTCCAGATCGTCCGCTCTCAAAACTCTGCCATCTCTCTTCCTACATCAACCACCGCTGGCGGCTCACTTCCAACTGCGCAACGCTATACGTTGTTCACATCCAACTGCCCAACACTACAATAGCGAATATTCCAACAATGCCAACCAGCCACAGACTGCACACAGCACAGCCAGTAATTTTTCATACAGAGCGCTACGTGACGTTACCAACATAAAAATCTAAACAGCCTACTTACATAGCAAATCTGTATTGGCCAGTGCCCAAAACAATTTGTAAAATTTTTGTAGGACAGTTTTCAGCGGGATTAAGCAGTAGCATTCTTTCCTGAAAATGAAGGATAGGTGAATTGCGCCGAAATATCGATTCATGTTAATTTGAGCATCCGGCAGTAACCCGAGGAGACTTTCAAGAATTATTAAGCCGGGAAACTTCGGACAACTTTAAGGAATACAGCCAACAACGTTCTGTTGTCCATCCGATCCACAACGGGGTTCTTGATTTTGGTTGCGGTATTTGAGTAAGTGGCATCGGTTGTCGAGAAGTTGTTTGAGTAGTGCGTGTTTTGATTCTATGGTTGCCCACAATCGTAAGGATCTGAAGTCTTCCTTACTTCTAATTAAACAGGCGCCGGTCCCTCTATAGCGCGCTGTACTCCTGTGACTCGCTAACTGTTTAAAGAAGAGTTTTAAAGCATTCGATGCATGCGCTGTGCAGTCTTCTATCGAAGGCAGGCAGCACCGCTTTCGCTGTTCTAAAGTCTACCACTCCCTTCTCAACTTCTGGTTCACCGTCGTATAATTCGGTCCACGGTTTCTCTGAAAGCTTTTGATAACCGTTCCCTCTATATTTTATCACTACCACCTGGAGAATTCCAAAAGGCTGCAAAAACAGTTTTTTAAACGTAATCTGCAACCAAAGTGGTTTATTCTACAATGTCATTAAACAACATTAACTCCCATATCTGGATCTATACAGGGCTACTAAAAATAATTCATTCTTTTTCAAAGCTCTATTTTTCCAAACTGCTGAAAGTACAAATATGATTCATACATAAAAAGATCCATATACTCACCAAGTTTGCACTCTGTGCTTTAAAAATGTTCTTTGAGAGTCCGTCTGAGCACACGACACACGTCCAAGTGGCGGTCAAGTTCATTCGACACATTGTTTAGTAACACCCTGTCAGTGACAATCACAGCAGCATTAATGCGTTGTCTGAGCCATTCGAGTTTCCTAGCAGTGGGGTGCACAAATACGACCGTTAAAGTACCGAAAAAAGTCAGAAGGCATTACATCTGGCAACCTGGAGGCCAAGCAAACAGAGCCACATTACCTTTAACATTACGCTCAGTCCAGCGATGCGGGAATTTTGACGTTTACATAGCGACGTACATCGTACATGAGGGGCTGCCTCGTGTGTTAGGAGCAGAAAGTCTCGTAATCTGCAGTCAGTTGTGAAAATCACCACATCTGCAGCGTTTCGTGATAAGAGGTACCCGTCACAGTATTCTCACAGGAAAAGAAAACTGTCTATACAACTTCGCCTGTGACTCTGCACAGGAAACATCAAGCTTCGGCGAATCTCGTTCATCTCTCCCAAATTCATGAGGCTTTTCAGTGCCCCAAACTTCCACATTGCGGCTATTAACCTTTCCTGATAAACCGAAGGTTGCTTTGTCGCTGGATATCATCTCAGAGACGAAATGTTGATCCTCAGATGCTTTCTGTATTTTGATGCAAAACAGAAGACACCGGCCATAATCCTGCGGTTTTAACTGTTGCAGGTGCTGCAGACGTTTAGGTCTGAGGAGTAACCGCCGTCACAAAATCTCTCGCGCATTTCGCTGTGGTATTCACAGTTCGTGGCTTGCGCGGACTGTTGGGTTTTTTGGACTGCATTCGAAACTTTCCCTCCCAGTCTCCACAGTTGCATCTGGTACACTTGATCGACCGGTACTTTTCTCTTTACAGACACAACCAGTGTCCCTCAATTGTCGATACCAACGCACAAAGCTCGTTTCCATGACGGATCTTTTCCGTAATTCCTTCTGCATGCATGCTGCACTGCTGAAACACACAAACATCTCGGATATTCCAACACGCAATGCTTTGTCGCCATTTTATCGAGGCACTACACTCGTAACTACAACTGGTGCGAACTCCGTGAGTTTACGGTTCTGTTCATGTACTAATCACATTAGCACATCTAATACTTCGGAAGATATATAACTTCGAAAGCGAATGAATCATTTACGTGCATCTACATACATACTCTGAATACCACTGTAAGTGCGTGGCAGAAGGTACGTAGTAAATAGGATTGTTATAATTATCATTGTACTACTTTTATAATCTCTATTTTTTTTCTTTAACATTAATACTGTATAACATGTTATATCTCCTTAATGTTCTGTAGAAACTGAAATTTGTTGAATCTGAGTATGCCTGGTTAGGTGTAAGAGAGGGCCTGAAGGCCCTAATCATGCCAGGTAAAATAAATGCATAAATAAATAAATATACTACCGGACGTTGGCGTTCCTTCCCGTTGCAAGTGCGTTTCTGCGTAAAGAGCGACGGCTTAAACGCCCCAATGCGCGCTATCTTTCGCTGAGTTTGTCTTCGCAGTCCCTACATACGCGACGTACAGTGGACTGAAATATATTCCTCACGTCTTCAGTCGATGCTTGTTCTTGAAACTTAGTCAACAGGCTTTCGCGGAATAGTATTCAAGCAAAGCCAATTCACGTTCTTCGTTCTTTCCGTGACACCCCGTTGTGACAGCAATCTGGTTAGTTAGGTTTAAGTAGTTCTAGGGGACTGATGACCTCAAAAGTTAAGTCCCATAGCGCTCAGAGCCATTTGATTTTTGAGATTTGGCATTACTCTACATTCAAAGCAAGCTGCCAATGTTTGCACCACTTTGATATCTTATAAAAATATAGTTGGATATTTGAGCTGCTGTGTTTCACATAGTATTTTACCAGTAAACTCCTGATTCTTTAAAGAATCTAACTCCCATGTACTCAAATTGTTACTGTAGAAATCAGTCGTGCTTAATCTGCCTGATTCTGTTCCATATTAAGGTTCCATTATCCTATCATAGCACGTATTTCCCGCAGCTTCTGGTCTAATGGTTAGTATTGCAGCCTATAAGTCGCTAGTCCCGGGTTCGATTCCTGGCTGGCTCGGAAATTTTCTTCATTCGAGGACTAAATGTTCATGTTGTCTTAATCATTTCATCTCATTACCGACGCACAAGTCGCCGAAGTGGCGTTCAATAGAAATACTTGCACCAGACGGCCGAACAACACCCAACCAATGTCATCATACGATCATTTCCAACACGTTATAACACTGTAGTGTAGGATTTGGATAACGAACAAGATGTTCATGATGTGTAATGACTTTCAACGTTACCAATTCACATACACAATATTTATTTATACACATTATACGGACCGATGCAACTTATACACATGGCGTCTCAAAACACACTGCCCAAGGTCCAGAGATACTGTTTTTGCAGCGGTATTCTTGGGGACGGAAGTCCATACAGCTTGTGTCCCCACAACCCCTTAGCACTCGATCTCCAAGTTATAACCCTATTCGAGCCAGTTCTGGTCATTGGACTGTTTCAGTTCTGTGATTTCATTTTTTATGTGATTCGCTTCTGGATACTATCTGTGAAGAGTTCGTTCTTGAAATTCAGATTGTTTAGGAACTGACTGAGATTCAGGTGCACTTTGTTTCTGCCTTCCGCTCTATGATATTACCTTGGGGATATGACTGGGTGGCATTACGGTCGCTCATGTTCAGAAATTGTTGGACGCTCCAATAATAAAGTCATTCATTACTTTTCCGTTGGTTAAAATTACACAACTATGTTTAGAAGTGTGGGAGGTTGACAATTTGCTGTTATTCTACGATATCATTTTCTTCTGCTATTCCTAGAACTTGATTTTTATTTTTGTCGCTTGATCGTCAGTGCCTGACCTCGAACTGCCCGGCACAATTCTTGTTTAATAATCATACGCTAGAGTGTTAAGTAAATAACAGATCTTACAATGTCATTTGAATTATGTGAAACTACATTTGGTGTTCCGTAGGGTTCTGTCGTACATCAGTTACTGTTCAGCTTCTAAATTTAAACGTGTTTGTCAGGGGACAAAATTAGACACCCTGATAGACAGTACAAGTATTGTTGGAAAACTGTGCAAAAGAAGAATTTGGGTATTCGTAAAAGTTATTAACACATATACCACTAACGTCTCAGCTAAGAAAATAGAGAAAAAAGTAGTATAGCTCACCCAGCTGTATCATCTTCGATAAAAATAGTGTAACAACGTGAAATAAATGCATTAAAAATGTGTAAGTTGTTATGCCTATGTTGACAACACTTTTAAACGTTATATCAGTTCTGCAATGATTTTTCCAATTTCAAGTTCGGAAACATTACGCACAAGAATAATTGCCAACTTTGGAAACATAAAACTTGAAAAATTACGTTTTGCAATGGGATGGAATTTCAGAATAGCTTTTCACTTAGGCTTATCACATCAAAGAAAGTAATTAGAAACATGTATTAGAGGAACACATTAAAAAAGTACGTGGGGAAGTATGTCGTCAAACGAAGTTTTCCTCTACAATAATGTTCTTGTGGCTGATCCAAAGAACGCACGTCTATTAAAAATTAAAGCTCCTAATGACTAAATTATGAAAGAATTTTAAATTTTAAAATTCTATCAACAACAATGTGAAATACTGAAAATCAAATTTTTGTTGTTCCTGGAAGCCGTTAGATAGGGAATCTGCGACTGGTATCGTACACCGTTTAACCGTTCAGTTGTTCTTCCGGAAACTTAACTTACGACAAAATGTGCTACACAGCGATATGCTCGCGTACGGTTCACTTGTATCTACGTTATCAAAATGAAGGCAGCAAGGAGGATACATTGACATGTTTACGTTTATAGAACTATATATGACAGCCTTCCAACTTCAGTTCACTGCTAGGGCTCTTCGCCCTGCGTTATACAGTCCCGTGAGTTCGGATTCATTAGGGCCTATGTTCGTTGCTGTTACTAAACTACAGTGGCACTCAGACTAGCTTTCCCATAAAGCACCCAAACTAGATTTCCCACAAACAGATTTGCAATTTCACTGTTGATTGGTCATCTAAATACTCAAACAACAATTCTCTAAAAGCGGGTCTGTCTGCCGGATTCCGGTTCCTTCTAGATTTTCGCTCCAGGTCAGCTTTCCACAGAATCGTAACTGTGTTGTCCGGTTTACTTTTTGCGAGAGCGGAGTGATTTGGTGAAGAAGAAGTTGTAGCAGTAGACTGACCAGGCAATTGATTTTCTTTATTTATTTGATGACAGTTTTTTATTATTTTTGTTTATGAGATGGAAAGAGGCACATGAATGCTGATATACGCTGATGGTCTAATACGAGACGACCACTGCCGAGCAAGAGATTGAATGTCGCCTGATGCTGCTGTGGGCAAGTGATGCGGTAAGGAAAGTACATAAGCAGAACACACGAACAGATAAGTGTGCAATGTATAGGACATCCACATCTCTGAGCACGCGGAGGTCGGAGGTTTGCCCGCTCCCTAAAGCAGGACAGGCGGAAATCAGTGACTGATCTGCCACATTACAATGTTCAAATTTTTCAGAGCACAGTGTTCAGTGCACATTGTTTAAATGGGCTCCGCAGTAGACGCCCCCTGCGTGTACCTATGTTTAGGTAACGAACTGTAACCTCTCTGACAGGAAATCACGAATCCAGACACGTAACTGAGACGATATTCCACACGCACGCAATTTCACAAGAAAACGCTTGTGTGAAACAGTGTCAAAAGCCTTTCGGAAATCCAGAAATACGGGATCAATTTGAGATCCCTTATCAATAGCACTCAACACTTGGTGTTAGTAAAGAGCTAGTTGTGTTTCACAAGAACAATGTTTTCCAAATCCTTGTTGACTATGTGTGTCAATAGACCGTTTTCTTCGAGGTAATTCATAATGTTCGAACACAATATAAGTTCCAAAATCCTGCTACATATCGACGTTAATGATATGGGCCTGTAATTTAGTGGATTGCTCCTACTACCTTTCTTGAATGTTTGTGTGACCTTTGCAATTTTCCGTCTTTGGTTACGGATCTTTCATCGTCGAACGGTTGTATATAAGTATGGAGCTATTTTGTAAGCATACTCTGACAGGAACCTAACTAGTATACAATCTGGACCGGAAGACTTTCTTGTGGTTAGTGATTTAAGTTGCTTCACTACTCCGAGGATATCTACTTCTACACTACTCATGTTGGCAGCTGTTCTTGATTCGAATCTTGTAATATTTACTTTGTCTTCTTTTGCGAAGGCATTTTGGAAGGCTGTGTTTAGTAACTCTGCTTTGGCAGCACTGTCTTCGATAGTATCTCCATTGCTATCGCGCAGAGATGGCATTGATTGTGTCTTCCAGCTAGGATACTTCACATACGACCAGAATCTCTTTGGATTTTCTTCCAGGTTACGAGACAAAGTTTCGTTGTGGAAACTATTACAAGCATCTCGCACTGAACTCTGCGTTGAATTTCGAGCTTCTATAAAAGATCGCCACTTTTGGTGATTTTGCGTCTGTTTGAATTTGGCATGTTTTTTTTCCTTGTTTCTGCAACAGTTTCCTGATCCGTCTTGTGTACCAAAGAGGAAAAGTTCAAAGAATGGCAGCGGGTTTTATATTATTGCGAAATAGAGGAGAGAGTGTCAGTGAAATGATACAGGATTTGGGGTGGACATCATGAAAACAAAGGCGTATTTCTTTGCGGCAGAATCTTCTCACGAAATTTCAGTCATCAAATTTCACCTTAGAATGCGAAAATATTTTGTTGACACCGACCTACATAGGGAGAAACGATCACCATAATAAAATAAGGGAAGTCAGAGCTCGCACGGAAATATATAGGTCTTCGTTTCTTCCGCGCCCTATACGGGATTGGAATTACAGAGAATTGTCAAGGTGGTTCGATGAACCCTCTGCCAGGCACTTACATGTGATTTGCAGAGTATCCGCATAGATGAAGATCATCAGTTAAGACTGCAGTATGCTCGGGCTAATCGAGATAGGTCTGTGGATCAGTGTAAACGTTGCCTAGTCTGATGAATCACGTTTCTCGTTACACCAGGTCGCCACAGCCAGGCGAACGTCTGCGCCAATTCTGCGACGCACCTGTGAGTGCAGTAGGTCTATTATGCTATGTGCGGCTTTCACCTGGGCTTCCTTGGGACCTATGGTAGTAATCAGAGACCTCGTGACAGCTATGGACTACGTGAACATTATTCTCTTCAGAATACAGTCACATATTATTCTCTTCATGCTTGAGTCCATCTCTGATGGCGTTGGCATCTTCCAGCAGTATCATGTCCGCATCACAAGATCAGAATTGTGCTGCAATGGTTTTGGGAGCATAATGGTGAACTTACGTTGAGGTCTTGGCATTCAAATTTGCCGGATCTGATCCCGATGAAACATATGAGACACGATTGCATGCCAGCTCCTCCCTCACATTTACAGAAATTACATGCCGTGAGCGTTGACATTTGGTGCCACATACCTCTGCGTGTCACGCAAAATCGCCGCTGTGCTACGTTCAAAATGTGGGCCACCACGCTATTAAGCAGGTGGTAATGATGTTCTGGCTCTTCGATGCAATAATTGGCAAAATCGAACTGTTTGGCAACAGATCCTGCATAGCAAGCTAATTGTCAATTTGCCATACCAATCATAACTTTTAGTGGCACGCCTTGTTGTAGATGACCAGTGGCTGGTGGCAAAACTTTCGATTATTCTGTTGACAGGATTAAGAAAATATCCTTACGCACTGGGAACTCTTATACCCAATCCATTTATACAAAACGTTGAAAATGAATGACATTCTATAAGTTATTACTTCAAACTTTTCCGTTACACGCGCGATCTAGGTGTTGTTTTACGTTCTAGTCTGTCATCAGGTCCTGTCGGAATGCTGTAGCAATAAGCGGTTAGAAGCAAAGGGAGTGAATGCAAACCCTCGTCACGTGCTCACTACATTAGTTCTGAGTGATCACTATTTTGAGATATTTTTACCATGATCTTTCTTCATAGCTACATTTGTTACCTATTCTTTCCACCCATTAGTTGAGGTTCTTTTTAGGCTCTCGTAGAATTAAGACAACGGGAGGAGAAACCTTCTTATCGTTGAAAATATTATTTCCATCGTATGCACTCAGTTTATTGTAGCTGTGAAAAAGTACAGCGATTCTCTGACTTCGCTACTGCAGAGATATTCCGTAGTTCATATGTTGCACCTGACATGTCGTTACTGAATTTTGGTTTATGTAAATTTTATTAAAAATTCTAGACATTAGCTGTATCTCCCATAAAAAATATATAGATTAGAACGTATAACTGGGACTGTTGACTTCCTATCTTTGGTTAAAATTGAAATAATCGCTGCAAAATATTCCACTGGTTACGCTAGTTTACGCAACAACCAAGCCTTCAGGGACGTTCATTAATATTCTTACGACCTTTTTCCTGATAAATTTTAAAATTTTCCAACGCGTTTTTCACTGATCGTATATACTAAAAAAATTTGTGAATCAGCTTCTATTTATTCTTCACTAGTAATCACTTACAATATTTAACAAAATTTTGTGTCGTAATGAAACATAATACTTTCAATGTTGTGATTAGCCTGGCAGATAAAACTTTGCTTTCGGCAGGTGGACAATAACTCTTTAACAACATCACAAAATTGCAACGTTTGATGTATTTAGAATAATTGATTCGTTCTTTGACCGTGTGCAGAACGTCGTCATCTCCTGTGGGCTTGCCATCGGCTGGTAGGTTTTTCCATGGCTGACGTTAATCAGAACTGTTAGGAATAGGATTACCACCTATCCGATTTTATAGGAATCTTCCCTATTTTTCTGTATCCATCCCAACTCCCCATATTAGCATAACGGGCCGTACTCGAGTCCCTACTTCCTTGGTTCCGTTTGCCATTTTGCATCTATGGAAACTGTTCTTTGGGGAGAATTCTATCATCTTGTTCTAGATGACAAGAAGCTTCTAAAGGCCGCTACATTAGGTAATATGTACGTTTGTAAGTTCCGGCCCCAGGCCCACTGATTTTCACCAATTTATAAGATAAACACTGTTAATTTTTAAATAGTGTAAGCTTCAAGTGTGATATTTGTAGTTTAGTTGTGGTGAGAGGATAAAAACAGACGAATGTTAGACAGACCTGCACATTTAATACATAAAGTGCTACCTTTCGTTCGAAATGTCCCGGTTCTTAACTCGTCACAGGTACCAACACCGGTTACAGAGCAAATTGATCCGCTCTGGCTCGGGTGACATGCAACAAACAAAATAAATGCAGTTACATAGTTTTTTTCACTGCTTTGACTTAACATAAGGTGTACAACTTTGCTTCCGCCGTTTTTCCCCAACATTTGAGGCTTTAATGAAACAAATTGGTTACACATGTATCATTCAAAGTATTTTCCATCGCTGGCCACTACTTTCTCCCATCTTTCGGGCAGTGCACGAATCCTGCATCGAAAAAATTGTTCATCTTTTGAAGCGATCCACAAATCCATCCAATTTGTGACTTCTTCATGAGATCGGAAGTGTTGGTCAGCCATTGATCTAAACAGGCGATAGAGGGAGCAATGTCTGGAGAATACGGCGGATGGAGTAGGACTTCCCATTTTAACGTTTCCAAGTACGTTTTGACCTCTTCCAACGTGGGATCGAGTGTGGTCGTGCTGCAAAATCACTTTACCGTGCCTCTCGCTGTATTGTGGCTGTTTGTCTTTTAATGCTCTGCTCAAACGCATTAATTGCGTTCGATAACGAGCACCTGTGGTTGTTTCACTTGGTTTTAACACCTCATAGTACACGACACCGAGCTGGTCCCACCAAATGCAGAGCATGATCTTGGAGCCGTGAATATTCGGTTTGGCCGTCGACGTGGAAGCATGGCCGGGATATCCCCATGATTTTTTGCGTTTAGGGTTATCGTAATGAACCCATTTTTCGTCCCCGGTCACAATGCGATGCAGAAATTCCTTCCATTTTTGCCTCTGAAGCAACTGTTCACAAACACACAAACGCCGTTCAACGTCTCTTGGTTTCAGCTCACACGGGACCCAAGTTCCTTCTTTCTGAATCATGCCCATAAACTTGAGACGTTTTGAAATGGCTTGTTGTCTCACTCCCATTAATCGTGCCAATCTGTCTTGAGTTTGACGCAAGTCTTCACTCAGCAATGACTCAATTCTGCATCTTCGAGAACATTCTCTCATCCACCACTATGCCGGTCCATGAGGTTAAAATCACCGTTCGTGAAGCGTTGAAACCACTCACGACACGTTCTTTCACTAACAGCGTCCTATCATACGTACTTGAGAGCATTCGATGAGACTCAACCGCTGTTTTCTTCATACTGAAACAAAACAGTAAACCTCCCGCAAATGACGAGAATTAGGCTCGTCAACTGGCAGTTTCAATCAAGAACAACTTCATGTTGCAGACACAAATCGAGAAATGTTTGAATGAGGTTATGTTGACTGAGGTCCGAGTTAACTGCGTGGCGTCTGCGATCTGCTTCTTTCGACCGCTGCTTACCGTTGTCGCCACCTATTGGCAAACGGCGGAAGCAGAGTTGTACACCTTGTACAGGGCTATTACAAATGATTGAAGCGATGTCATAAATTCACTGTAGCTCCATTCGTTGACATATGGTCACGACACACTACAGATACGTAGAAACACTCATAAAGATTTGTTTGGCACTTCAGGTTTCTGCCGCCAGAGTGCAGTGAGACAAAATGGCGACAGGAGCCGAGAAAGCGTATGTCGTGCTTGAAATGCACTCACATTAGTCAGTCATAACAGTGCAACGACACTTCAGGACTAAGTTCAACAAAGATCCACAAACTGCTAACTCCATTCGGCGATGGTATGCGCAGTTTAAAGCTTCTGGATGCCTCTGTAAGGGGAAATCAACGGGTCGGCCTGCAGTGAGCGAAGAAACGGTTGAACGCGTGCAGGCAAGTTTCACATGTAGCCCGGGGAAGTTGACGAATAAAGCAAGCAGGGAGTTAAACGTACCACAGCCGACGGTTTGGAAAATCTTACAGAAAAGGCTAAAGCAGAAGCCTTACCGTTTACAATTGCTACAAGCCCTGACACCCGATGACAAAATCAAACGCTTTGAATTTTCGGCGCGGTTGCAACAGCTCATGGAAGAGGATGCGTTCAGTGTGAAACTTGTTTTCAGTGATGAATGGTGAAGTGAACAGACACAATGTGCGAATCTGGGTGGTAGAGAATCCTCACGCATTCGTGCAGCAAATTAGCAATTCACCAAAAGTTAACGTGTTTTGTGCAATCTCACGGTTTAAAGTTTACGGCCCCTTTTTCTTCTGCGAAAAAAACGTTACAGGACACGTGTATCTGAACATGCTGGAAAATTGGCTCATGCCACAACTGGAGACCAACAGCACCGACTTCATCTTTCAACAGGATGGTGCTCCACCGCACTTTCCATCACGATGTTCGGCATTTCTTAAACAGGAGATTGGAAAACCGATGGATCGGTCGTGGTGGAGATCACGACCAGCAATTCATATCATGGCCTCCACGCTCTCCTGACTTAACCCCACGCGATTTCTTTCTGTGGGGTTATGTGAAAGATTCAGTGTTAAAACCTCCTCTACCAAGAAACGTGTCAGAACTGCGAGCTCGCATCGACGATGCTTTCGAACTCATTGATGGGGACATGCTGTGCCTAGTGTGGGAGGAACTTGATTATCAGCTTGATGTCTGCCGAATCACTAAAGGGGCACATATCGAACATTTGTGAATGCCTAAAAAAACTTTTTGAGTGTTTGTATGTGTGTGCAAAGCATTGTGAAAATATCTCAAATAATTAAGTTATTGTAGAGCTGTGAAATCGCTTCAATCATTTGTAATAACCCTGTACATCAGAGGCGTTACTTAAAAATAACACTCTCACCTACCTTCACTATCTCTCCAGGAACATAGTTCGACGAAAAGTTTTGCATGCTAGAGGGTACAATAAAAGAGTTTTGCATGAATTAATTGGCGTAGATAACCTTTTTAAGGCTCTCTCTCTCTCTCTCTCTCTCTCTCTCTCTCTCTCTCTCTCTCTCTCTTCCCCCCCCCCCTTTATAAAAAATACTACTACGTCTTCCACATGTTGTGTTGCACAGAAATGTGATAAGTGAGTCTGTTGATTGTTGTAGGACGAACACGCTGTACGCGGCGCTGGAGCAGCGGCTGTCGCTAGAGGAGGCGCGTCTCACGCGTCTGCAGCAGGAGT
Organism: Schistocerca serialis cubense; assembly: GCF_023864345.2. Classification (NCBI taxonomy): domain Eukaryota; kingdom Metazoa; phylum Arthropoda; class Insecta; order Orthoptera; family Acrididae; genus Schistocerca; species Schistocerca serialis. The sequence continues at coordinate 874,840,093 of NC_064639.1, forward strand.
CGCAGCGCGTGCTGAAGGAAGTGGAGGAAGCGACGGGACACCTGGAGACGGCCACGGCCAGCTCCAGGGACCGCCGCAGCCGCCGCCTTGCCCCGTGATGCCGATACTCCACTCCACCACCTGCAGGAGCCCCACCGCCGAAGGCGCCTTGCGAGGTGGATTCGGTCAATGTTGCCCCATATTACGCCAAGAGAGGGATACACCAGTGATTTATGAGCTCACGCAGGTATTAGGAAACAAACATCTGCTCACGAAAAAATAAGAAACACTGTTAACTGGCTCCCGAATAATCGGTTTTGTCGGAAAGCAGTTTTTCTCGTACCCAAAATGAAAGCGATCACCATAGAGTACTTCGATATACTGTGCACGTGACAAAATGAAGTTTGCAGCCACCACACAAAGCCGGTGGCATGGCGTTATTTTCTGTACTGAAGATGGCCTGGAAATCTGTAGCTTTGGGCATTTTAGATGTTTGTGTATAAATGCAAGTGCTGAAGTTGGCGGTACGATGAACACAGTGTTGTTTTTCAGGATGAGGTGGGAGCACTATTAAAGTGTAATACATGTGCAGTAAAGGATAACATACAAAGCCTGTCTTGTGTTACAGGCTGGTCGTATCTGCCACACTCCTTGTGGGTGTCAACAAAATCTAACTACTGCTTTTGAGCCACAATAATGAACCAGAAAAATGAATCGGTGATACCAGAGTCGGGGGTGTGAATAGTGTCGATCACCTGTTCATGTGTCATCTGTCACTGCTCCACAGCTGCAGGCAGTCACTGAGACATCACCTCCAGCAGTCTCTGTTTCGCAGGAGCATTCGTGGTCTCTTTAAACTGCGGCATCTTGATTGTGCACACTATACCCATTTTGTTTTGATTGACATACACCTGACAAAGCCTTCTCGATATTACTTTCTTTTTTTCCCCTTTTTGTTACCCTTTACTCACATTATTGACTGTCTCTAGTTTTCTCGATATCCACATATCGACTCGGTGACTATCGAGACTTCAAACCAGTAGTACTCCATTATACATACTGTGAGTAAATGCTAATCGATTATATTTTTCATATTAAAATGCATTTATTACTCAAAATGTGACTAATAAAAATATACAAGGAATTTTAGTAAATATCTGAAAATCTTGTCATTCATTCTTGCTAGACACTTCTGGATTGGTCCTTACTTACTCATATTCCAGACCTATTGTGACACTGAAGCAATTTTAGATCATCAGGGATTTGTATTTGCATGCAGAACTTTCACGATGGTTTTCAGTTATGAGATGTTAGTGTGGACTAATGTAAGATACACAGAGGCCAGTATCAGATTATGTTTTACCCACTTGCATACATTTTAAACATGCGAAATGTATATGTCCAAATAATTCATCATTTATTTGATGTTTCAAATAATAAATTGTCTTTGTGTATGAGCAATGTTCCTTGCACATAATTTTATGCAGCACCTCTGTGCTGGAGTGACGGCCTTAAAACTTAATGCTGAGGAAACTTTCATAACTACATACTAGCTTTTCCTCCTCTTTATTCTGTCCTTCACAAAGTTTTCATGTAAAATGAATAGAAAAATCAAAAAGACAGTTTTAGATCAGGAAGTATCAGTATTGCCGACAAGCAAGTAATCAAATTGAATATAAAAATATCACCTGTAATTTCAGTTAGTGAAATCATTAATAAGTTGAAAACCAGGAATATATTAATTCTGTAAGGACTGTTCATAATCAAACTTGGACATTACCACAAATATACTAATTAACATATATCTGTTACAATGTGCATCATGATTTCAGTTAATTTTATTCATTTTCCCAGTATTACATGTGTGTGGCAAAATCATGTAACAAATATAAATTTTGTTGTAACAAATAGGGAGGCAAGTGTATCCAATATGTCATGTAACATTGCTGTAATGTTTCCTTCCATCCATTTTAGACTTCTTCCTTTGCTGAAATGTGACTGGAAGATTAAGTAAATTTTTATAAACATAGTTTGCAAGAAAAACACCTTTTGGAAACTACTGCAGTCTACATACAACTGATGCAGAACTGGCCACCACAAGAAAGTTGTTCTGTAGATGGGTTTGTAACTGAAAAGAATGATAAGATTTACACTTATACCGTGAAACATTTGCAGTACATCTTACACTTTAAAGTTGTATTCACTTGAAGAATAAAGAGCTGATAAGCACCTCTATGTTAGGAATGAGCTGAAAACTGAAAGCAGACTGATGTTTTTAGACATTTATTAGTTAGTATGTAAATGTTTGCCAATAATACTTCCATGCTATAAAAGTGCCAATAGATACAGAGTAAAGAGAATAGATTCCAAATGCCTTCTTTGTGGTATGATTTCCCAGCTTCAGCTGAAAACACAGAAATGTTTTTGGGGGACAACTTCAAAGTATAATAATTAGTGACTGCTTTTTATCTTCATAACTGAAAGACTTAATGGGAAAAACAAATGAGAAATTGAAGGAAAGCTAGTTTTTTATATGCTGGATTTACCAGTTTTTAGATATGATAATATGAGCATAAAAATATGCTCGGTTTTTTATTTAATGCTGAGATAATTTTAAATTTGTACTGACTGAAGGTATGTTACTGAATTGTGTGTCATTGTCTATTAGAAACAGAGTTTAAGGCAATATAAAGCTGTAATGTTACCTGAGAATATAGAATCATCATCAAAATAACAAATATTATGCCCAGAAACCTGATCTCTCTTTTAAATGAAAGCTCTCTGTGTGAGACTTGCAGTTTAGCCTGGCAAAGAAATGCCTTGCTTTAATACATTATTGTGTTGTTTCTATAAAGTCTACATGTATAAATGAAAACCCAGTCCCAAGAAAAATATTATGCATTTATAGTTCAGTATAAATGCAAATACAACAAAACTGAACTGTTTCTTGCATTAGCATCCTAAAATCTTTCATGTGAACTTTTGATGTACTATGCAGACATTTATATCTTAAAGGTTACCTAGTACTGAATCAGTATACCAAACAGTGTTGACATGAAAATGTTTGTAGGACACTTAAAATATATGGGAAGCTATAAACCAAAGTATGCCAATTTAATTGAAAAATATATTGTGATAGGTATGTAAATGTATTTAAAATATGTACCGCTTGTACCAGTTTTGTACTTTTCTGTTAATACATTTATGTAACTTAAGAATTATTGTGTGACAAAACAAACTGTCTGTATTCCCAGCAATGACTGTATCACATAGTTTGTTCTAATGTTTCATTTTCTGTATTTGAATATTGACAGATCTGTCATAAATCTTTTAAACAAATAGCAGTCTATCAAGTTTATGCTTATTCATTCATTCACCATGTTCTATAGAACCAAAAAAGAAATAGAACCTTCAGGGATATGGACTGGATCAAGGTATACATCAACATAAGATGAAGATAGAAAAATATTAAAAGCTGAAATGTACAATGTTGATGTTTCACAATACTATTTATGTTATAGTCCATTGTGAACTGGCTTTTGGATTTTTAGTCCATCTGTAGACAGCTTAAGACTAAACAGATAATCCACATCCCATCGCAACAGCTTTAAGCTGTACGAGGATTGTGTTTACAAAGATATGCGACATTTTATCTTTAATGTTCTAGGTACTCTGTTATAGAGTAAAAACAGTGACGCAGCAAATAAGACCTCATGGCTTTTCTAAATTGTATGGTTTTCCTCAATAGACTTTATATTTATTGAGAGCTTACTCAACAGTTGTAGGTCCAAATGGAATGCTCCCATTTGACAAAGTTGTTTATTAACATGTAACATGTGCACATATGAGTTTATTCTAGTCTACTGTTTATGAATTTCATTATTTTTCTTTGGTCTATATTTGGTCGACAGTATCAGTTTTTTTTAGAATAGAATACAAATACAAATAAGCAAGAAAGTATTAGGATCTTCGGCTTTCCAAAACTGGGTTTGTATGAGTCTCTCATTTTGGTGAAAAGCTTTAATGTTTCCAGGTTGGTGGAAATCTTAAAATGCTGCTACATTTTAAGAAGTGTTATACTCTCTAGTTTTGCTTCTATGTGTGATCCTCATGGCTCTCTTCTGGATTCTAGAAGTTCTAAGGGCATCTAGAGAATTGTCCAGAAGCTGTACCTGCTTACTTCCACTTAGTACCCAGTACATTCAGCACTGACAGTGGCCAACACACAGAATTTAGAATTTACTCACCTTCACACATCCTACATGTTACTGATGCCATTATTTACATACATAAATAAGAGACATAATGTACATAAAAGCTTCATAGTATTTACATTAGTGACTCGCTGTTGCACATAATGTGAAAATTACATATGCAGGAACCTTTTAACCAGTGATCTATTACAACTTTAGTATGACAGTAGTCAGAACTTTGTCGCTTCCATCTGATGCCTCATACTCTTTTTCTGGGGTAGCACACTTCGTTCTTAAATCTCTCTGAATGTATATCAATTGATTGTCCAGTTCTTGTACAGCTATCCTAAGGTTAAAATTATTTAAATTCTCTTTAACACTGAGAAGGCAACTATATTTGAATATACTAGGGACTGTCACAATATTGGGCTCCTCAAAGTGATGTTTACAAGATTCTCTTATAATAAGTGCTATTACACATCTGATAGCCTTTTTTTGCTACTTGAGTACAGTTTTTGAGCTGAAGCAGTTACCCCATAGAAGAGTTCCAAAGGTAAGTGGGGAGGGGAAAAAAGCAAAACATGCGACCCTAGTAGGATTTGGCTTACAATATTCCTCAGTTTGTACAGCAGACAAATCACTCATAAAAGTTTTGAGCACAATTTTTCTGTGTGACTCTCCCACCTGAGTTTCTTATCTATGTGGAAACCTAATAGTTAGATTCCCCCCCCCCCCCCTTCATTGGAGGTGCGTAAATTGAAAACTGGGTCTTCTGTTTTACTGTTATTAATTTGTAAATAATGAACCCAGTACTGAGCCCTGTGGAATGTCTTTTGTAACAGGTAACAAGTCTGACCTTTGGTTTTTGTTGCTAGATATGACTTAGTAAGATGATTGGCATTATCTTCAACTCTGTGGTACTGGAACTTGTTAATAAGTATACTATGGGATACAGGATCAAAAACTTTCCTCGGATCTAGAAGAGTCACAAAGGTTATTTCTTGGTCTCAAAAGAATGTTCCTTTTGTGATGATAGTCTCAGCTGCTTTGAGAGTGGAAAGATGAGGTCTGAAACCATATTGTGATGAACTAAGTAGATTTTTTTGCTCGAAGTGCTGGCTCACTATTTGTGCGTATAATATTCTATAATTTTTGATAGGATTTGTATGAGTGAGACAAGATATTTATCAGGGGATGCTTTATCACCTTTCTTATTGACAGGTGTTACATTAGTAATTTTTAAGCAATCTCGAAGAGTCCGTCCTGTAGCATATAGTTGATGATTTTGATTAGTGGCAGTAGAATTTCTTTCTTTATATTTTTTATTAGATGACTTGAAAGTCCATATTAGGCGGTTAAGGGTAGGTTAGGGTAGGTTAGGGTAGGTTAGGGTAGGTTAGGGTAGGTTAGGTTAGGTTAGGTTAGGTTAGGTTAGGTTAGATTAAGTGCTTTTGGCTTGCTAAGTTCGGCAACTGCTTCGCTAACCTGTCTGTGGGATACACAAGACCAGCAGAAGTTGTCATGTTCTTACTCTCTAGAGCTGAAAGCAAAACTACAGCTTTATTTGCGCATTCAGTAAGCTTTTTATTTGAGCCAGAACTGGTAAAGTTCGCATTTAAGATGTTTGGTTGAACTGGAATGCTGTGTTTATTTTCAGAGACTACCTCTGCTTTGATAGCTTTCCATGCTGCTTTACACTCATTTGTCGAACTGAATATGTAATTGTCATTAGCTTCCCTCTGTGCTGCTCTAATCTCTCATCTATACACCCTTCTCACTGCTGTGTAAGTTTCCTTCTCAGCTTGACTCTGTTGCAATCTGTAACAGTGCGCCATCATTTCTTCCATAACTTTGCGCGGATGTGGCTGGTAAATATTTATCAGTTCTGCTTTGTGTGTTTTTGTGGTACTTGGGACAAAATGAGTCAATATTTTATATTAATAATTCTAAAAATTTTGGTATTGGACCATTCTTTATTACTAGGGGACTGGTATGTTGATATAACTATTAGTTCTTGACTTGGTATAAAGATTGCTGAAACTTCAAAAACAGCTTCTGCACATAGAAAACATGCATCTATTTCTTTGTATTTGAAATTATTTGTTTCTTTGATAAAGAATGAAACACCATGCTTCAAATTTGTTCTGTAGTAACATGTTGCTAACTAGTATATCACGGTATGGTACACTTAATCCAAATTGATAATAAATTAACCAGTGTTCATTTACTACCAAAAATCACAATTTAATTCTTTCGACCAGTACTCAATTTCTGTAAGTTTATTTTCAAGTGACTATTAAGACACTTCTTTGCATTATTGCCTGCCGAGTTGGACACAAAATTCTTGACTACTGTCATCTGGTTGCCCCAGGTGAAGTGCATCAGATGACTTACCCTGCACCTCCCCTGTGTGACTCGCCATAAAAAATGCTGATGTTCCTTCCTAGTGCATCTCAGATGAGGTGTTTTTCTCTGCTGGCACTGCTTGTAATGGAGGTGCTGTGCTGTGAGAGTGCCATAAGATGATTTTGCTTTTGGGTATTTGATACCTGTTGTTCTAAATCATTTATAATTTTTACAAGCAGTTTTTACCCTAGGCTATTAATGTGTAACCCATGTGATGCATGGAATCTGTGGCCGATATTACTAACATACAGGATTCTCACATTTTTTAAATGTTTACATAACACACACTTGTCCATTGACAGCAGTAATTCCCTTATTTACCTGCAACCACAGTAGTAAGTTGTATTGCCGTGGGATATTCAGCATTATAACGTTTGTGTTCATCAACTGTCCTAAGCACTTCTTTAATTCTAGTTTTACTTTGGAAATTGGTTTTTTGTTTACATCATTTGACCCACCACAAACCACAACATAATCTTCTGAGGACAAGCTTATTGGGTCAGTGGACCAGGATGCAAATGTACCAGGCTTTATGAAGGCACTTGCACTTACTGTGGGCTGCTCATTGAGAAGATGTGCAACTCCATGAACATGACCATGTGCCATAACAATTACTTTATTACTCTGTTCAATTCTTACCACTTTTGGCTTGTAAACTTTTATATTTTTTATCTAGAAAACTTTCATTTTTGGGAACAGTACTTCCACTGTTTTTCCCATTTTCAAAAAAGTCTGGCACTTCATATTTATCTAAAAGTAAGATATTGTCATTTTCCTGGGATCTGATACAAAATACACTCTCATTGTTTTGTTCAGTTAACTGTTTGTAAAGATCTTTAATTATTTCAATTTTCAGCTCTAACTCTAGTTTATAACAATGTATGGTTTCCACGATGCACAATGCGCATTGCCAGGTTATTGTTTCATCCAGGTTCAAAAAATGGTTCAAATGGCTCTGAGCACTATGGGACTTAACATCTGAGGTCATCAGTCCCCTAGAACTTAGAACCACTTAAACCTAACTAACCTAAGGACATCACACACATCCATGCCTGAGGCAGGATTCGAACCTGCGACCGTAGCAGTCGTGCGGTTCCAGACTGAAGTGCCTAGAACCGCTCGGCCACTGTGGCCGGCTTTCATCCAGGTATTTAAGGTTGATTCCTGCACATCATGTATACAGCCAATAGGTGCACTATGTACACTTGAGTTCTTTCATCACTTTTTTATACTGTCTACATTTATTGCTACATGAAACATAATTTATGTCACACATGTTTATGTTTTCAGTTTTAATGGCCACCATCTTAACCTTAGCTCATGTCAACTGGTTGGCCATAATGTGCACAAATACAATCTGATCAAAAGTATCCGGACACCTGGCTGAAAATGACTTAAAAGTTCGTGGTGCCCTCCATTGGCAATGCTGGAATTCAATTCTGTGTTGGCCCACCCTTAGATTTGATGACAGCTTCCAGTCTTGCAGGCATATTTTCAATCAGGTGCTGGAAGGTATCCTGGGGAATGGCAGCCCATTCTTCACGGAGTGCTGCACTGATGAGAGGTATTGATGTCAGTCAGTGAGGTCTGGCACGAAGTTGGCATTCCAGAACATCCCAAAGGTGTTCTATAGGATTCAGATCAGGACTCTGAACAGGGCAGTCCACTACAGGGATGTAACTGCTGTGTAACCACTCCACCACAGGCCGTGCATTATGAACAGGTGCTCGATCATGTTGAAAGATGCAGTCGCCATCTCAGAATTGCTCTTCAACAGTGGGAAGCAAGAAGGTGCTTCAGACAACAATGTAGGCCTGTGCTGTGATAGTGACATGCAAAACAACAAGGGCTGCAAGCCCCTTCCATGAAAAACACGACCACACCATAACACCACCGCCTCCAAATTTTACTGTTCTCACTACGTACGCTGGCAGATGACGTTCACCGGGCATTCACCATACCCACACCCTACCGTTGGATCACCAGATTGTGTACCCTGTTTCATCACTCCGCACAATATTTTTCCACTGTTCAATCATCCAATGTTTACGCTCCTTACACCAAGTGAGGCTTTGTTTATCATTTACTGGCATAATGTGTGGCTTATGAGCAGCCGCACAACCATGAAATCCAAGTTTTATCTACTCCCACCTAACTGTCATAGTACTTGCAGTGGATCCTGATGCAATTTGGAATTCCTGTGTGATGGTCTGGATAGATGTCTGCCTATTACACATTACGACCCTCTTCAACTGTCGGCAGTCTGTCAGTCCACAGACGAGGTTGGCCTGTACACCTTTGTGTTGTACTTGTCCCTTCACATTTCCACTTCACTAATGCATTGGAAACAATGGACCTAGGGATGTTTAGGAGTGTGGAAATCTTGCATACAGAAGTATGACACAAGTGGCACCCAATCACCTGACGACGTTCGAAGTCCGTGAGTTCTGTGGAGCGCACCATTCTGCTTTCTCACGATGTCTAATGACTACTGAGGTCGCTGATATGGAGTACCTGGCTGTAGGTGGTAGCACAATGCACCTAATATCGAAAACATACGTTTTTGGGGGTGTCTGGATACTTTAGATCACATGGTGTATATGCATGCTGTGTTTTTTATTTATACTTCCCACTCTCATAATAGTAAAGTTATCTTACACCAGTATGTCACTCTTAACACTGCAATTCTCCATTAGGTATGGTGCTTTTGGATGTGCCTTATCTTCTTCCCACTTTTGACTGTAATTCATGAAGTACTAGCCCACAAAACCTTTACAGATACTTTCAGAACTTGATAAAATTTCAAAGTTAATTAACGTTTGGCAACTCAGTTTAAATATTCAGAAATGAAAAAATTATGCACTTCATAAAATGGAAAAACATAGTATTATTTGACTACAGTACCAATGAGTCACATGTGGAATGAGCCAACTCGCAAACACCTGGTTTCTACAATTAATGGGGATGTGTAATGGACTGATCACATAGGCTTAGTCACAGGTATCTTGACACAGTGTCCATACACCTTCCATCACAAGACTGTGCAGAGAGAGCACAGTCTTGGTCTGAGGCAGTTGCATGTGTTTGTGTTGGATGATAAGGTTTACGTGAATGGTAGTCAAAAATACCGGCCCATACTACAATCTATCCACAGGTAACATAAAGCACCCAATCTTCAGGCCACAAGTGGCCCATCAGGACCGTCTGACAGCTGCATCATCCTCAGCTGAGGAGGGGCGTGTGGTCAGCTCCCAGTCGTTATGATGTTTTCTGTGACCGGAGCTGCTACTATTTGGTCGAGTAGCTGCTCAATTGGCATCACGTGGCTGAGTGCACCCTGAAAAATGGCAACAGCACAGGGCGGCCTGGATGGTCACCCATCCAAGCGCCGGCCATGCCCGACAGCACTTAATTTCGGTGATCTGACGGGAACCGGTGCATCTACTGTGGCAGGGCCGTTGCCACAGGTAACATGACCAACTTTATTTCAGTGATGATCACTGATTTGTTTGATACATAAGAGAAAATCACATAAATGCTTAAAGATAAAGATAGGCACTGACTATCCTTTGAAAGCCTATTTAAAAGATTCAGCAACCAGCACTAAGTGAAGAATCTAAGAATGCACCACCACTCCCATTCTATTGCTCATTTAGGGGTCACAAAGACAAGGCTGGACCAGTTACTGCATGCGCGGAGGCATGTAAACAGTCATTCTCAACATGCTGTATACACAAATGATATGGCAAGACACTCTAATATGTGATACAAAGGTAAGTGTTCTATACCATGCACTCCAGTGGTTTACAGACTATGGACGCAATGTAAACAACTTACCCAGCTAATTACAGGGGGAGATCTACACTTAAGCATGGAGTCTAAACCTTAGTGCAACTCCACATTTTTCATATAACTGAATCACTGCTATTGATGGAAAAAATCAGTAAGTGATGGTAAAAATACTATGACTGAATGAAGACTGAACACCAGACCTCTGAATTTACAGTTTAATAGTTTGTTGCAAAGCCCTAATCGTTAAAATTAAGGGACAGAGATAGGAAATGAAGAAGATATCAGCAGGAATACCTCGGGGGATCATTCTGTCACTAGCATTATTTAACATTTATGAACAATGTCATCCTCACACAAATGGCCAGTCATGTTGTGTTTCTCACAAGTTGACATCATACAGCGAACATTAGGAGACTACAAGGCCACATAACAGAGTTGGAAAGATGGTGGAAAAACAACCAAATTCAACTCAAGCTGCTAAAAGGCACTGGTGTCTACTTCACACCAAAATATGGGCTATGATTGTAACACATTTCCAGCTACACAACTGCCAAACACACTGGTGTAACCTGCGATACGAATCTTACTGCCAGACATCACGCTCACAAGAAGTGTCAAAACTCTATGGGCATGGCTAAATGACTACTGCCAGGCCTCATGAACCAAGAATTAGACTAAAAACATCTCTCTAAATTGACAGCTCTACTCATGATATATATGGAAACTCATCATGGGTATTAACTGGGGATGACCAGCTTAATCAGATCCAAATTGTACAAAATAAATACCTCTGATGGATAGTATGAGCACCTATTTTTATCAGGAATGACATGTATACCATGAACTGAACATAAGGAAGTTTTGAGACCAAACAAAGGATAGATCATGGCAAATCTATGAAAAATGAAAAAGAGCTGTCAATTCACACGCCACATCAGAGAAGTAGGCACAATGTTCCCACATCCAAGACACCATATCAAGGTTCCAAGTGCATTAACTGAGCGGATTTTAAGTTAAGTATTCAGATATTTCAAAATTTTTAAATTTTATCCTCGCCCAGAAATGTACAGTAATCTTATTTGAGAGGGGCAAAAAGACCTTAGGCGAACCCTGAAACACCCTCTAAAGTGAATGAATGAATAAAGAAAAATCCTTAACCATCCTCAACCATATGCTAAAGAAGTAGAACACAACAGAGTGGTTGTCTTTCAACACTGCATGAAAAAAAAAAAAGGCAAGAATTGCAGATACATACTCAAAATTTTAATCTTTGTCTGGGACAGTTTATCATAGTCCCAGAAGAAAAAAAGTCAAATCGCCCAGTCCAACAAAGATTTTCAGGAGGTTTCCCTTAATCATCATATGAATTTCAGGACTGAAAATCTCATCCCACACATTCCCATTTGGGAGTCACTCTGCTGCACTCCCTATCTGTTGAGATATCTGGCTGGAATGAACAACGTCTTACAGCAGCCTGCACAGCTCACACAAGTTGGGGCTGAAATATGGGGGGAAAATAATGTTGGGGGTCCCTTAACTCTATCACCATAGTGACAGTAGTTGCTCTTCTGGATTCAGAATCTGACAATTAAAACTACTCAGTGGAATATCACCACAGCCATTACTTAGTATCAGTGGTTGTATTTACTACATCAGCCTCCTCCTACTGTGAATAGATGCTACCACCATCACCAGACCACACTCGAATAACCAAGCCAATAGAATGAAGACATTTATTTATTTATTTATTTATTTAATTTATTTAATTTATCCATATAATCTCTTTTTCAGTACATACTCATACACAGGATACTGGACAGAAAAAAGTTTTTTATCTATTGATTTTTCAAACATACATCATTTAAATTTTTATAACAAACCAGATCTATACAGTTAATAATTAAAATTTGTTTAAAATACTGTATATTTTTAACTTATTTCTACAATTAAAGGTACAAATTACATTTTTTGATATGAATATAATAGAGGGGAAACATTCCACATGGTAAAAATATATCTAAAAACAAAGATGTCGTGACTTACCAACCAAAAGCGCTGGCATACTGATAGACACACAAACATACACACAAAATTCAAGCTTTCGCAACCAACGGTTGCTTCATCAGAAAAGAGGGAAAGAGAGGGAAAGACAAAAGGATGTGGGTTTTAAGGGAGAGGGTAAGAAGTCATTCCAATCCTGGGAGCGGAAAGACTTACCATAGGGGGGAAAAAAGGACAGGTATGCACACGCACACACGCACACACGCACACACGCACACACGCACACACGCACACACGCACACACGCACACACGCACACACGCACACACGCACACACACACACACACGCGCACACACGCACACACGCACACACGCACACACGCACACACGCACACACGCACACACGCACACACGCACACACGCACACACACACACACGCACACACACACACACACACACACACACACACACACACACACACACACATCCACACATCCACACACATCCACATCCATATTTCGATATTGGACAATGGCAAGAATGTCACTGACCCTAGTGCAGTTGCAAACAGCTTCAATTCTTATTGTGCAACTGTTGCTGGAAAATTAGTGAAGAAAAAATTGGAATTAGTAGCCACCAAACTAAAAGAGTCTGGAAGTCTAGATGAACAGACAGATCAGTTAGGTAGTTTGTTGTGGGAATAGAGAGATGTGTTTAGTGAGAAACATGAAAAAGTGAAAAACTATGAATGTAGACTTAATCTAAAACATCACAAACCATTTTTTATCAAACCATATGGAGTAAGTGTCAAACACCAAGAAAAATTAAGATGATGTAAAAGCCCTTAGGAAGACATCTTTGTGTCAAGTGCGTGGAGAGCACTAAGTCTCTGAGCTATGTAGCTTCTATTTTCCTTCTTTTCGTTTTCAGATGCTACATCTTTTACTCCTCTATAAACCTGTAATGAAGTTATCTCTTACTGAAAATATTATCCATTCTCTGTAGTATAAGTTTTCTGTATGTAATATGACTATTAAGTGACATTATTTGAGAAATAATTTGAAAATGTAAACTGTGTACTAAATTTGACTTACCTACAATAGTGATTGACCAATTATTGTAGTTATATTCTGTAGAGCATGTATTAGATTTGTGGGTGCTTCTTTGAGAATTACAGGCATGGTCGTGATTTTATGAACTTGCTAATGAGATGAACAGATCGACAATGGTAAAGATGTACATGTGTTACTAAATGGACAAGTTGCACTGTGCCAAAAGACTTTTGTGAAAAGTTTGTTATTACAATATGGTGTGATGATGAGCTGTCTCTGAGTTTGTTTGATGTGATAAAGAGTTCAATGAGACCTGGAGGGGGGGGGGGGGGGTCAAATATTCTGTATGGAGGAATATACTGAAATATTAATAAAAAAGAAAGGATACATATATAATTCATTTTTGGTTCATTGACTTTAATCTGTAGACAGCTAAATCTTTACAGTTGATATGCTTAGATTCGTGTGATTTTGTTTGAATTTTTTTTTTTTGGGGGGGGGGGGGGGGGGGGAATATGATGTGACTTACCAACCGAAAGCATTGGTATGTTGATAGACACACAAACACCAAACACACACACAAAATTCAAGCTTTCGCAACCCACGGTTGCTTCATCAGGAAAGAGGGAAGGAGAGGGAAAGACGAAAGGATGTGGGTTTTAAGGTAGAGAGTAAGGAGTCATTCCAACCCCGGGAGTGGAAAGACTTACCTTAGGGGGAAAAAAAGGACAGGTATAACTCTCTCTCTCTCTCTCTCTCTCTCTCTCTCTCTCTCTCTCTCTCTCTCTCTCTCTCTCTCTCTCTCTCCACACACACACACACACACACACACACACACACACACACACACACACACACACACACACACACACACGTACATCTGCACATATACAGACACAAGCAGACATTTGTAAAGGCAAAGAGTTTGGGTAGAGATGTCAGTCGAGGCGGAAGTACAGAGGCAAAGATGTTGTTGAATGACAGGTGAGGTATGAGCAGCAGCAACTTGAAATTAGCAGAGGTTGAGGCCTGGTGAGTAACAGGAAGAGAGGATATACTGAACGGCAAGTTCCCATCTCCGGAGCTCTGATAGGTTGGTGTTAGTGGGAAGTATCCAGATAACCCGGACGGTGTAACACTGTGCTAAGATGTGCTGGCCGTGCACCAAGGCATGTTTAGCCACAGGATGATCCTCATTACCAACAAACACTGTCTGCCTGTGTCCATTCATGTGAATGGACAGTTTTTGCTGGTCATTCCCACATAGAAAGCTTCATAGTGTAGGCAGGTCAGCTGGTAAATCACGTGGGTGCTTTCACACGTGGCTCTGCCTTTGATCGTGTACACTTTCCGGGTTACAGGATTGGAGTAGGTGGTGGTTGGAGGGTGCATGGGACAGGTTTTACACTGGGGGTGGTTACAAGGGTAGGAGCCAGAGGGTAGGGAAGGTGGTTTGGGGATTTCATAGGGATGAACCAAGAGGTTACGAAGGCATCCCTATGAAATCCCCAAACCACCTTCCCTACTCTCTGGCTCCTACCCTTGTAACCGCCCCCGGTGTAAAACCTGTCCCATGCAACCTCCCACCACCACCTACTCCAGTCCTGTAACCCGGAAGGTGTACACGATCAAAGGCAGAGCCACGTGTGAAAGCAGCCACGTGATTTACCAACTGACCTGCCTACACTGTGAAGCATTCTATGTGGGAATCACCAGCAACAAGCTGTCCATTTGCACGAATGGACACAGGCAGACAGCGTTTGTTGGTAATGAGGATCACCCTGTGGCTAAATATGCCTTGGTGCACGGCCAGCACATCTTGGCACAGTGTTACACCGTCCGGGTTATCTGGATACTTCCCACTAACACCAACCTGTCAGAGCTCCGGAGATGGGAACTTGCCCTTCAGTATATCCTCTCTTCTCGTTACCCACCAGGCCTCAACCTCCACTAGTTTCAAGTTGCTGCCGCTCATACCTCACCTGTCTTTCAACATCATCTTTGCCTCTGTACTTCCGCCTCAACTGACATCTCTGCCCAAACTCTTTGCATTTACAAATGTCTGCCTGTCTCTGCGTATGTGTGGATGGATATGTGCATGTGTGTGCAAGTTATACCTGTCCTTTTTCCCCCTAAGGTAAGTCTTTCCACTCCCGGGATTGGAATGACTCTTTACCCTTTCCCTTACAACCCACATCCTTTCATCTTTCCCTCTCCTTCCCTCTTTCCTGATGAAGCAACCATTGGTTGCGAAAGCTTGAATTTTGTGTGTATGTTTGTGTTTGTTTGTGTGTCTATCAGCATGCCAGCGCTTTCGTTTGGTAAGTCACATCATCTTTGTTTTTAGATATAAATTACATTTTTTCTTGCACGAGATACTGTGAGATTGAATAGTAGCAGTTTTTTAGAAGGTAGGCTGTCACAGACTTTGTAGAAGCTCTGCAGTTCAGGAAGAGATTTTATGTCTTGGTAACCTGTTGTACTGTTTTGTTCCTGCGTGATATACACCTTTTTGGCATAGTGTGGTGTTACAATGATTAATATGTATGTCACTGTCTGACCTGGTGCTGCAATCATGGGCACATTTGTTTTGAGGAAAGGGGTTTTCTTCTCTCAGCATACTTTTTTTGGCATGCATGACTACTTCCAGTAAATAAAAGCAGGGAAGGGGTAAGATCTTTAGATCTTTAAAGAAAGGTTTGCATGGATTACTGCTGCTCACTTGTTTCATTACTCTTATAATTGCCTTTCATTTCCTGAAAACTGTTATGGGCTGGTGTACATTTCCCCAGAAAATGATACCATACTTTGGTATTGAATGTACATGAGCATAGTATACAGCCCTAACCATTTCTGCATAGCATTGTTACAAAAAATTCTTACTACTTAGCTCATTTTTGCTAGTTTTGAATTTAGGGATGTGATATGAGTGCTCCATTTAAGATTTTCCTGGATATGAATCCTAAGAAATTTAGTTTCATTGACAGCATTAATGATTTGGTTATCTTTACATATAACAGGTTGTGCCACATTTTTATTTTGATCTGTGTGGAAATTCATGAGTACCGTTTTTTGGGCGTTAACTATTGACCTGTTTCTGGTGAAACATCAGACACTTCTTTTGTAATATCTTTTGCAGATGCAGTGAGATTTTCTTCTTTATTTCCTTCAGTCAATAGACTGGTGTCATCTGCAAACAGTACAGGTTCATAATTCCTAATGTGTGATGGGAAGTCAGTAAGGTATACCAAAAAAAGAAGGGGACCTAAAATAGAGCCCTGTGGAACACCATGACTTAGTACATATGATTCTGAAAGTTATACCTGGAGTTCATTTCCTTCCATGTACTTAATTTCAGTTGTCTGAGAACAATACTCCAAATATGATTTAATCCACTGATTTGGCACACCTCTTATGCCATACTGTTCAACCTTCCTCAGGAGCACAGAATGATCAATCACATCAGAAATTTTTGTTAGGTCCAAGAATAAATCTGAGATATTTCTGTGATGTCCTGTGCATTTAAGACATAGTTTATCAGGTTGAGAGTGGCTGTTTCAGTTGATTGCTGTGGTCTGAAGCCATATTGACATCCAAAAATAAAATTATTCTTGTCGAAAAATGTAGTATTTTTTTTAAAAACCTGGCAGTAGAGACACAGGCTTATAGTTACCCATACATTGCTGATCACCTTTTTTATATAGAGGTATTACTTTTGCCATTTTCAATTTCTGTGGGAGGATACAACATAAGGAAGAATTGAATATGTATAATAAAAGATAGAGTATTTGTCTTGCTGTTATTTTTATAATATAATTTGGAATATCATCAATACCAGTTGAATAATTACTCTTAAGTGAATTAATGGTATTTAGGAGCTCTGTTGGGCCTATCAGACTGAGGAACATGGATATATTATTTATTTCAATAGATGAAAGTTCTTTCCATGTCGTATTACGTGGATTACCAAATTTTTTTCTTCACTAATTTTCCAGCAACAGTTGCACAATAAGGATTGAAGCTGTTCGCAACTGCACTAGGGTCAGTGACATTCTTGCCATTGTACAATATCACAATATTTTTGTGAGTTGTCTTCTTCCTCATAAAATTCTGCACAGCCTTCCACATGGACTTCATTTCATTGGATGACTTCATAATATATTTGTCTTTTTCCTTAATTTTTGCCTCTTATGACATGTTTCAAAACTATCTTGTATTTTTTGAAATAACTAAGGAAGTCTGGACTGCTGTCAGTTTTTGACTGCAGAAAAAGTGCTCACTTTATTTTACAAGGTACTCTAATGCCTGATGGGCAGTTTTTGAATCTATCTGTACTTCTGGAAATCATGTTCCTTTGTGGAAAAGCTATGTCAAAGTTATGCTTGAAGATGTTCAAAAATTTTTCCATCTTTTCATTGGTAATAGAGGTATCATGTACTTCTCTCCAAGATTGTTCACCGATTAGACACAGGAAGTATTCAATATTTTTCTGACTATAAATCCTTTAATGGATAATATTTTGTACACTGGTCAAAATGTGATTTGCAGGTATGGTTAGTAATTGCGAAAGGTGGTCACTATAGCCGGTATCAAAGTTTTCTGATGTTTACACATACCTGATCAAGGAGAGTGACACTAGTTTTTGTGACATGTGTTGGAGAGCTAACAATCAGACAAAGATTGTAGGCTTCTATAATATTTAAGAACTTATCCCTGCGAAGGCTATGGCTCAGAAAGTCAGTATTAAAGTCTCCACACAGTAACATTGACATTAACTCAACAGCTGAGATTTCAAAGTCTCCCTCACACCCTAGTTTGCAAGCAGAGGCTATACTCTTAAAATCTTCATTTTCTTTTACATATATACAAGCTCCCCAATGTTTTGATTCCATTCAATAAAAGCAGTTTGCAGGGTAAGAAGGCAATATTTTTAAGTATTGAAAATACTCATTTTGTAACCAGTGCTCACAAAACGCAAAACTGAAACATCTTTCCATTCACCACAGAGGAGTATATTTATTTCATCAACTTTGTTTGTTAATGTCTGTACATTGTGGTGTACAATCTTCGGTGTGTTTTTGCAATTTAACTCTGCGTCACATTTTTTTGTGATACAGTCTACTTTCCTAAAAATGTCTTTCACCGTTTTTATAAGCCATCACATCTTTCTTTATGACTCATTTGTCCAAGGTACTTTGGACTGCTTCTATACTATGCCTGTTATGACTCAGATTTCCTAAACAACAGATTTATTCAACCAAAAATTGTTCCCCACTGTTATTTAAATGAAGGCCACGGCTGGAATATATGGATCTGTCTAATATGCTTACATGTATTATGTTCACATACAGAAATTTTTTGCGTACTTCATCTATCTCTTTGTTTACTATTTCTATTAATTTATTTACACATGACCAAGGAGGTAGATCATATCTGTGTGGTGGATTGACAATAGCTACATTTGTGTTACTTAATTTGGGTAACACACTTTGAAGAACATCATGAGTTCACTACCTTTATCTCTGGCAATATCATTTGCACCTGCGCAAATTATAACACAGTCTTTTGACCAAGGTTTTCACATGATTCCAGCACTGTTTTCCTCACATCTGCAATGCCTGCTCTTGGTTTGACAAAGGTGTGGACACTTGCATTAGTTTCTGTATCTGTCACCTTTTCTGCTATCTGATGTCCATGATTATCCACAAAAATTAAGACTTTTCATTCTTTTTTGCACTCTTGAGGCCAGTCGACTGATTTTATTAATCACATTTCTTTGTTTACAATGCAACGCACGAAAAATTTACAGTGCACAGCTGTTGTTGTTTGTAATTATTATCTGGACACATATGTTACTGCGTGACATTGTTTGTAGAATCACATTCGTCATTATAGCTGTTCGATGCAGATACTTTAATATTTCCAAGTTTTGTGCTGGCTTCCACAGTCATTCTTCCATTGTTTATATCATTGTTTATATCATTGGTAGCCGATATTTGTTTAAGGTTGAGTTGATACTCTGTTCAGTTTTACAACCTAGATGTTGCAGCAAAAATGTCGACTCAGAATACAAAGCACAAAGAAATTGAAAGTAACCGGACACCACAGACAAACTTAAAAATAAAAAAGATGGGGTCTCGATTTAATGCAGGACGCATCCTGTGGGAGTAACAAGAAATGACAACACAAGCATATCACTGTCAGTGGTACTTATAATAGAATGTCCACCTGACTGAACGCCTCACCCACATGTCCTCACCACGAGAAACACCACCTTCACAAACAATTTCCCCGTCTACATGCAGCACTTGTGACATGTCTCACCCTACGTACTTGCACAAGTGCCCTCCCCAAAAACCTAAACTCGCTGTCACTATATGTGCTGTTGACAAATCACTCTGTACAAACATCTCAGTCCTTGACCCACCATTGCAGATTCCTCCCTGTCTGACTGAAAATGGTGCAGTGTACATACATCATCAAATACCGAAAATATCCATTCAGTCCAATGCAATAAACATCTTCCTGCCCAAATGCTCAGACAATGTGAAATCCATACCTTTCTCCAATTGCAAAATTCCATATGGATGTTTCCTTATGCCCTACATCGAACTGATAATCCTAATCTTACTGCCCATGGTACAGTAAAACTCACCCATCTCTAAAATATTCCTTTTATCATTCAACAATTCCTAAATTATCCAGCTGAGCTCCTAATCCTCACTATCTTTCTCCCAAAATTCACAGGAACCCTTACCACTGTTTACATCCCCCTTTACCATCCAATCCTTCATAATTTCCTACACCACACAAACTGAACTTGTAACATATACATAATAAGTGTTGATTTTAATCTGCTCTCCCACACATCTGTTGAAGAACAGCAGTTGCATTAGTTTATCAGCACTCTTAATGGCCACGAAATCTATGTCTTTGACCACACCCAACATTACACATACTACTTCCAATGCCATTATTGCTTCTCAAAACTTTTTGAGATGCACCACAGCAAAAGTCCTGGATCTAATTGGGAGTGGTCATCCATCTGTCCTCCTCCACATCTCACACATCTACAAAACTCAATCAGACCCATGACAAATCCAGGGCTACTCCCATGCTGACTGGAATCCATACCACACCCAAAACCATACACTAACTGAAAGCCATGACTCCATCCTTCAAAATACTGACTACATCCAGTGTGAGGCTGGTTTCCTGCAATACACCATGTCAAACACAATCTATAATCATATTCCATTCCAAACTATCTACACTCATGCTCATAAATTAAGGATAATTGTAGAATATGGTGACAAACAATGTGGCATTACACGAAACTGGCACTAATAGCATAGGCCACTGTATTGGTGATAAGTTGAGAAAACCGTCGCAAAACACATGTGCTACAAAATGCCACTGTTTCCTGCACATGTACCCCAACATCAATAGGGGATATGATCACCATGCACATGTACACAGGCCGCACAATGGGTTGGCATACTCTGGATCAGGTGGTAGAGCAGCTGCTGGGGTATAGCATCCCATTCTTGCACCGGTGCCTGTCGGAGCTCCTGAAGTGTCATAGGGGTTTGAAAACGCGCAGCGATATGTTGACCAAGAGCATTTCAGACATGCTTGATGGGGTTTATTTCTGGAGAACATGTAGGCCACTCCATTCGCCTGATATCTTCTGTTTCAAGGTACTCCTCCACGATGGCATCTCAGTGGGGCTGTGCATTATCATCCATCAGGAGGAAGGTGAGACCCGCTGCATCCCTTAAAAGGTGGACATACTGGTGCAAAATGTCGTCCCAATACACCTGACCTGTTACAGTTCCTCTGTCAAAGATATGCAGGTGTGTACGTGCACCCCACACCATCATACCACAACCTCCATACAGGCCCCCTTTTAAGGACATTAAGGGGTTGATATCTGGTTCCTGGTTCATGCCAGGTGAAACCCAGCAAGAATCACTGTTCAGACTTGTCCGTGAACATAACCTGGGACCAGTGTTCCAATGACCATGTACTGCATTCTTGACACCAGGCTTTACGGTCTCTCCTGTAACCAGGGGTCAGCAGAATGCACCTTGCAGGTCTCCAGGTGAATAAACCATGTCTGTTCAGTCATCTGTAGACTGTGTGTCTGGAGACAACTGTTCCAGTGGCTGCATTAAGGTTCCAAGCAAGGCTACTTGCAGTACTCTGTGGCCGTTGCAGGCACTAATGGTGAGATATTGGTCTTCTTGTGGTGTTGTACACTGTGGACATCCCATACTGTAGCGCCTGGACATGTTTCCTGTCTGCTGGAATAGTTGCCGTAATATTGAGATCACACTTTGTGGCACACGGAGGGCCTGTGCTACTACCTGCTATGTCTGACCAGCCTCCAGTCACCCTAGTATTCTACCCCTCATGACGTCATCAATATGTGTTCTTTGAGCCATTTTCAACACACATTCACCATTAGAATGTCTGGAAACATCTGCACACTTACTCGCTGCACCGTACTCTGACATGCACCAACACAGCTCAGCGTATATGGACTGCTGCCAGCACCACTGTGCAACGACCACAGGTCAAATGCACTGCATGGTCACACCCTGAGGTGATTTAAAACCACAAACTGCCCACCAGGGTGTTGTTTCACCATGTATCAGCATTATCCTTAATTTATGAGCATGAGTGTACAATGACTGTCACACTCTCCCTCCATGTGCCCTTGATCTGCTCCAAAAATCTCATTGTTTCTATAACAAATTCCTTCATAGGTGAGGGAGACATGTACACAAACCACTGACAGCTCCAGAGATATGTCCACAGTTACTTACAAACAAAACAATATTGAAAGTGGCACATGACATACACTGTATCAAATTCTACTATGTACTGAAAAGCATTCCATAGGATCTCTGGAAACAACCCAACTCCCAAGTTTCCCATCTTTCATAACAACAAACCCCTTCCTAATGGTCTCGCCAAAGCCAACCAGCCACAGCTATCAAAAACATCAAGAGTCTTGCACTTCCTGAAATCTGACAAACCTCCCTCACAGACCTCAGCCTCACATCAGTTTTTCATAAGATCTTTGAAATTATCCTTATCCAATGAATCCATCAGCAACTCACAACCTACCTACCCACCCCTCCTAAACATCCAAAATAGCTTTTGTCCCAACTATTCCATCGACAACCAACTTCTTTACCTTATCAAATATATTTTCCATCGATTAAATAAATGAAAATCTCTTGGTATCCAAAGTGCCTTTGGCCATGTAGAGCACTCTGGACTGCTCTTCAGACTATTCACCTATGTGCACCTAGTTAATTTCATCCTCCTTATAGCATCCTTCCTGTACCACCATCCTACATACGTCACAGCCAGTCACACCTGCTCACACATGTTTACCCCACTGCAGATATGCCTCAAGCCTCTGTCCTCTCTGCCTTCCTTTATTTACTGCACATAAGTCATTCCCAAAAACCCCAACCACCACCTCCCAATATGCTGATGACTACACTCTCAAATCTAGATGCCTCCTCCCTTCCCCCTCCTCCCCCCCCCCCCCCACCCCGCCCCTCCCAGTGCCATTTGAGTCTTCTGGCTGAGTTGTGTAACGTGTGGAAACTGCAAGTAAATTCCCCAAAAAAATTCAAACCACTATCTCTATCAAACCATTAAGTGTTTCTGTTGTCCAGCCTTCCATCTCTCCATCAACAACCAATTCCTCCCTCTCACATGATACGGTATTTAGGACTAACCTTTTGTGGACAGCTAATATGGAATGCCCACCTCCTTACCTTCCAAAACAGTGCCTGAACTGACTAAAACTACCGAAATTACTGACAGGTTGCGCCTCTCAGAGCCAGGAGACTACACCTGCCCCCTTGATGGTGGGGGGCACTTCCCTCCCTATTGCTCCAACACCACCTACTTCAGGAGCAACACCCCCCCCCCCCCCAACCATCAGGTATTTCAAGCCCCACTTCTGAGCCAGAGAAGCGTAAGTCTTCTTGTCTTATTCAGTGAAGTACTCCCAGCCAGGGAAACCCAAGGAACAGCACAAGAAATCGAAAAAGAAGACCCCCCAAGAACAAGGAACTTGTGGTGGCACCCACACCACAGCTACCTACAAGCTCTGCGTCTGAGGATGGGGTGGAGATTCTGGCATCCGGTGAGGACCTGGATCCCGCCAGATCCTCAGACACAATGGATATATACTGCTCGGGCAATAAGCCGGTGGCAGCAGATGACCCTTAGGCGTAAACTGCCTCATTGAATGTTCCACGCCTTCCCAGTCTCATGATGATGTCATCCTCCAGTGGAATTGTGTTGGTCTTATCCACCGCCTGGCTGACCTAAGGCAACTGTTAAGCTTTACACCTGCTTTCTGCATTGCCCTCTAGCAAACTTGGTCATGGCTATGCAGACCCCTGCCCTCAGCAGCTATAAGGCATTTTACAGGAACCATAGAACTGTAATTGAGTGTCAGGTGGAGTTTGCGTTTATGTCCTATACTCCGTCTGTAGTGAACCTGTGCCCCTTCAAAATCCTCTTGAAGCTGTGGCTGTCAGAATAAGGATGACACAGGAAATAATTGTCTGCAATGTATATCTTCCTCCAGATGGTGCAGTACTCCTGAATGCATTAGCTGCACTGATTGAACAACTCCCTAAACCTTTCCTACTTTCGGGAGATTTTAATGCCCATAACACCTTGAGGGGTGACCCTATGCTTACTAGCCGAGAGAGATGTCGAAACTGTACTGTCTCAGTTCGACCTCTGAACTGCCATACATTTCATTGTGGCTCGAGGTAGTTTCTCAGCCATTCATTTATCAATTTGCAGCCCACGACTTCTTCCATCTATCCACTGGAGAGCACTTGACGACCTGTGTGGTAGTGACACTTCCCCAACTTCCTGTCACTCCCCAAGTCTCATGCTCATGGACGCCTACCCAGATGGGCTTTAAACAAGGCAGACTCGGTAGCCTTCACTTCTGCTGTCACCGTTGAATCTCCCCCATGTGATGCCATCGATGTTGTGATTGAGCAGGTCACTACAACGATAATTTCTGCAGCTGAAAACGCGACCCCTCATTGTGTAGGGTGCCCCCGGCAAAAGACAGTCCCTTGGTGGTCGCCGGAAGTCTCTGAAGCAATTACAGAGCGTTGGCGAGCTCTACAGCGGCATAAGTGGCACCCTTCAATAGAGCATCTTATAGCCTTTAAGTGGCTCCGTGCCTGTGTATGCCAGCTTATGAAATGAAGGAAAAAGGAGTGTTGGGGGAGGTATGTGTCGACCATTGGGTGTCATGCGTCACCTTCCCAAGTTTGGATGAAGGTCCGACGTCTTTTTGGGTACCAGACCCCAACAGGTGTCTGTGGCATTAACATCAATGGCGTGTTACCTACCGACGCAAACGAGATTGCTGAGCGCTTTACTGAGCACTATGCTCGAGCATCTGCGTCAGAGAACTACCCCCCCCCCCACCCCACCCCCCAGCCTTTTGCAACCTCAAATGGCGGATGGAAAGGAAAGTCCTCTCGTTCACTACACGCCACAGTGAATCCTATAATGCTCCATTTACGGAGTGGGAGCTCCTCAGCACACTTGCACATTGCCCCGACACAGCTCCTGGGCCACATCATATCCACAGTCAGATGATTAAACATCTCTTGTCTCACTACAACTGCCATCTCTTCGTCATCTTCAACCGGATCTGGTGCGATGGCGTTTTTCCATCGCAATGGCGGCAGAGCACCATCATACCAGTGCTCAAACCTGGTAAAAACCCACTTGATGTGGATAGCTATCGGCCCATCAGCCTCACCAACGTTGTTTGTAAGCTGCTGGAATGTATGGTGTGCTGGCGGTTGGGTTGCATCCTGGAGTCACGTGGTCGTCTGGCTCCATGTCAGGGTGGCTTCCGCCAGGTGTGCTCTACCACTGATAATCTTGTGTCCCTCGAGTCTGCCATCCAAAAAGCCTTTTCCAGATGCCAACATCTTGTTGTCATCTTTTTTGATCTACGCAGAGCGTATGACACCACCTGGCGACATCATATTCTTGCCACGTTATAGAAGTGGGATCTCCGAGGCCTGGTCCTGATTTTTATCCAAAATATCCTGTCACTTCATACTTTCTGTGTCCAAGTTGTTGCCTCCCATAGTTCCCCCACATATTGAGTGTATCACTATTTTTAGTGGCCATTAATGGTCTAGCAGCAGCTGTAGGGCCGTCCATCTCACCGTCTCTGTATGCAGACAACTTCTGCATTTTGTACTGCTCCACCAGTACTGGTGTTGCTGAGCAGTGCCTACAGGGAGCCGTCCACAATGTGCAGTCATGGGCTCTCGCCTACGGCTTCCAGCTAAGTCGTATGTCGTGCACTTCTGTCAGTGTTGCATCATTCATCCAGAACCAGAACTTTAACTTCATGACAATTCACTCACTGTAGTGGAGACATACCAATTTGTAGGACTGGTTTTTGACACCCAATTTACTTGGATAACTCACCTTCTTCAGCCTAAGCGGAAGTGCTGGCAGCACCTCAATGCCCTCCACTGCCTCAGCAATACCAACTGGGGTGCAGATCGCTCTATGATGCTGCAGCTCTACAGAGCCCTTGTTCAATCCCATGTTCACTATAGGAGTCTGGTTTATGGTTTGGTGGCACCCTCAGTGTTGCGTGTACTCAACACAGTGCACCACTGTGGCATTCACCTAGCGACGGGAGCTTTTAGAACAAGTCAGGTGAGCAGTGTCCTGGAGGAGGCCAGAGTCCCTCCATTGCAGATCCAATGTGCACAACTGTTTGCCAGTTTGTTGCACACATTCATAGTTCTCCTGAGCATCCAAATTACCATCTCCTTTTTCCACCCATGGAAGTTCATCTCCTGCATCGGCAGTCCAGGTCGGGGTTAACCACTGTGGTTTGCTTGTGATCCCTTCTGTCTGAACTGGAGTCTTTCCCTTTACCACCTCCCATCCAGGTCGGTCCACATACACCTCCATGGTGTACACCTGGGCTGCAGATTCATCTGGAGCTTTTGCATGACCCTAAGGACTCAGTTATTCCTGCCGCTCTCCGCTGTCACTTCCTCTCGATTCTTGCCGTGTTCCGGGACTCTGAAGAGGTTTACACCAACAGCTCGATGGCTGATGGTGATGTTGGCTTCACTTATGTCCACAGAGGCCATTTTGAACAGCATTCCTTGCCCGATGGCTGTAGTGTATTCACTGCAGAGGAGGTGGCCATCTCTCGTGCACTTCTGTATATCCATTTATGCCCTGGGGAATCATTTCTTCTGTGTACCGACTCCTTGAGCACCTACAAGCTATCGACCAGTGCTACCCTCACTATCCTTTGGTAGTGTCCATCCAGAAGTCCATCTATGCCCTGGACCAGCCCAGTCATTCAGTGGTGTTTGTGTGTACCCCAGGACATGTCAGTATCCCAGGCAACGTGGAAACCGCTTCTGGGAATGGGCATCTCTGAACCTGGCCTGTGTTCTGGCTTATGCCATAGGGTTTTTTGGCTTTGGAAGATGGAGTGGCATAACAATACACACAATGAACTGTGTGTCATTTAGGAGACTACGCATGTGTGGAAGTCTTCCATGCAGGCCTCTTGCAGGGATCAGTTGTCCTCTGCCAGCTCTACATTGGCCATGCTTGGGCATCTCACGGTCACCTCTTGTGCCTTGAAGACCCGCCTGAGTGTCAGTGCAGTGCCCGGTTGACAGTGGCCCATATTCTGATACACTGTCCCGCTTTGACTGCCCAGTGACGAAATCTTGGGTTGCCGGACTCGGTGCTGCTAAATTTATCTGACAACACCTCATCGGCTGATTTAGTTTTACGTTTTATTCATGAGTGAGGGTTTTATCATTTGATTAAGTTTTAGTGCATGTCTTTTGTCCCTCTGTGTCCTCCACCCTACGGCATTTTCGGTGGAAGTTGTAATGCTTCTCCTTTTTATCCTCGTGGTCAGCCAGCCATGGTAATCTTATTTGTTGCCTTAATCTCTTCATCCCGTATATTAAATTTCTGTGGTTTTCTTGTCTCCTTTTGTTCATTTAGATGGTTGTTGCCCTTCATCATTCTTGTGATTTTTTCCATTCATTCGATTTTGAGTTGTCAGTCTCATTTGTTTTACTCTCAAACTTGTGGCATTGTTTTCTTCGGAACAAGTGACTGATGACCTCGTAGTTTGGTCCCTTTCCTCCCCTTTAATCCAACCAACCAACTCTCCCTGAAACTCTCTACAACCTCTGGTTCTTTCAGTTTATCCAGGTCCCATCTTCTTAAATTCCCACCTTTTTGCAATTTCTTCAGTTTTAATCTACAGTTCATAACCAATAGATTCTGATCAGAGTCCACATCTGCCCCTGCAAATGTCTCACAATTTAAAACCTGGTTCCTAAATATAATCTATCTGAAACCTTCCAGTGTCCCTAGGCCTCTTCCATGTATACAAACTTCTTTCATGATTCTTGAACCAAGTGATTAAGTTATGTTCCGTGCAAAATTCTACCAGGCAGCTTCCACTTTCATTCCTTACCCCCATTCCATATTCACCTACTACTTTTCCTTCTCTCCTTTTCCTACTATCTAATTCCAGTCACCCATGACTATTAAATTTTCATCTCCCTTCACTATCTGTATAATTTCTTTTATCTCATCATACATTTCATCAATTTCTTTGTCATCTGCAGAGCTAGTTGGAATATAAACTTGTACTACTGTGGTAGGTGTGGGGTTTGTGTCTATTTTGCTACAATAATGCATTCACTATGCTGTCTGTAGTAGCTTACCTGCACTCCTTTTTTTTTTATTCATTATTAAACCGACTCCTGCATTACCCCTATTTGATTTTGTATTTATAACCCTGTATTCACATGACCAGAAGTCTTCTTCATCCTGCCACCAAACTTCACTAATTCCTACTATATCTAGCTTTAACCTATCCATTTCCCATTTTAAATTTTTTAACCTGGCTGCCTGATTAAGGGATCTGACATTCCACACTCCGATCTGTAGAATGCCAGTTTTCTTTCTCCCGATAGTGACGTCGCCCTGAGTAGTCCCCGCCTGGAGATCTGAATGGGGGACTATTTTACCTCTGGAATATTTTACCCAAGAGGATGCCATCATCATTTAACCATACAGTAAAGCTGCATGCCCTCAGGAAAAATTACAGATGTAGTTTCCCCCTTCCTTTCAGTCGCTTGCAGTACCAGCACAGCAAGGCCGTTTTGGTGTGTTACAAGGCCAGATCAGTCAATCATCCATACTGTTGCCCTGCAACTACTGAAAAGGCTGCTGCCCCTCTTCAGGTACCACATGTTTTTCTGGCCTCTCAACAGATACCCCGCCGTTGTGGTTGTACCTACGGTACAGCTATCTGTATCGCTGAGGCGCGCAAGCCTCCCCACCAATGGCAAGGTCCATTGTTCCTGGGGGGAGACAAGAAGACCATAAGAGAGAGAAAATGGCGTTAGAAATGAAACACAAAATCATTGAAAAATGTGAACGTGATGTGAACATTGCTCATTTAGCCTGCGCATACAATCGCTTTACATCAACTATTTGCACTGTCCTCACAAATAAGGACAAGATGAAGGAGATAGATGCTTCAAAGGAAGCAACAAGAGTATCTAAACAATGTTTTTGTATTCTGGACAATGTAGAAATGTTGTTCCTTACATGGATAAATGAAAAGCAATTGCAAAGTCACACTATTGATGAGAACATCATTTGCGAGAAGGTGAGAATGATTTTCGCCAACCTTGTTAAGAAGACACCAGGATCATCCATGGCCAAAGAAGTGTTACGTGAAGCCGTGGTTGGTTTGAGAAGTTTAAGAGAAGATCCGGCATCCAAAGTGTTGTGAGGCATAGTGAACCAGCCAGCTATGACACAAAGACAGCAGAGAATTTCATCAGCAACTTCAAGATGCTCGTATATTCTGAGAGTTATCTGCCGCAACAGGTTTTTAATCGTGATGAGACAGGTCTGTTCTGGAAAACAATGCTGAAGAGTACCTTTATAACAGCAGAGGAGAATGTATTGCCCAGTCAGAAGCCAATGAAAGATTGTCTTACATTGCTATTCTGTTCCAATGCAAGCAGCAATTTGAAAATAAAACTGCTGCTTGTTTAACATTCAGAAACACCACAAGCCTTCAAGAAGTGTAAAGTACAGAAAAGTAGGTTAAATGTGATGAGGAGGTCCAATGACAAGGCTTGGTGACATGTGATCTTTTCTGTGATTGGATCAATGAAGTGTTTGGTCCTTCAGTGAAAATATATTTGCTTCAGATGAAACTGCCACTCCATGTATTGCTTGTTATGGACAACGCTCCTGCCCATTTTCCAGGCTGACAAGACCATATCCTTGAAGAATTTCAATTCCTCAAGAACCAATTCCTGCCTCCCAACACCACTCCGTTACTCCAGCTTGTGGATCAGCATATTATTCCTAACTTTAAGAAGCTCTACACTAAACCAATCTTAGAGAATTGCCTTGAGTTGACTGAAGCTACCAATCTCACTCTCAATGAGTCTTTGAAATGTCATTTCAGCATTGTTTCCTGCATCAAGGCATAAGAAGGGGTTACCTAGGGAACTCCCACTTCTGCTTGAAAGAAACTTTGGCCAGAGTGGATTGTCGAACACGACTCTGAGGCGTTCGCGTCAGTACCTGTGGAGCCTGTAGTCAATGAGATTGTGTCTTTGGCGAAGAGCATTGGACTAGATCCCCACTTGTGGAGTTACAGTTGTTTCACAGCAGAAATGTGTGGAAGGGAGTTCCTCAGAGGAGGAGGTAGAAATGGCAAAGCAACAATCTTTTGGCACAACAAGAGAGATGCTGAAAGCATGGGAATCAGTTTCATCATACATTGAAAATCATCATCCCAATAAAGCAGTAGCTATGTGTGCTACAAATTTATTTGACAATAATGCTGTGTTGCATTTTTGCTAAGTGTTGAACCATTGGCAGAAACAAATGATTATAGATAGCTTCCTAGTAAAAAAGAATTAATTATGTGTCGTGAATAATAAAGTACATGCTACTGCATGTATAATTTTCTTTGAATAAATGGCATGAATAAGATAAAACTCCCTTCTCTGCTTGGGACTCATTATCATATTTTACATTAATTTACAAGGGATAAATTGTTTTGCTTAATGAGTGTTCCACACTCCGAGCATGATTCTGTAATGAATTATGCTCGTTGCACGAGGTTCAGCTGTATGCAATAAGCAGATCTAGTGCTCTCTGTAGTCCCAATGCCAGTAACACAGACACAGACACAGACACAGGCACAGGCACAGGCACAGGCACAGGCGCACAGGCGGGCGCAGGCGCGCGCAGGCGCGCACAGGCGCGCACAGACACACAGACACACAGACAGAGACACAGACACACAGACACAGACACACAGAGAGAGACAGAGACACAGACACAGAGAGAGACACAGACACACAGACACAGACACAGAGAGAGACAGAGACACAGACACAGAGAGAGACAGAGAGAGAGAGAGACACAGACACAGAGAGAGACAGAGAGAGACAGAGAGAGAGAGAGAGAGAGAGAGAGAGAGAGAGACTGCAGTCTCAGGCAACTGAAACCACACTCACGTTGCTACATTCCATCCTGGATTTTCCATTGTTTGATTAGTGTAAGTCTTATAATTTATATATGTGACTATATCACTATACTTGAATCCTGCCTTTCATGTAAGTGTTTACATATGAAACAATGGAATGTCCAGGTTGGAATATCAACAGTATTACGAAAAGGATAGACTACTATTCACTGTACAGATGGCATGTTGAGTTGCAAACGGGCACAATGCAAACTTTGCTGCCCATTGAGATTTTGGCCAAAGCCTTCTTCAGAAGGGAAACACACACATAAACATTCACACAAGCAAGCACACCTCATGCACACATGAACACTATGTTCAGCTACTCTGACCACAATGCAGCTGCGTTGAATGGAAGCAGCAACCTGGAGTGGGTTGGGGAAGGGGTTGGAATAACAGAGTATGGGTGGGGCAAGGAAATGTGTGCTGTTTGGTGGAGTATGCAAGGACTAGATGGTGGCAGGGAAAAGGTACCAGGTACAGCATGGGAAGCTGTGGAAAAGGCAGAGAGCATGGGGAGGAAATGGGGAGCAGAAAAGGAGAGGAGCAGAGAAGGGGAAAAGATCAATGTGTGTGCTGCCAGAGCGTCATGCACAATGAGGGTGATAGGACGTGAATTGGGAGGAGGTGACTGGACAGAGGGGGCATAAACTGTTGACTGAAGGGTCTGGGGACAGTAGTTTACCATAGGTTGATGCAGGGATGATTTAGGGAGCAGAATGTGTGTTCTAAGGACAACTCTCATCTGCACAGTTCAGATTAGCAGGTGGTGGAGGGGAGCATTGAGAGGGCCTGGCTTGTGAAGCAGCCATTGAACTCAAGCATGTTACATTCAGCTGCATGCTGTGCCACAGGGTAGTCCACTTTGATTTTGGCGTATGGTGGTGGCAATTCATTCAGGTGGACAGCTGGTTAGCAGTCATAAAAATGTAAAAATCTGTTCAATGATTGCAGCACAGCTGGTACACAGCATGGTTGCTTTCACAGGTTGCCCAGCCTCTGATGGCATAGGATAAGTGTGTGACAGGACTGGTATAGGGAGTGCTGGGTGGGTGGATAGGGCAAGTCTTGCACCTGGATCTTCCACAGGGGTATGATGCCTGTAGCAAGAGATTGGGGTTGGGGCTGGGAGTGGCATGGGTATGTCTTTCTTTCAATGGAGAAACAATTGTAAATTACATTGATGTATTGGTTCTGGAGTCTGAAATATGTGGGAGAGGTAGTGTTCAGTAGTGGCAAGACCAAGGGCATGAGGATATTGGTGCAGAGAAGTGGAATCAGCAGTGATGAGTAGGGATCCAGGATGTAAAGGATTAGTTTCTTTGATATAGGGGGCTAAATTTATGCTGTATGACTCATAACTATTTATGTATGGTTATTACTGCAGTAATCTGACATGTTCTACATCACTGATACACTCACATCAGGGATACATTGAATTCAAAAATAAATATACAACGCCACCTGTCTGATATGTACACCACTACATACCATCAAAGAAATGTGGGCAAATACTCGGAACTAAATAAAACAATTTTATATTCTAGAAAAGTGTTTCTGAGAGTGGCATAATGTGTTGCTCTATAGAGAACTACTGCTGAACATAGCCCCACCATCTGATCCTATCCAAAACAAAGTGGTGCACATTGACTGAAGTTGTTGGTTTTTATTATGAACATTTTCAATTCATGTAATCTGTGATTGATTTATTTCTGAGAGAATTTTCAGTTTCAGTGTGACAGGCACAAAATGTATTCACTGAACCTAAAATCAAAAATGCTCTGGTGAGCATTCACAGCAACTTTTGTTTCCTTGCCAGCAGTATCAAAGAATTAGAATCTATCGCATTGCCTTTGCAAAAATCGTTAGAAATTGTTGAGAATGCCAAAAACAAAAATTATTCACTAATAATTTTGATGCTTTTTTGGCCAAAAATTGAGGCTACACAACTCTAGCTACAGTCTGCACTCTCCTCAGTGGGGATGGAGACGACACTCCAGGAGTATTTCATCCTCTAAAATTTCCACTATCAATGTCCTGTGAAGTGAAGGGATCATTTCTCTTATATAAAAATATTCTTTCTGTTCAGCAACAATCTATGACTGCAAAGAACTTAGAGATGTATCTGGTTATTTGCTGCATCTCAAAATGAGAGGTGAGGTATGGCACCTTAGTGATTTCAGTGTCACAGGGCACTTAAGTAACTTCAGCATCACAGTGTACCTTAGTAATTTCAATGTCACAGAAGTGAATAAAAATAATTTTCTTTTTTTGTTATCAGAGTAAAGACCTTCAAAATAAAAAAAAGTAAGTAATGTAAAATGTAACATCTTAAAGTACTTCTCATATTTCTATCTTGTTTAAATGCTTATGGAAATAATTTAAAAACTGTTGTGTAATTCTGACATGAAATTCAATGAATGGGAGGTCCATGTTAGAATATCAACAATCTGAGCTCTCATCATCTACCTGCAGACAAAAAGTTCCACCACTGTTGTTATGAATCACAGTGACTGCCTGGCAGAAGGCCTCCACCAATTGTCTGACACCTCCAGCTATAAACTCTGCCAGAGTGATCCGATCCTAATAGGTCAACATATCCTCCAATCCCTGCTTAAAGCTTATGTGCTGCCTAAAATCTCTGCACAGAATCTATTTCCTTCCTCACGCCTATGACATCTTGATCACCCACCCTCTACATGCTCCCCAAAATCCAAAAACCCTACAATCCTGGACACCCCATTGTTGCTGGTTATGGTGGCCCCACTGAAAGAATTTCAGCCTTCACTCATGAACATATCCAACCAACAGCCCAAAATCTAGCCTCCCACATCAAAGATACCAACCAGTTCCTTCACCAACTCTCTACCATCCCCACTCTTTACATCCTGGACCGTTACTCATCACCATTGATGACACTTCCCTAAACACTGACATCCCTTATACTGTGGTCTTGTCACTATTGAACACTACCTTCCCAATGTTCCTCAGACTCCAAACTCACTATCCCATTCCTCATACATCTTAATAATTTTATCCTAACACTTAAGTACTTCTTATTTGATGGGAAACAAATCTGCAGCACCGCCATGGGCACTCACATAGCACCCTCTTATGCAACCTGTTTAAGGACCATCTAAACAAAAACTTTCTAGCCTCCCAAAATCCCATAAGCCTAGTCCAATTCAAGTTTGTTGATGATATCGGCGTGCTCTGGACTAAGGGCCAAGACACCCTATCCTCATTCCTTCAGAACCTCAATACCTCCTCTCCCATCCATTTCACCTGGTCTTCCACAACCCAACCCAGAACCCAGCATGCCACCTTACTGGATGTTAACCTTCTCCTCTCTGATGGCTCCATGCACACCTCTGTCAACATTAAACCCACCAGCCACCAACTGCATTACGACAGTGTCATCCCTTTCTCACCAAAAATTCCCTCCCATACAACCTGCCCTTGCACTGTTTGCAGATGGTCTCACAAAGACGTCCAAAGACATGCACTGTCCTCCAGACCTAGTCAATAAACAGATTTGATATGCTGTATCCCCCACACACTCTCAATCCTCCCTCACCCTCAAGAACCAGCTACAAAGGAGGGCCCCTTCTATTAACCAATACCATCCCAGACTGGGACAGCTGAACAACATCCTTCATCAGGGCTTCAATTATCTATTGTCAGACTCTGAAATTAGGAACATTGTATGTAAGATCCTTCCCACTCCTCCTAAGGTGATGTTCCAATGCCCACCCAACCTCCAGGATATCCTGCTTCATATCTAGGTTACTCCCTGTCTCAATCCCAACCACTTGTCACACACATTATATCCCAGTGAAAGATCCAGGTGCAAGACCTGCCCAATCCATGCACGCAGTACTTCCAATTCCAGTACTGTCTCATGCTTATCCTACCCTATCAGAGGTTGGGCCACCTGTGAAAGCAACCGTGTTGTATACCAGCTGTGCTGCAATCACTGCTCATATTTTTACATTTGTATGACTGCCAACCAGCAGTCCACTTGGATGAATCGTCACCACTACACTCGGGCTAAAAGCTAAGTGAAGCACACTGAGGCACAACATGCAGCTGAAAATAACATGCTTGATTTCAATGGCTGCTTCACAATCAAGGCCCTCAGAGTCCTCCCCTTCACCACCAGTTTTTCTGAAGTGTGCAGATGAGAGTTATCCTTGTAACATACATTCTGCCCCTGAAAATATCCCCCCATCAGCCTGTGGTAACCTACTGTCCCCCCCCCTCCCCCCACACTCAACAGTTTCTGTCCCTCTGTCCTGTCACCTCCTCCCAATTCATGTCCCCTCACCCACATTGTGCATGACTCTCTGGCAGCACACCGACTGATCTTTTCCCCTTCTCTGCTCCTCTCCTTTTTAGTCCCCCTTCCCCCTCCCCCACAGCCACCCAACAGTGCACCTGGCAGCCTTGTCCTGCTGACATCTAGTTCCTACAAGCTTCACCACACAGCACTCTCCCCTCCCATCACCCCTACCCTGCTATCCCTTTCACTTCCTGAACCCAATCTGGACTGCTGCTTTTGTTCAGTACCATAGTTGCATCCTGGCTGCAGTGGCCAAAGATAGCAGTCATGTGTGTGTGGTGTGCCTGATTGTGTGAATGTGAGTTTTTTACATTCTGAAGGATTTGGCCAAAAGCTCAATGTGTAACAGTATTCTTGTTGCGCCTGTCTGCAACTCATTGTGTCATCTTTATGGTGAGAAGTTGATTTCTGTTGGAGTTACTGTTAAACATTAAATATTTAATAAAATATTACATATTTTCTTATGTATTTTACACATTTTTGTTACATAAATATTTACATGTTTTGTGTGTCAATATTACATGATAAAAGTTTGAGCTCTACTCGTTGCCTGCAACTTTTGCTTGAATCTCATCCAGTATTTTAATATGTTCTGGTCATCCATTCAACAGAAATAATTTTATGCAATGCTAATTTTCCATTCACTATTTATACACCTGCAACAACTTCAAAACCTGCTCATTAACAAATCCTGCAGACCCTGTACAACTGACTACAATGCAAGCCCTGTTAACATAAATTTTTCTTGTACTGGTTCACCATCATTTCACACACTTGAATAAGTTTATGCGTAACAGTTGAATATAAAACACTTTATTAATAGTTCCAAAACTATAATGATTATTATATTTAATTGTCTTAAAATTTTCAGACAAGCCTCTCTCTGCTGTAGTTGATCAGCAATTGGCACACATTTTCAGATGGAATCTGATCATCAGTATGAAACTTCCTGGCAGATTAAAACTGTGTGCCCGACCGAGACTCGAACTCGGGACCTTTGCCTTTCGCGGGCAAGTGCTCTACCAACTGAGCTACCGAAGCACGACTCACGCCCGGTACTCACAGCTTTACTTCTGCCAGTACCTCGTCTCCCACCTTCCAAACTTTACAGAAGCTCTCCTGCGAACCTTGCAGAACTAGCACTCCTGAAAGAAAGGATATGCGGAGACATGGCTTAGCCATGGCACACAGTTTTAATCTGCCAGGAAGTTTCATATCAGCGCACACTCCGCTGCAGAGTGAAAATCTCATTCTGATCATCAGTGTTTTCAAAGCCACACTAGAAAACTGTGAAAGAATACACAAGATGCTGTTTTATGCTCACAATCATTTCACTTCAGTCTGCAAAGGAAATAGTTTTCAAAATATTCATGCAACCCTCCTGTCATGTTGCTCAAGTGTGTGGGACCCATACTAAATAAGACCAATGAAGGATACAGGGGATAACGTATATTAAGGAAGGTAACACAAATGGTGACATGAAAGCCCCATGAAAGCCTATTCATAAAGTTTTAAGAAACAGTTGCTAGTGAGGAACCTAGAAATGTATTACAGCTCCATACATATTGCTCCCGCAGGGACTACAAAGAGAAGATTAGACTAATTACAGTGCAGAGGCACTTAAGTAGTTGTTCTTCCCATACACCATATATTAACTGAATGCAAAGAAACTATGATCTGTGGCACGATAGGAAGTACTCCCTGTCATGATCTTCAAAGTGGTTTGCATAATATGTATGCAGATGAGAACACAAAAACAGTTCAGCTTTCCATAGCTGTAATAAAAGGCATAGGCATCCCACTCTTTACAAGAATAACAATGAAAACAATCAACTTTTGACAGTATAATGTAATTGGATAGATAAAAAACTACTCACCAAGCGGTGGCATAACACCCACATATGTTAATTTCTTCTGTCTCAATATCCCTGCACAGTACTACTCCATTCTTCACTCCATTTTATGTAACGGAGTTGGGAGGGGGGGGGATGAAAAATAGATAGCAGTAATCTCTGTCTTGAATATTACCCTGTCTTCCATCTTTAAGTTCTTCAGTTTTCAAATCTCATCCAGTACAGTTGCCAACATCAATCTTTCCTTCTAAATCCCACCTGATAAGTCTCCCCTGACCCACAGGTCTGGGTGACTTCCCCAAAATCTACCCTTTCCCTAGACCTCTCTAGTCCTTTTCCTTCACCCATTTTCCTTCCCCTTTAACCTTTCTGCCTGAAGGAGGAGCCACTAGCTTCAAAAGATTGCGTATTTATAACCTTCTTTTATGTTTGTGTTCTGCCACTGCTTGGTGAGTAGATTTTTTGTCTATCCAATTCCACCCTATAAAATGGATCATAGGCCAGGTATGCAGAGCTCCAGACCTATCTGCTGATGACAATTTACAGCAGAATTATGGAGCACTCCTCTGTAGCAACCATCACATATTCTGTAATTTCTGATGGTATGTAAGTCATCTGCACATCCATTTACAAATCCAGAAGGCTGTAGATAGTGGATCCAACACTGATCTTCATATCCTTTGACTCCTGAAAAGCTGTAGATATAGTTCTATTTCACCAACTAGTAAATGAATTACACACCCATGAAATATTGGAATGGATGTGTGACTGGATTGATAACTTCCTAATTAACAGAACACAATACTTCATAAATGAAAGTTGCATCCAATGTACATGTATTATTTTTAATACTGCTGTTACTGTTCACAGTATACATAAACAACTAGAGGGCAATGTTTGTAGGTATCTGTAGCTGTTTGCAGGCAATGCAGTTGTACATATGTAGGCTGTCATATGGTAAAATTATACTGAAGTATAAAAATACTTTAAAACCATGAGCACTGGATGCAATGAGCTGACCTTTAATATAAGTAAACAACTTTATTGTAAAAACACTATGTGATCAAAAGTATCTGGACAACCCCCAAAAAAGGTAGGAGACGAGGTACTGGCAGAAGTAAAGCTGTGAGTACCGGGCGTGAGTCATGCTTCGGTAGCTCAGTTGGTAGAGCACTTGCCCGCGAAAGGCAAAGGTCCCGAGTTCGAGTCTCGGTTGGGCACACAGTTTTAATCTGCCAGGAAGTCCCCAAAAAATATGTTTTTCATATTAGGTGGACTGTGCTGCCACCTGCTGCCAGGTACTCCATATCAGCAACCTCCATAGTCACTAGACATCATGAGAGAGTAGAATGGGGTGCTCTCTGGAACTCATGGACATCAAATGTGGCCACGTGACTGGGTGTCACTCGTGTCATATGTCTGTATGTGAGGTTTACACACTCCTAAACATCCCTAGGTCCTCTGTTCACTGACAGAGACCACTGACAGTTGAAGAGGGTCGTAACGTGTAATAAGCAGATATCTATCCAGACCATCACACAGGAATTCCAAACTGCATCAGTATCCACTGCAAGTACTATGACAGTTATGCAGGAGGTGAGAAAATTGGACTTCAGGGTCGTGCGACTGCTCAAAAGCCACACATCACACTGCTAAATGCCAAACAATGCCTCACTTGGTGTAAGGAGCATAAACATTGGACGACTGAACAGTGAGAATACGTTGTGTGGAGTGATGAATCAGGGTACACAATGTGGCAATACGATGACAGGGTGTGGGTGTGGCAAATGCCCGGTGAACGTCAACCAAAAGTGTGTGTAGTATCAACAGTAAAATTTGGAGGTGGTCTTGTTATGGTGTGGTCTCTTTTTCATGGAGGGGGCTTGCACCCCTTGTTGTTTTGCGTGGCACTATCACAGCATAGGCCTACATTGATGTTTTAAGCACCTTCTTGCTTCCCATTGATGAACAGCAATTCGGGGATGGCTACTGCATCTTCCAACACAATTGAGCAGCTGTTCATAATGCACGGCCTGTGGCAGAGTGGTTACATGACAATAACATCCCTGTAATGGACTGGCCTGCACGGAGTCCTGACCTGAATCCTATTGAACACCTTTGGGACATTTTTGAATGCTGACTTTGTGCCAGGCCTCACCGACTGATATCAATACCTCTCCTCAGTGCAGCACTCCTTGAAGAATGGGCTGCCATTCCCCAAGAAACCTTTCAGCAACTGATTGAACATATGCCTGCAAGAGTGGAAGCTGTTGTCAGGGCTAAGGGTGGGCCAACACAATATTGAGTTCCAGGATTACCGTTGGAGGGCGCCATGAACTTATAAGTCATTTTCAGCCAGGTGTACGGATACTTTTGATCACAGAGTGTATATGGATAGAGATAAGACTGTTTGACTTCGCTATAAAGAACCAGTCTATGGAACCATTCGCAACTATAAAGTATCTAAGAGTACATCTGTCTGTAGGCCAGGCAATAGATTCACTAGCTGTCATGAAATCATAAATGCAGTGGTGTCAGCAACGTATTCTTTACAGAAGAATTCATGTAGCCACTGCAGACAGCTTATCAATGGCACAACATTGACTACAGGCAACAGTGTATGCCACATAAGAGTATCCAGCCATGCAGCTGGCCTGTGGCAGATATGGATACAGAGGCAGCAGAGTGCTGGTACAGCGGAGCCAGGTCGGCAGGCACATCCTTGCTGACATCGGGCTTGCAGCAACAGCAGGCTCTTGTGTAGGCTGACAGGGCCATTAGGTATGAATGTGGTGGCCAGCCAGCAGCTCACAGTTGATCAGGTGTGAGATGCACCCAGGCAGGGACAGTGAACTCAAGACTCCTTGTAGGCACTCACAAGTCGGCTAAAGGCAGCCCGCAGAAGGCCTCAGATGGATAGCGAGTGTTCGGGACATGGCAGCATCACATGGCCCAAAGACCACTGACTAGCAGGGGCATTGGTTGCTGATGAGCCTGGCTGACCTACTGATTAGCTCTCGGGGTAGGCAGCAGTCGACAATGAAACAGTTAGGCCAGGTTGGGTGTTTTTTTTTTTTTTTTTTTTTTTTTTTAATATATATATATATATATATATATATATATATATATATATATATATATATATATATATATATATATATATATATATATATATATATATATACATGCTCTGACAGGTCCTATTACAATGAGGTGCCACTTCTTGGCAAGTGGAGGAGATGAGATAGTGCTGCTTGAGGTAACCTGGATCTCCACTGCACCATGCTGGTTGCTCACATCATCTCACCTCAGCATTTTTTTGGCCCACGCTACAGAATTTTACAGGCAGCGTGCTGGACAGCCCAGCCACAGGTTGTGAAAAATGCTAAGGAAGTGTTGGTGCAAAGTGCATATTTCTATGTTCTCTAGCTCAATAAAGGATTCATCTGAAAACTAGCAAGTTTTTGTTTGTTTTTATGTGCCTTTAGACTACTAAATGCTTCTACTGTTCAGTGAGTGGTCTTCTTGGGGGGGGGGGGGGGGGGGGCTTATGGGTGCTCAACATGAGTGGTCTTCTTGAATCCTAAATTATTTACATTCTTATATTACTTTCCCAGCCTGGCACCTAATAAAAGCATCATTATAAGATGGGGAACAAGTTAAGATGAATAAACAAAGATACTGAAGGAATTCTGTTGTGTCCTTTTCAATGGAGCTATTCTGACATTCTTAGTTAGTTTTGGGATCCTTTTCAATGGAGCTATTCTGACATTCTTAGTTTTGGGAACCATGGGAAATATGATCTGGGATAGTCAGACAGGAATTTTAATCTCACTTCTTCTGCATGTAACTTCAGTGCCTTAACCCTTTTGATGTATTCATCCACTGTACTACAAGATTTTATTTTTAGTCGATATATGCATTCCAATAGCTTTGTAAGGCACTGGGCATAGATACTTTGTGGTGGACATTCTTTTCTACAAGTCTCTTTAACTTCCAGAGAATGCCTAAAAAGTTATGCAAAGATTTTGGTTAAGTGTGACTGTATAGCTTTTAGAATTGTACACTTGTTTTCACCCTATACAGGATGGTCCATTGATCGTGACTGGACCAAATATTTCACGAAATAAGCGTCAAATGAAAAAACTACAAAGAACAAAACTTGTCTAGCTTGAAGGGGGAAACCAGATGGCACTATGGTTGGCCCACCAGATGGCGCTGCCGTAGTTCAAACGGATATCAACTGCGTTTTTTTAAATAGGAATCCCCATTTTTTATTACATATTCGTGTAGCACGTAAAGAAATATGAATGTTTTAGTTGGACCACTTTTTTCACTTTGTGATAGATGGCGCTGTAATAGTCACAAACATATAGCTCACAATTTTGGACAAACAGTTGGTAATAGGTAGGTTTTTTAAATTAAAATACAGCACGTGGGTACGTTTGAACATTTTATTTCGGTTGTTCCAATGTGATACATGTACCTTTGTGAACTTATCATTTCTGAGAACGCATGCTGTTACAGTGTGATTACCTGTAAATACCACATTAATGCAATAAATGCTCAAAATGATGTCCATCAATCTCAATGCATTTGGCAATACATGTAACGACATTCCTCTCAACAGTGAGTTGTTCGCCTTCCGTAATGTTCACACATGCATTGACAATGCAATGACACATGTTGTCAGAAGTTGTCAGTGGATCATGATAGCAAATATCCTTCAACTTTCCCTGCAGATAGATAGCCGGGGACGTCAGATCTGGTGAACGTGCAGACCATGGTATGGTGCTTTGACGACCAATACACCTGTCATGAAATATGCTATTCAATAACACTTCAACCGCATGTCAGCTATGTGCTGGACATCCATTATGTTGGAAGTAGATCGCCATTCTGTCATGCACTGAAACATCTTGTAGTAACATCAGTAGAACATTACATAGGAAATCAGCATACATTGCACCATTTAGATTGCCACTGATAAAATGGTGGCCAATTATCCTTTCTCCCATAATGCTGCACCATACATTAACCCACCAAGGTCACTGATGTTCCACTTGTCGCAGCCATCGTGGATTTTCTGATGTCCAATAGTGCATATTATGCTGGTTTACGTTATCGCTGTTGGTGAATGACACTTCATCGCTAAGTAGAATGTGAGCAAAAAATCTGTCATCGTCCCGTAATTTCTCTTGTGCCCAGTGGCAGAACTGTACATGACATTCAAAGTCATAACAATGCAATTCCTGGTGCACAGAAATATGGTACGGGTGCAATCGATGATGATGTAGCATTCTCAACACCGATGTTTTTGAGATTCCCAATTCTCATGCAATTTGTCTGCTACTGATGTGTGGATTAGCTGTGACAATAGCTAAAACACCTACTTGGGCATCATCAATTGTTGCAGGTGAAGGTTGATGTTTCACATGTGGTTGAACACTTCCTGTTTCCTTAAATAACGTAACTATCCAGCGAATGGTCCAGACACTTGGATGATGTCATTCAGGATACCGAGCAGCATACATAGCACACACAGGTTGACAGGTTGGGCATTTTGATGACAATAGCCATACATCAACACGATATCGACCTTTCCTGCAATTGGGAAACAGTCCATTTTAACACAGGTAATGTATCACGAAGCAAATACCATCTGCACTGGTGGAATGTTATGTGATACCATGTACCTATATGTTTATGACTATTAGAGTGCCATCTATCACTAAGCAAAAAAAGTGGTCCAACTAAAACATTCATATTTCTTTATGTACTACACGAATATGTAATAAAAAATTGGGGTTCCTATTTTTAAAAATGCTGTTGATGTCTGTTTTAACTATGGCAGCGCCATCTAGCGGGCCAACCATAGCACCATCTGGTTTCCCCCTTCAAGCTAGACGAGTTTCGTTCTTTGTAGTTTTCTCATTTGATGCTTATTTCATGAGATATTTGGCCTGGTCATTATCAATGGACCACCCTGTATGTTCAACAAAGTTCCGGTAATTTTTTCTGTTGAAAGAGGTTTCCATAATTTCAAAACTACTTACAATAATAAGTTATCTGAATTACAGTTGTCATGGCAAAGTTTCAAGGAATCATCACTGTTATTCTAGGTGGCAATAGTTAGTGACTCACCCTGTATATTATATGAGAAACAGGAAGTAGCTGTCCTGATCAAATTCTCTATTAAAGTGATCATGAAACATTAAAACAAAGATTAGTCATCACTTTTGTTGGCTTCAAAAAAGTATGTGAGAGTATCCATCACGAATCATTAACGTAAATCCTGAAGGAATCTGACAGCATCTTAAAAGGTTAGATTGCCACTCACCATACAGTGGAGATTTTGAGTCACAGACGGGTGCAACAAAACTACTGCTAAACAAGTAAGTGTTCAGCCAAAAGGCCTCCTTATGAATTAGACAACATACATAAACATTCATGCAAATACAACACACACATACATGACCACTGTCTCAGGCTGCTGAGGGCAGACCCTGAGTAACTGCACATGATGGGAGAAGCAATCTGGGTGGTGGGGGTAAGGAGAAGGCTGGGGTTGGGAGGGGGAGGAATAGCGGGATAGGGGTGGGGGCACATAAAGAGTTGATTGTTGGAGCATACAGGCACTAGGTGGGGAGAGGGTATGGTAGCTAGGTGCAGTCAGGAAGTTGGGCAAAGGACGGGGAGGAGGGGAGGGAAAAGGAGAGAAGTAAAAATACTGTGGGTGTGTAGTTGGAATAGAGGGCTGTTTAGTCCTGGAGTGGGAACAGGAAAGGGGACAGGTGGCTGAAGGACAGTGACTAATGAAGGTTGAGGCTAGGAGGTGTAGGGAAGCAGCCTACTCACGCTGTAGTAATTTCACATCAGTTTCCATAGTGTGCCAGCCAGTCTGCTGTAACTAGCTCTGACGTCATAAATGTTGGGCAATACCTTAAAAATCAAGCAAATGACCTAAAACTTTTCTAGCATGTCAGGAATAATACTAAATTATTTGTGTTAAATATCAGTTTGATAACTTCAGCCATTTTCGAAATTTGGACGTTTTTCTGAAAAAATCATTGGCGCAACAGAAAAGAGCTAGAGACTTCAAAATTTATATTTAGATTCATCTTTCATAATGATTTAATAAAAACAGTACTTTGGATTTCACAAATTAAGATTTTAGTGGAAATTCATGATTTTCTGGTTTTCATCTCAAAACTGAAGGAAGCAAGATAGATTAAGTAGGCTAATAAATAAGGCTAGGATGTTTAGATTTAAATAGGTTGGAGGTCCACTATG
This sequence comes from Schistocerca serialis cubense, assembly GCF_023864345.2. Classification (NCBI taxonomy): domain Eukaryota; kingdom Metazoa; phylum Arthropoda; class Insecta; order Orthoptera; family Acrididae; genus Schistocerca; species Schistocerca serialis. The sequence continues at coordinate 874,884,662 of NC_064639.1, forward strand.
ACTATGAAGATGTGAAAAGTTTCTTTTGAATACCTATAAAATTATAGCGATAGCGGATCTCAAAAGGGCCAGTTCAGAGCTCATCTACTGCGTGCAGTGTAATGTAATTAATTCTCTCGCCCAAAATATTTAACTTAGCCACGTCAAAATTTTATTATCAATACTTACCTGCGTGCTGAATGCACGTTTAAATTAAGAGCTTCATCGGCCAGCAGCAAAAGAAGCTATAAATTATTATGTAACTTGAAGTGGTGCGTTACTAGCCCAGCGGCTAGTCGGGAGAACCGATTTCATCAGGCGTTCCCTTAGCCGTCCGCACCACGGCTTTATATATAAGAATGCTGCGCGAGGAAGCAAGGCCCCAGTTCTCTCCAGACACTGAAGAACACGCCATCTGTGTCGGGAGTCGCGTCGCATCGGTATCACTGCTACAAACAGCCTCGTGTGCCGTATTAAGTTACTAGAGATACGCGGAACCATGAAAACATTTCAAGTGAAGTGTTAATTCTGGGATGATTTTCATTATCTAGCTTCAGTTTGCGTATTGTCGTATTTTCATGTGCCGTCGCGGGACAGACATTCTACCAAATATTTAGCGTGGCGTTTGATGAAATATTTTCATCAAATTATGGCGAGCATTCTTTTTAACATTTAATTCGGACAGTTATAGTTGCATCAGCGCATTAGACTCTGAACTGCTCTGTTAGTTAGGTTGTAGGGATACTTGTGTTTTTTATCAGTGAATTTCAGAATATACTCAACTATTTTGGAAAACCGTTTTTGATTAAAAATCCCGGACAATCTCCTAATTCCTCAGAGCTATAAGCTGCAGCTATAATGGTATTCTCAGATGAAGTGGGCACTAGGAACTCTTATTACAGGCTTCACGTTTTGTTAAATCACTTTCTGGGTGCTAAAAAGTAAATAGAGAGCCAGTGTTGAGAACGGCGAAAGACAGCATTAACAACATTCTAAAAACCTGAAACGGATTCAACATGCAAGCATTTATACAGCAATTCATAGATTTTTTTACAAATTATTCGCCGCCCCACATATGGTGCATCGGCCGGGAAATCAACTAAGTGAGAGTGATTTTTAACTATTCGGATTCGCGAGTGAAATGCGACACGCAACTGAGTATAGAACAGAGAATGTGTTACGTGTGCATGTGGACGACGCAATTGGATTAACAACACATCTGGATTGACGGAGCTGGCACTGAGTCTAGCGGTGCTGCCGGCATTGCGAGAAGCCAGTCTCGCCGCACTGCAGTCGTCCGCTGGAGCAGCCGGCGCAGCACCTGCAATTGCGGGCCACGCAAACACACAACAGCTGTCGGAGAGCCGTCTGCAGTTCAACGTGCCATGTCGCATCAGGAATCCTGGTATGCTGCGCCGGCAACGCCATACATCGTGCAGAAGGAACAAAGTTAAGTGAAAAGCTGTTAAAAGTTTTACTAACCTGCACTAAAAGACTGTCGGCGATGGAACCGCCAAAAGAAACTGAGGTTAAACTTATATCAGAACCTATGTCTGTTGAGGGAACTGTAAATCCAGACAACGGTTCAAGTGTAAATATGCATGAAAGTAGTAATGTTAAAGTGAAATATGAAGTATTGTCTCCTGACAGTAGTGTGGGAAGGGGCAATGATTCAATAATAGAGACCCCTGTAGTAAAGCAGAAAGCGGAAATTGTTAATTTATTGAATGATAGTTTCTCTGTTGAATTAAAAATGAAACAGTCATCAGAGATGGTAGAATTTAAGAAGGAGCAGTTAGATATGACTAATCAATCAGAAGTTTCATTTAGTTTTGATGATTCTGGTGTTGGAGCTAGTTTTTCGTCACCTGAGTGTGATAAAAAGCCAGCTAGTGAGCAACCCAAAGATGCTGGGGCTGTTGATTTAAATGTTATATTACAAGCAATAGCTGCCAGTAATGCTAGAATGACAGCTGATTTAAAATCTGATATAATTGAGGTAAATAACAGGATTGTGGCCAGCCAAATAAATTTTAATAAACGATTGGAGGTAATGGACGATACCTTCAAGGCTGGTTGCAATAAGTTGAAAGAGGATCTAGACAGTTTGAATTATAAAATTGATTACAACCATGAGGATATTAAGAAAAAGGTTGCTCAACAGTTTTCTGAAATGTATAAAACAGTTAAATCCGAAGTTGCTGAGGTTCGCAGAGACTTCCAAATGGAAGATGCGAAGCTGGAGCTCAAGTTAACAGAAAAGATCGAGGCGGAATCTGAACTGTGCTCAGATAGATTTAAAGATGTTAATATAAAAGTAAACATATGTCAAGCAGATGTAGATGCAATCAAAACTGATACTACTCATATTGTACAAAGAGTGGATAATGTTGAAATGAAAGTAGAAAATATTAGTACTAACATTGCTAACATTGAGAGTAAAGTAGCTTCAGTAACTTCTGGTAATGGTAATATACAACAAGTTGTAGCTGCAAACGCCGCTTTTATCGGGTGTTGGCAGCTCTTGCGGTTCGATCCAGATAAAAATATCCACCTGCTAGATTTCTGGAACGATTTTGAAGATGTGATTCCACCAACTTGGTCTGAGCGAGAGAAAATCTCATTTGTTAGAAGCCATTTAGCAGGTGACGCCATGCGTTGGTCAGCTGATGTTATGTTGAAGTGTAAAGCATTAGCGGAGTTTAAAACAGCTTTCATTAATGAGTATTGGTCTAGCAATAAGCAAAATGAAGTGTTGAGAGAATTTTGGAGTGGAAAACGCTTCAATGCAGGCAAGGAGTCAATTAAAGAGTTTGCTAGGTCATGGATCTCACGGTTGTCACATTTGGCGGAAAAGCTAAAACCACAAATGATTATAGTAGGTCTTGAAGCCAAACTGCCATGGTACTGGCAAACTAGAATTATATCTGCCCCTAGAGACAATCTGGATCGTTTCATTGAGTATCTGGAACGTGTAGAACGTGTTGCGGCCAACGAGGAGCAATCACGTAATAACAGAAATTCAATAGTACTAGTTGTAATTTTAGGAACGAGCAAAATGGCAATGTAAACATCAGAACAGTAGGTGTTCGCCATCCTAAGAGAGGTAGGAATTGGGGAAATAATTATCAGAACCAACAATGGTGTCCAAGGGATAATAATTTTGTTCCAAACAGAAATATGCATGTAAACAACAGTACGGAAAGTAATGCTGTGCCAGTCAACTATAATGAAACTAAAGGAAACAGCAGTAGGCCGAGGCAGGAAAACTAGTTCCCATCTATGAGGATACTGGCGCTCACCAGGCGGTTACTTTTCCTAAGCCAGTAGTTACAGGAATTGGTAAGACAAATCAGAATACTCAAACTGAACAGGTGGATGAAGTGTCGGTAGCATCTAAGGATACAACAGAAATATTAGATCACTCACAATATTTGATAGATACCATGTTAGAGACGCTTTCTAAGTGGGAAGAGAAAGAGAAGGCGCAGCAGTGTAACGATAGGGAGGAGCTACAAAATACTGAATTGACAGGTGAAGAAGCAGAAGAAATTCATGCTTATATTTACGATGAGGGTGATGTGCTCTTATCTAAAGTGCCTGTGCAGGATGTTGATAATGTACTAATAGATTTAGGACAGGAGGTAAGTGAGAATGTAGAGGGTAGCCTGTTGGGGGTCGATGAACCCAGTAGCTGTGACCAGTTGTCACTTGAGAAGGAAACCGACGATAATGGTGAAAGTGGTTTAGCTGTAACTAATGTTATGCCCGGTCTGGAGGCGCAGAATCGCTCAGACTATAGTAATTTGGGTTATGTTCAGCAAACTAAATGTAATGAAGTCGTGCGGTGTTTCGATTTAAAATTAATAGACCGACTGGAAAAGGCAGCTGAAAATGTAATTCAGGAAACCCCTACACACTGTGACCTAAATGTAATGAAGACAGATGTCGATCACTTTAGTTGGAGACAAATCCAAAAGGAACTACTAGATGAATTTGAGGAACCACCTGTACAACCTAGAATAAGCCACCCTATAATAATAGTGAATATGTTGGGTATCAATGTACGTTGTCTCTTAGACAGTGGAAGTGAGGTGAGTGCAATATCTCAGTCCTTCTTTGATGCATTACCTGGTAAAGACAAGCTTACAGTAATGAGGGTATCAGAACTAAGAATAATTGGTGCTACTGGCAAGGTTTCAAAAACGGTAAAGCAAGAATCTTTGCTGCCCTTTAACATTAACGGTAATTTAATTGATCATCCATGTTTAATTGTAAACAATCTCAGTATTGAGGTTTTAATTGGCATAGATTTCTTGTCAAAATATCAGAGTGTTGTTGACTTTGAAAGAAGCCAGTTAAAAATGGTCTTGCCAATAACCGGAGTAATTATAGTACCTTTTAGTGATAAACATGTAGTAACTGATGATGAAACTTGGGAGCTGCCTATACGAGTTCTGAAAAATAGGAGGTATTGGGACGAAGGTGTTAATCTTAGTACACGTAAGCTAAAAACAGAAGAAGAAGAAGAAGCAATTATTGTGGACAAAATAGAAGCTAAATTGCAGGAAATCGATAAGATTTCAGCCAATCAGAAGGAAGAACTGAGACAGGTTCTAAAAAGGCATCGTAAGGTATTTTCAGATCGACGTGGCGTGGTCAAAGGTTATGAATGACTGCTGTAGGGAGGAGGTTGTTCTGTAACCTCTACACAGTGTGGCAGCTGTGCAGTCCCAGCTGTGTGAGATCTTCTTTCCCTTTCAGGTCTCACTGATTCTTCCTCTTTCCTGTCCTCAAAAATTTCGACCTTTTCTTTCCAAATACTAAAATTTTCTGTTATGACTATCAAGCCAGCATTAAGCTAATGAATGCTGTAGGGAGGAGGTTGTTCTGTAACCTCTACACAGTGTGGCAGCTGTGCAGTCCCAGCTGTGTGAGATCTTCTTTCCCATTTCAGATCTCACTCATTCTTCATCTTTCCTATCCAAAAATAAATAAATAAATAAATAAATAAATTTCGACCTCTTCTTTCTAACAAAAATTTTCTGTCATGGCTATCAAGCCATGAGTTATGTAACCATTCTATCTAACGATTAGTGAAGAAAAAGACCTAATAGTGACAAACAATAGAGGAGTATGACATAATTAAGATACAAATGTATTTGAGTAACAATTATGTATAGTACCCTGGTAATATAGTAAGTACAAAGTGTTGTTTTATTGGAAATGGTCCACCAACAGTAATTTAAAATGATATATGAATTCATGTACAAGCAGGATCTGAAGTGGTAGTGAAACCTAGTGTATGCATTAGAGCTAACTAAGAAATAGTAAAAGAGATTGCTTAGTGCTAGGAAAAATATGCAGATAAATTGTAAGATTAAACTCACCTGGTGTAGCAAGGAAAGGCAGTGTAATAGAATTGAGCAGTGTTTGTGGTTGAGACGTGAAGGACACGTCCCTGAAGTATTTATAAGGTTGGAGCTGGCCATTATTTTAGTGTAGTGTGTGACAGGATACACCTACACGTATTGAGGTTATGAGTTGGAGGCATGAATGCGACCATAGGTACCCTTAGGTTAGATGAGACAGAGCAGCTCATGGTGTCCTATAGGTTTAAGGAATTTAGCATTACGCTCGTCCATAATTACTTGATGCACTTTAGTGGTAGGTCTGAGAGAGACTACCTGAGGTTTCAGCGTCCGATCGAGTGGAAATGGATTGCCACGTGAGCGAACTAATCAGCTGCAGTACACTATGAATATGAAATAAATGTGCTATCCTATGCTTTAAATATTAATAGAGTGAGTGTTAAATAAGTACATACACTAGCAAAATAAATAAATAACATACTGACAGACGTGAAACATTATTTTAGCTCAGCATAAATACACTTCAAAGTAAGTAAGTACCTAATTGCAGATGTGGAACTGACAACAGCAGAGGACCAATAAGTGAATTTAGTAGTCAACTAAACGTAGTGTGTTTTGAACACTCACAACTGTACTATTACCAAAAGTTACTCACATGTACAAAGAAGCTGAGAAAACAACCACTAATCATACTCATACTATCTCTAAGAATAAGGTAATCAAAGATGAGTCAGTTAAGTGCTTAAAATACAAATGTATCAGGAATGTACCGAGCATTGGTTCAGTGTTCCGGCCCAGAAATAATAAATTCAGATTAAATATGATTTATGATTGTATGCCTTAGGAGCATAAATTTTCTCTAATACATGACTAAAGGCGTTTTGAGCCATTTGTTTAACGATTTTATGACAGTTAAGTAACCGTGAGAGTAATACTGAAAAAGCTCTGTTAACTTTGTTCCAGCAAAATATTGAAGGATAAAATGTATATATCCCCATTTCATTGTGACCCACCCATAGATATTAAGTGAACAGAGTCTGAGGCACTCTTTTTGTTTGTTCTATAGGACAAACCAGATAATGGCAGCCTGGTAGCTGCGTGAAAGCGTGGAGTGACTTGGACACAACTCACAGTGACCCCTCCCCTTTCCCCCATGTAATTTAGAGAGAACATGAAGGACGCACACCATAGCAACTTCCCCTCCTCTACCCTTGTGAATGGAAGTGTAGGACGCCAGCCAAAGCGGCTACAACCATGTGTGTAAAAATTATTTGTGAAATTTTCTTTCAGGTTTAGAAAAGACTGCTAAGAGATAATCATCTGTTTATGTATCATGTTATTTTCTTTGAATTTGTGTATGTAAAAATGTATTTAATGGATCTAAGATTTTCATAATTTTTCAATTTGTAATTTTGAGTAATGACATTGTTTAAAAGGCAGTGAACATGCCTACCATTTAAATAATTAATGTAGGTAATCAGTTTTCTTTAATGTTTCTACAGGCTTATATTTCAATTTTGATTTTTCATAGGGAGTTAAACTGTACTCTTGCTTCCCTTTTTGTAATTAATTTTTTTTTCATTCATTAACATTCATATACAAAAAAAAATTTAGGTAGAGAGTGATGTAGGGAAGCAGCCTACTCACGCTGTAGTAAATTCACATCAGTTTCCATAGTGTGCCAGCCAGTCTGCTGTAACTAGCTCTGACGTCATAAATGTTGCGCAATACCTTAAAAATCAAGCAAATGACCTAAAACTTTTCTAGCATGTCAGGAATGATACTAAATTAATTTGTGTTAAATATCAGTTCGATAACTTCAGCCATTTTCGAAATTTGGACGTTTTTCTGAAAAAATCATTGGTGCAACAGAAAAGAGCTAGAGACTTCAAAATTTATATTTAGATTCATCTTTCATAATGATTTAATAAAAACAGTACTTTGGATTTCACAAATTAAGATTTTAGTGGAAATTCATGATTTTCTGGTTTTCATCTCAAAACTGAAGGAAGCAAGATAGATTAAGTAGGCTAATAAATAAGGCTAGGATGTTTAGATTTAAACAGGTTGGAGGTCTGCTATGACTATGAAGATGTGAAAAGTTTCTTTTGAATACCTATAAAATTATAGCGATAGCGGATCTCAAAAGGGCCAGTTCAGAGCTCATCTACTGCGTGCAGTGTAATTTAATTAATTCTCTCGCCCAAAATATTTAACTTAGCCACGTCAAAATTTTATTATCAATACTTACCTGCGTGCTGAATGCACGTTTAAATTAAGAGCTTCATTGGCCATCAGCAAAAGAAGCTATAAATTATTATGTAACTTGAAGTGGTGCGTTACTAGCCCAGCGGCTAGTCGGGAGAACCGATTTCATCAGGCGTTCCCTTAGCTGTCCGCACCGCAGCATTCTATATAAGAACGCTGCGCGAGGAAGCAAGGCCCCAGTTCTCTCCAGACACTGAAGAACACGCCATCTGTGTCGGGAGTCGCGTCGCATCGGTATCACTGCTACAAACAGCCTCGGGTGCCGTATTAAGTTACTAGAGATAAGCGGAACCATGAAAACATTTCAAGTGAAGTGTTAATTCTGGGATGATTTTCATTATCTAGCTTCAGTTTGCGTATTGTCGTATTTTCACGTGCCGTCGCGGGACAGACATTCTACCAAATATTTAGCGTGGCGTTTGATGAAATATTTTCATCAAATTATGGCGAGCATTCTTTTTAACATTTAATTCGGACAGTTATAGTTGCATCAGCGCATTAGACTCTGAACTGCTCTGTTAGTTAGGTTGTAGGGATACTTGTGTTTTTTATCAGTGAATTTCAGAATATACTCAACTATTTTGGAAAACCGTTTTTGATTAGAAATCCCGGACAATCTCCTAATTCCTCAGAGTTATAAGCTGCAGCTATAATGGTATTCTCAGATGAAGAGGGCACTAGGAACTCTTATTACAGGCTTCACGTTTCGTTAAATCACTTTCTGGGTGCTAAAAAGTAAATAGAGAGCCAGTGTTGAGAACGGCGAAAGACAGCATTAACGACATTCTAAAAGCCTGAAACGGATTCAACATGCAAGCATTTATACAGCAATTCATAGATTTTTTTACGGATTATTCGCCACCCCACAGAGGGTTACAGAAATGTAGGGTATATTGCAGAGAGCATTCCCACCTGTACACTTCAGAACAGGTGGTGCTGGTAGGAATAATCCAGGTGGCAGAGGCTGTGAAGTATTGCAGTCATTGAAATGAAGAACACTGTGTTGGACAGCATGCTCAGCAACTGGGTGGCCCAGCCATTTCTTGGCCACAGTTTGTCGGTGCCCATTCATGTGGACAGAGTTCTTGTTGTTTGTCATGTCCACATACAACACAGAATAATGGAAGCAGCTTAGGTTGTAGATCACATGACTGGTTTCACAGGTAGCCTTGCCTTTGTTGGGACAGGTGACGCTTTTGATCAGATTGGAGTAGGCAGTGATGGGAGGATGTATGGACAGGTCTTGCATCTAGGTCCATTACAGAGATATGAGCCATGAGGCAAGGGGCTTGGAGCAGTGGTTGAGTAGGGATGGTTGAACATATTATGTATGTTTATTCAGCAGCAGAATACCACTGCAGGAGGGGTGGGAAGGATAGTGGGTAGGACATTTCTCATTTCAGAGCACAGTGAGAGGTAGCTGGGACCTTGGCGGAAAATATGACTCAGATGCTCCAGCACCGGTTGGTACGCAGTCATGAATGGAATGCTCCTCTGTGGCCAAACAGAGGGTCTTTGGGAGGTGGTGGATGGCTGGAGAGATGAGGCATGGGATATCTGTTTCTGTACAAGGTTGGGAGGGTAATTACAGTCTGTGACCGCCTCAGTGAGGCCCTTGGTAGATTTTGATAGGTACTGCAAATGCTATAGCTATGGACAGCTAGGCCGTGTGGAAAGGCTTCTTGGTATGGGGTGGGTGGCAGCTGTCAAAGTGGAGGTATTGCCAACAGTTAGTACGTTTGGTATGAATGGAGGTACTGATGTGCCCATCCTTGAGATGGAGATCAACATCGAGGAAGGTGGCTTATTGGGCTGAGGAGGACCACGTGAAGTGAATGGAGGACAAGGTGTTGAGGTTCTGGAGGAATGTGGATAGGATGTCCTCACCCTTGAACAAAGGTTAGGGATAGTGGGTGGTTGAGAAGGATTCTTCTAGATGGCTTTTTATATAGGAAGGTAGGGTTGCGGGTCGTAGACTGAAGGTGTTGATCTATGAGCGCAAGAGATTCTGTCAGTCAAAACGCGTTGGTGGTGGTGCATCCACAGGTTTTCCCCTGCTCGTTTTGCTCTTTTGCCTCACGTTAATAGTCATATGCCCACCACTTGTCGAAGGTGATGAGCTGGATAAGGAAGTCTTTGGACCAACCTGACACAGCTGCAACTTTTCCACTGCTGCCTAGGTTTGGTGGGCTTTTGGATTTGGTACAAGTATACAGGCAACACAGCAAGTAGTGACCTTTATCATGTTCAATTGTCATGAAAGATGCTGAAAACTTAGCATGGATTGTTACATTGTTGTACCCATTTAAATATGAAAAATTAATTACTGTATGATACTCCAGTTTGTGAGAAGTCTGTGCTATTTTGTTTTGTCCTTTAGATCACACAGGAAATTGTTTTAGTCATCCATGTCTCTCTTTGTTGTGAATCCCTTGTGAAAGACAAAGTGAAAGGCACAAACTAGTTTTGATTAGAAAAATAAGACTGTATTCAGTAAAGAAACAATTTACTACATCAGTCATATGGTTATTCTTTTTATTTTTGTGAGGAAAGAGTGCAAGTGATTGAGTAGGTAAATTGTTTTATCTAATTTACCAATAGTTGAGCCTCCAAGATTCTGTGCTTTATGGGTGAAATATTCAACTCAGTATTCTATTGTGAGGCACATTTTGAACTGATTTAAAGGAGAGTAATGGGTCTATACTTACTGGTGATTTTCTTCTCCTCCTGCTCCTCCTCCTCAAATCTGCAGTAGTGGTTTTCACCCTTAAGTCTATTAGGAAATATATCATAAGACATCGACAGAATATGAAGATAGCTCAAAAGTAGCCCAACGAAACCAGTGTAGGGCTTTACTACACTATTACATAAAACTATGATAGGCAGAGTGATGACTGGCTTTTGGTGTGAAAATTAATTTTGTATCTGCTAGTGCATTTTTTTAATTTTAATTTTCTTTTTGACTAATGTGTATTAAGGCTGTACAGAATGTCTGAAACAGTAAACCTAATGTATCTGTATTTGTTTGATCTTTAGGAGTTGCAGTGCCACAGCTATTGGCTATGTACTCAATTTCATTCCCCTTTCCATTTTGGTTCTTGTTTTTGGTTTATCTTTGGCATATGAAATATTTTTGAATGTAGAAGGTATGTAACATAGTTTTAATAGCAGTGTAGAGGCATGTTGGATGAGGATAGGCTATCAGTATGCGCCATATTAAAACCCATCCAAGTTTCCCAAGTGATTTATATTTCCAGCAACAGTGCCCAGTTCCTCTCGGTCTGCATCACCGGATCCCGCAATGCTGAGGACACCACTTCGCTGTCTTCAAAACAGCTTGGTGCAGAATGGCTGCCTCAATGATCCATGCAATGCCCTGATATGTGTCGGCTTTGTATGGCTGTGGAGTTGTGACGACGTCAGGATGCGCCGGCAGTTGACTCAGCGGTCTCCGTCTCTTTTGTACCCATTTCCAAACATCCCGAATTGTTCTTGTGAATTGACATACAGATTCAATGGTCCTTCCTTTCTGTTGCTTCACTAAATCAACCGGTGATGGCATTTTTCGCCCGTACAATACCTCATATGGAGACAAACCAGTATTGGTATGGACTTTTGCATTGTATGCGCATACAATATGCTTCAAATACTCATCCCACTGACAGTGATGAGAATCCACATGAAAATTCAGCATCTTCCCGATTGTTCTGTGTACCCGTTCTGTCCTTCTGTTCACCTGTGGATGCAACGCGCTCGTCCTCAACTTCTTTACGTTCAACAATTTACACAGTTCCTTCATTAAATCTGACATGAAGTTGGTCCTTTGGTCAGTAATTATTGTCTCCGGTACACCAAACTTCAAAATCCAGATATTTACTAACGCTTATATGACTATTTCTACCTGTTGATTTGGCATAGCCACCTGCTCCACATACCTCAAAAAATGGTCTATTATTGTCAGAACGAATATGTTCCCCAATGGTGTTCAACTGAAAGGTCCTAAGACATCAATTCCCAACACAGAAAATGGGCTTGTCACTTCCAGCAGCAGTTGTAGCTGTATCTGTTTCCAACTCAAATTTGCTCTCTGCACACATGGCATACAATTCTTGACATACTGATCCACATCTACTTTCGTACGCCTCCACCAATACCTCTCTGCGGCACTCCTATTCATCACTCTACTCCCACTATAACCAGATAACACGTGATCATGTGCTTCCTTTAAAACCCCATCTCTCAGTTTCGCTGGCACTACTACCCTTGGCCCCAACTTCATTTCCCTGCACAGAAGACTGTCATACATATTAAATTGTGGCTGTGTCCAATACAATTTACAATGGTTGTCAGCATCCTGAAATTCTTGCCATACTGTTAGGTTATAACCAATGACTTCTACCTTTGCCACCTTTCTACTCAGTGCATCTGCATTACCATGCTTCTTGCCAGGTTTGTGCACCACCTCACAGTCGAATTCACTAAGCCTCACAGCCCACCTAGCGAGTCCAATGGACAGATCCTTCAACCCCAACAACCACTTCAACACTGCATGATCTGTCACTACCCGAAATCTTCTCCCATATAAATAACATTTAAAATATGTGATTTCAGAGATTACACTAAGCATCTCCCTCTCGGTTGTTGAGTAATTCCTCTCTGCTGCATTCAACTGCTTAGACACACAGGCTACAGGATGTTCTCTACCATCAATTTCCTGACTAAGAACACACCCCTATGCTTGATTCCATGTATTGAATGCTAGAATAAATTCCTTTTCAAAATCTGGAAACACAAGAATCGGACTTGATGTTAACCCTTCTTTCAGTTTGTCAAACGCTTTCTGACATTCTTTGGTCCACTCAAATTTCACACCCTACCATAACAATCGCATCAATGGCTGTGCTAAATCTGCAAAACCCTTCAAGAACTTTTGATAGAAATTGCAAATTTCGACAAATGATTGCACTTCCTTAACTGTTTTTGGATCCCGAAAAGCCCTCAGCCTGTACCAACCTCGGCTCTGTTTCCACTCCGTCCTTACTGATGATATGACCTAAATATTTCACTTGTTCCAATGCAAAATGACACTTCTCCTGACTCAACGTCAAACGAGCTGCTCTTAACCTCGTAAAGACTTGTCCATGCTGCTCCATACTACTTGAAAACCCTATAATGTCATCCAAATAGACAGGACAATGCTGTGGTTTCAAGCCCCTCAACACACTGTCTAGCAACCTCTGAAACATTGCCAGAGACTTTTTCGAACCAAATGGCAGTCTGATGTACTGATAATGGCCTCCCGGATTAGAGAAAGCAGTTTTTAGATGATCCTCTGGAGCCAACTCTAACTGATGATAACCACTTGTCAAATCCATTGTAGAAAAGTACTGGCACTGTCCTAAGTGATACAAAGTCTCCAATATGTTTGGAATGGGGTATGTGTCCATTACTGTCTTATTATTAAGGTATCGGTAGTCACAACAGAAACTGAATTTCTTAGTTCCATCCATAGATTTTTTAGGCACAATGACAATGCCCACTCCCCAGCAATGATCAATGAAATTCTCCACAATCATCTGTAAATACCTCGGTATTTTGTATGATTTACGATAAACAGGTGTTTCATTCGCTGATGGTATCCTATGTTGAACTAATGGAGCTGCTGATAATGGCCCTTGTGGAAAAAACAAATCCTTAAATTCCCACAATAGTTCTTCCATATGCTCTCTTTCTCCTCCTTTCAAATGCTTAATTTTGTCACGCAATGCAGTTCTATCGGCACTTAGTGGTTAATCACTTCGCCTACCTCTCGAACACCAGTCTTCATCATCTGGCACATCCAAATTTGCTACTAAAATTCCTTTCCTCAAACTCGCATCTACAGCACTAAAATTATCCATGTTCACGGGAACTACTCGCCCTTCGTTCCCCTCCTGTACGCATACAACACTACATTTCACAAAATAACCTAATGGATCCAAAAATTCATTATCCTCCAATGGCTCAATAACACATACCGCACTTACAGGTAGATTGACTCTACACTTACCCATTGTGACTTTGCCACTACACACACACACACACACACACACACACACACACACACACACACACACACGCGCGAATTAAGCCTTAATGCTAATGTACACGGTTCAATTGGTTTGTTCATTATGTTGAATGCTCCTCGTGACAGCTCTGCATTGACAACAGTTTCCCCTAGCTGAAATAGCATTCACCAAGGTCTACAGTTCACTGTCCAAGGTGAATTTTGGCATCATGTTGATGCAAGAAATCTACTCCTAGGATCATTCTGTAGCCCTTGTGTACCCATGATACTATCTCCATGCATGCATCAAATCAGACTTTCCCTAAGCGAAAGTCAACTGTCAATGACCCCAAAGATGTGATCTTCTTATCCCCCACTCTACACAACCTGTAACGTGGTGGGTCTAACTTCCTTCGTCCCATTAAACTCTTAGTAGCCAATGACACTTGCACCTCTGTGTCCATTTATAGCACTGAAATTAAACGGGAGCTCCTTTAGGTAGAACTTGGGCCCCCCCTGCCATTTAACAATTGTCCACCTCTACTAACTCAACTTCTCCATCCTCCATGCTGCTGCTTTCCACCCCTTCCTCTATTCCTCAGTGACTGGGTACATTGTCTCTGCACATTTCCCATACAACCACACTTAAAACATTTTATAACCCACTGTAAACCCTGCTTGTCTATCACATACCCCTGTTGCTACATCTATTTCCTCATGTTCAATTGCCAGATGAATGGCCGAATACAAATCTTTCGGAGTCCCCTCACACGCTTTCCACTACATATGCACCGGTAACCCCCTCAAAAATACGTCAAGTGCCCTTTGCTCGGCCTCCTGCAACAGAACATCGCTCTGGCCCAACTTGTAAGTATACTCGTTAATTTCTCTTAACCTGTCTGCAAATTTCTCTACCATCTCCCCCTGCCTCTTTGTCATTGTACTCAACCTCTCCCAGAAGTACCGAGCACTATTCTGTTTCTTGTACCTCTGTAAAAGCCTCTCCTTCAACTGCTTAAACTGTCTCGTCTTCCTTAATGCCTCAGAACACCTTACATATGTCTTCGCTTCACCCGTTAATCTAATCTTCGCTACAGGTAACAACTGTTCATCAGACCAACCACTCATCATAGCTGAAGTTTCCACAAACGAACGCACTTCCTCAGATGCCTTGCCAGAAAACAGAATAATCAAACTCGTGGCGGCTAGATCAATCTCCTGCTGTGGCACCCTAGGCAAAAACGACTGATCCGCTGTGGTTTCCTGCTCACTTCTAGATGTTAATTCACTTCTCAACTGCGTATTGTCTGCTGTCAATTGCACTACCTTTTCCAACAAAATCCATACCGCTTCTGGTTCCGACACACCTTGCGTCCCTGCCTCTTGTGTTGCTTTTGTTCCCCGTTAGTCCCAAAACACAACATTTGAGTACAATATAACCTGACTTCCTACAGCTCCGTATCATCATACTCAGTATCATCATACACCAATACAAAAGTAATCAAATCCCACAAAAAACATCATCTTACTGCCCCAAACACACTAACACTTATTCTGCCAAAAAAAAAAATATGCCTATGCAAAACATCTAAAATGGCCTGCTATGAGCCATACTCAAATACAAACAAAAAAGAAAGAAAATGTCCAACACTCAAAGAGAAAAACTGGTCAACACTCATCACATTTTGTGACTGTAATGCAGGCGGTGGGCTCGAACATCGTACTGTACAGACGACACTCGCTATTCTGACACCAAATGTAGAGGTATGTTGGACGAGGATGGAGACTGTCAGGTTGTGCCGTATTAAAACTCATCCGAGTTTCCCAAGTGATTTATTATTTCCACCTACAGTGCCTCCGTTCCTCTTGGTCTGCATCACCGGGTCCCACAGTGCTGAGGACACCACTTTGCTGTCTGTGAAACAGCTTGGTGTGGAATGGCTGCCTCAGTGACCCACGCAACGCCCTGCTGTGTGTCGGCCTCGTATGGCCGCGGAGTTGTGATGACGTCAGGATGTGCTGGCAGTCGACTCAGCAGTCTCCGTCCCTGCCACCTCAGCGACACCCGCTGGGAGCTGCAAGGTGGCCCACAGGGTGCTTCTTTGCCGGCATGGCTAAGATTGCAGCAACAACAAGCGCCTGCGATCCAGCATCCGAATCTGTGGCCCTCACTTTGGGATGCCTCCAGCGTGTGTTGGGAGACAACAAAGACTGTCCGCAGTAGTGAGCCATGGTGTGGCCCACCACTGGCTGGCTGCGGACCGCGCGTTGGCCTCAGAGAGTCGAACCAGCGACCTGCCGTGGACTGGTATGCTGGCACCCCATCTCCTGCAGTGTGTAACCAGTGCTGTGACATGCCCCACCATCCAGGAGAGCTGTCACACTTGAATACCTTGTTAGTGAAGCAGCGACTATTTATACGTGGCTGTGCACCACTGTTTTGCTAACACGCTGCTCCCAGTCATGTACTCATAACACCTGGGTTCGGCCAGCGTGCCCCTTCTGCCTGTAACTTGCACCATGCAAACCGCTACGTTTTATCTTTTCAGCAGGTCTACGGAGCTGTGGCCTCCATTCTACTTCGCAACCACTGGTAGCGTAACTTACTGTCATGAGGCCTGCACCTGGCTGTGCGCTCGGAAATATTGCACCAAAGCTAACCTTTTCCTATCATAAAAAAAGGAAGATTTCAACAATACCCATCATTCGTTCATTTATCCACCCACCAACTGCCAATTATCTTTCATAGATGCCATCAAGGAGAAGGAGAAGGAAAAGGCAAAAGCAAAGCAAGTTCTAGAAAGTTAATTTATACACTACATTAACAATAAACTACCACTATACTCCTTGATACTTTTTGTGCTTACAGCAGCTAAGTGTAATGTAACAAATTGACTGGAAAGCCACTACTTTGGGGAAAAAAATATGTAAACCTGCTGCTTTCTCATCTGTATTAAACAACAGCAGCTATTTATCACATGCTAGTATCTTATTTATATGAACACACTGTACTTTTGATAATGCTGTTCTTACTGAAGAATACAGTCACGTCCTTCAAATCAAACAGAGCTCTCCCTTTGTAGCAAACGGTATTTTAATCCCACCCCTCGTTCCACTTCAATGAAATTTTACCTTCATCTAGCTTAGAAGAAAACTGACAAAAAGTGCTATAACAATGGGTTTGAGGAAGAATTGAATATGACAAACAGAGGTGTTTGTGGCCAAAGCTCTCAGAAACCATGAACTGTACTTTGAAGTAACAAAAATGGCAAAGACCCACCTACACTGAATGGTATCACATAGACAATGTTGAGAAAACAAAGACTTTTACTCTAATTTCAAAGAGAAAACAGGGGCTCTGATATATAACATTTTAGCAGCTGCTTTTTTGTGTGTAAGAAGGGCAATGCAAGAACTCTAATAATTACCTATATCATAGTTTGGCAAAAAAATATTTTAGAAACTCCCCACAGCTTCAGATACATGTAAAGTTGATGAGTGGGTCAAAACCTTTCACTTAAGTTTCTCACAGTGAGATGAAACAGAAGACAACAAACAGAAAGCCAAAATATTAAATTCTGGATTTTAAAATGCATTCACACATGAAAATCATATTACAGCATATTTGACACCCAGAAAAGCTAACAATAGGGTGATACTGTCACACAGAATCCAGAACTGGGCATTGTCACAAGAACAGGGTCACCAATGAGAACTAAAAATGTACACTGAAAACACATTTACTGAATGCATATGGAAGTACAGAGGGAGGTGAACTACTTGCTTCAGCAGCAAGTGCTCCTGTATGTATATACAGGGAACACTCTAGAAAATTGGAATATTGCACACAAAGTTAACTCACAGAACATTCCAGAAAACACTAATGTTAAATGACAAATAAATGCAAGAGGTGGGAATCAATTTGTTGGCCAATACATCACCTACAAATGACTGTAACCTGTACACCACAGTGGACACTTCACTTCACAAAGTGAGGCAATATTAAAATCGCAATCTTCAGTATTAGACGGACACACAGAAGGCATTAGAATCCAGATAAATTGTAGTTAGATTTCATACTGAGTACACAGTGTAATTAGCCTCATTCTGAGCTTGTATTTGATGACAAGCAATCATTCCTTTGTGACTAGAAAAAAGGTTGCTTTTCTATTGTACTTTATTAGAAGGGTGAAAGAACAGAGCTGGTCACCATTATACCTAGCAGCTGTCTGCCACAGGATCCTAGATCATTCTCTGTGCTCCAAGATTATAAAAATGGACTGTTCAGTTTACAAGCAGCAGCCATAATATCAATTTAGAAGATTCTATAGAATTGAAAACCAACATAGCACTTTCAGGCAGACATCAATTTTCAAGTATCCGTTATTTATAGGAGAGTGCACCCATTCATTGAAAAGAAACAAAATTCTCTCTCCACACAAATAAATACTGGCCACCACCTGTGGCCATGAAATAACACATTTGTTAATATTAGGCCAGTAAGCCATAATAAAAACAGTACATTTACCTATTTATCTGAATGTGTCATATGCATTTTCATCATTACTATGGTCTGATATAGATGCAAGTGTGGCTGCTGGTTATACAGTTCACTGGCTCTGTTTTTTGATGAGGCTATTGTGCCAGAGCCACAGTTCTTGGGGTTTTTTTGTGTGATTACATGAACTGTTTGAAGTGGACTGACAAGGCAGCCAGTCCACAGTGACGGGTAGCCGATAGAAAGGCACGCGTACACACTCACGCCGACGGGCGTCAATTCTGGAACAGGATAACTATTGAATGGTAGCAAGAAAAGTACGTAGCTGCATTATACTTAACTTTATTATTTGATGACTACAGCATTCTTCTTGAGACATTTATACTATAACTCTCAAAGTAGGTAAGGCTAATGGCGCCTTGCTAGGTCGTAGCCATGGACTTAGCAGAAGGCTATTCTAACTGGCTCTCGGCAAATGAGAGGAAGGCTTCGTCCGTATGGTCGCTAGCAATCTCCTCGTACAACTGGGGTGAGTGCTATATCGTCTCTCGAGACCTGCCTTGTGGTGGCGCTAGGTCTGCGATCACACAGTGGCGACACGCGGGTCCGACATGTACTAAATGGACCGCGGCCAATTTAAGCTACCACCTAGCAAGTGTGGTGTCTGGCGGTGACACCACACTGTTTCTTCGCAATAGCATGTGTGCACTGTCATTTTACAATTGCAGCCAACACAGTGATACGTTGTGTTGTCATATATCCAAATGAGCCATAATAATATAAAATAAACAAGAAGCTAGGTGAGAAAAAATTTTCTATCCAAGCAATAAAATGACCCAGATTCTGAGCTAGTAGCACAATCAAACAATGAGGCAGCTGACTACAAAATAATTAGTAATCAAGCAAGTGGGTGGCAGGGATCTGATGCAACTATGCTGTTTAATGCTCTGAGGGGGTCACTACCATGAGGTAACTCTTGTACGTGGCAACAGAGTGATACAATGCAAGTTTATTTTATTTTTGTTTAACAAGACAGTGATTTAACTCATGTAAGTTTACTTTATCATTGTTTAATTAAACTAAGATTAAACTGTGATTTTGCTCATACACATATACCTTGGTAACAACAAAGACATCTACTCTTTCTTTACATGTGCACAAAGTACACTGTGCAACTGGACATGTTATGAAAGCACTGGGCAAGAAAAAAAAACAATTTTTGAAGGTTTCCTACACCTCATCAGTCAATTCTCACTAATTTTGGGTTGAGAAAACTGAATATGACAATGAAAAAATTTTCCTTAGCTTTAGTTTCTATGATACACACTAGGTGGAAGTATTTTATTTTAACAGATTAAGAGAAAAATATACATTTTAACTACATATGCTAACAAAATTGGAAGCGTATTTAAATTTCTTTAAATGGCAGTTATATTTTAAGAGTCCTACATTACTGGAAAAATACCTCGCAGGTGGTTGGGTCTGAAGAGAATCATATAGTGGCTGCATGACACCATCTTTTAGCTTGCCTCTTGTAACAGAGTTCCAAAACATCCCCACCCAAAGATCAACAGTAATCCACAAGCATTGCTTCATCCCAATGGCCCTGATATCACTATTCCATAACAGAAACGTCCAGATGGAATCTTTCTCCACACTTATCACCGACGGCTCGACAACTATGAGGGAAAAAGCCAAAGTAGGAGTGGACAAAATAGATTTTAAGGGACATGTTGCACTCAAGGTTACGATATGTTTGCAGGAGCACTGTCACCATTTGAGTGTAGTTACCATCTCTTTCGTTACCTAAAAATCCATGAACAGCTCCGTTGAAGGCTTCCCAAGCATCCTTTCCCTCCAAAACTACATCAAATGCAGGATCCTTTACAAGTTCTCAAATTTGTGGACCGATAAAAGTACCTGCCTTAACTTCTGCATCGTTTAATTTTGGAAATTTCTCTCTTACATACTTCAAGGCCCATTGACAAGATTTTTCATCACAGCCAGCTTGATATGCGGGGTGGAAGTAGAACATCTTTTGGGTCCACGAGAGGCTCGGCAATATTTTTAAGATTTCTTGCAGATCATTCTGCTTTAATATAATGCGATTTCCAATCCCTACTGCCCCCATACATAAGAAGCAGCAATATTTCGAGTACCCCAGTTGCATTCTGAAGAGTATTGCAATGACTTTTAGATCACCACAAATTTTCCATTTGTGTTCATGAAATTTTATTGAATCCAAGAAGGCTGTCATATTTGCATATTTCGTCTCCATGTGAACTCATAACCAACAGGAATAGAAGGAAGATGTGTGATGTGATGTTCACTTGCTTTATTTCCCCGTTGATAGTCCCCAGTGTCAACATACTGCGTTGTTATATTGGCTGAAAAATAACTTTACTACTGTAAATGATGTAGCCAACGGGTGCACGTTTGCGTTTCACAGTTCTTTACTTTCACAACCCCCAATATTACACAGTTATATGACCAGTACATTATTGGTTAACTTTTGGTAAGCCTCATTAATAGTTTGCAGCCAAACATCAGCATACTGCTACAATAGTTTACTGTTGAATATCTAAGAGCAGTAAAAACCTAACTGCAGAGTTCACAGTTCTTGCAGAATAATATGGTACATATTGAACAGACACTGTTATTGTTTTAACACACAACCCAATTGTGTTACACTTGTTTCATGGTTAAGTTGATGCATTGTTGTTTATCTAACCAATACAGGTTTCTCTTCTGAAACTAGGCCGTGGATTGACTGTCTCGGGACCAAAAATCAGGCCTCTGTATATCACCATAATAATAGGCACTGAAACTGCATATTGTTCGATGTTTAAGTTACAGGAATTACAATTAAAACATAACTCATTCAATTAACTGAATATATTGAAAAATTGGTTCTTTATAACAGTTTCTTCTATTGAAGGGGTTAAGCCGAATTATTTGTTTAAATGATGAAATTAACAGATATAGCTACACAAACAATACTTTTGACAAACCTGGTGATTACTTCAGAATTAATTAAGGGCTGGTTTTGCTAATATGTTTTCAGATAGAGCCAAATAAATGCTTTAAGAGTCCTAGTGATTATTTTTTTCAAATGTTTATAATTATTATAGAATTTATATTTGTTTATAAGTCAGCAACAGAATTTAAGTTACGAAATAATTACTGATTTCATCCTATAATGTAAGATATTAACTAGGAATAGTCAAAATAAATTAGGAAATTAATGACATACACAAAGCTAAGCACAAAATTAGATCTGGTGTTATATTCTTCAAAACTGATGGCCAACCTTTCTCTTCTATGAAAATGCAGATTATGCTCAAGTATGTTAGTGATAATTAGTCAAAAATGAATAAATGAATTTAAGGAGGCAGATGGCAGAACAAGAGAGGCAGTAACGAGATCCCAGCTTGCTTCGTCACAGATGGTTTCCACTGTGAAGTAACACAGCCTTCAAACTAAGCTTGGAGAAGTCTATGAATAGCCTTCATTCAGTTGAATCACAGTTCAAATTCAAAGATTTCATCAAGCCATTAATGCTGCAGCAAACAACAAGATTGTTCTTCTCCCAAATGAGAGGCAGTTTCATGTGGCGTTTTCTGTACTGAGAGACTGTGACATCACTTTTGAGAAGATTCCATTGGTGTAGTCAAGACCCAAGAATTTCTGCCTTCTTCTTTGACAGGTCAAAGTCTATAATGAGGTCACTCAATTTCACTTGACTCAGGCTGTGCAGTTTATCATCTTTTCCCTCAAAATCAGGGTCAGAGGATGTGGAAGGCTTGTTTGGTGGTTCTTGTTCCACACTGTCTTCATTTCCTACTTGAAACAATTTTCAAGTGGTGTAGAAACTGGTAAACTATCTGAATGAAGAATGGCTCAATTAGCAGATTCAAGATTCAGGTACTGGACTGTTCTTCAAAGAGTCCTGCCTTTGTAGGCGGAGTCAAGCAGAAATAGCAGTAATCTGTATGGTTTGTAGGCTCCCACCAAACCATAGGCACACCAAAAGCCATAGATCATTTCTTATGTTTCAGCCATTCTCACAGTGTAAGTGAACATGTGTTGTGGTATGTATGTGGAGCCGACGACTTATCCTGGCCCTCCACTTTCATACTGAAATAATGCTGATAGGCAGTCTTCACAAGAGGTGTCTCACTGCATTTCTGTGAGGAAAATGTTAGTTCACCACAAACGTAACAAAAATTATTTACCTCGTTTACACGTTTTTGTGTAATTTTTAAGAATTTTACTCTATAAAAGCACTCTCAAATGAGAAATTCTGCTTTAATTATAGCGGAAACTGTATGAAACGCACAGTCGCAACAACAGTATCTATGTTTATGACTCACAAACAGCTTAACAGCATTGGTGTTACATTATTGTATAGGTGTGGTAACTCCGAAAACAAAATTTCCCCCAAATTAAAATATTGACTATACAAATTAAATGTCACTTTATCTCCAAAGCAAGCACTAATCTGTCATTTTTATGGAGTTTTTTTTAATTCAGAAAATGGAAATGCATATGAATTAACTATTTTTGAGCCCAACATTTCCACTGTTGACCAGTGAAATCAGCACTCCCGTACAAGGGTTAAAGGAAGCAATACTCACATGAAACACATTTCCTATTTTTCCTTCAACATGATACCTGAAAATAATAAATATGGATGAACAGACTACTGAAAGGTATTCAGCACTATAGCACATAACTGACTGACAAGACAGTCACAACAATTATCTCCCCAAATAGTGACACAGTGGCTAGGACAATGGACTTGCATTCCTCCCAAATGGTTCAAATTTGTGTTTGGTCATCCAGATTTAAGTTTTTCGTGATTTTCCTAAATCATTCGAGGCAAATACCAGGATGATTACTCTCAAAGGGCACAGTCAATTTCCTTCCCCATCCTTGAAACAATCCAAGCTTGTGCTGCATCTCTAATTCAATGTCGATGGGACGTTAAACTCTAATCTTCTTTCCTTGCTTTTTTTTCCTCCCCAAATACGTGAGTGGTGTAATCACGTTCAAAAGAAACAAAATTAAAAATCAGGGACTCATAGAATGGCTTAGACTGTAATTCAACTAGGTATATTGAAACTTCTAGAGTTATGTCCATATACATAGTGTAACACCACAAACCAATATCAAATTCATTTGTGATCTTAGCAGTAAGGAAAAGGAATGGAGAAACTTCTGTTTCCAAGCAGGATTCTACAGAAGTGCAGTGCAGCTATTTGGAAAAACCAGGTATAATCCTCTAGTGCCACCCATTCAACATTATGTCTCAGTGTCTGGAGTCCTCATCAAGTGAACCTGACAGAATATGTAACTGAAAGTCAGAAGCTCACTCGAAGGACTATAATATATCAGCACAGAAAGTGAAAGAGATGTACTTGAATGAAAAAGAAAGAAAAGAAAGAATGTTGTTCTTGTAAAATCCTGTTGATTAAATTTTGAGAACTGGTATTCGAGGTAGATTATGCAGAAATTTGATAACTGGGTCCACAGACTTTGTGAAACTTTTAAATAAAATCATTTCCACTTTTGGCCCTCAAATCATTATAAATAATGTTTTAACAGCCAAAAGTGGAAATGATTGGATATGAAAGCGACTGCTTGCAAAACACACATGTGAGCCTGCATAGAATACTTGGCCAATGTGTGGGACACACGCCAAAATAGGACTAATAGCAGATATTTAACATAATTATAAAAACAAGGGCAATACAAATGCTCACAGCTTTGTTTTCCAATGTGATAGTCTTGCAAAAACGTGGAAAAAATCTGATCTGAAATGATAATGACACATATGGCACAGAGAGAGAGAGAGAGAGAGAGAGAGAGAGAGAGAGAGAGAGAGAGAGAGAGAGGGAGGGAGAGGGGAGGGTGGGGGGGGGGTGTATTCTTTCACACTCCATATGTGAATGTAATGGGAGGAAACCCTAACATGCTGTATACTGAAACTTCCTGGCAGATTAAAACTGTGTGCTGGACGGTGACTCGAATTCGGGACCTTTGCCTTTCGCGGGCAAGTGCTCTACCAACTGAGCTACCCAAGCACGACTCACACCCTGTCCTCACAGCTTTACGTCTGCCAGTACCTCGTCTCTTACCTTCCAAACTTTACAGAAGCTCTCCTGCAAACCTTGCAGAACTAGCACTCCTGAAAGAAAGGATATTGCGGAGACATGGCTTAGCCACAGCCTAGGGGATGTTTCCAGAATGGGATTTTCACTCTGCAGCATAGTGTGCGCTGCTATGAAACTTCCGCTGCAGAGTGAAAATCTCATTCTCATGCTGTATACTGGCCAGTGCCCTCTGACGCACTTCAGTTTTTCACATGTATGACTGAGTACGTAGAAGGAGAAAGGACCCATTCCAATACTTTCCCACAATGGTTCAATGTCACAAGCTAAGATTATTCTTTTTGGCACCTAGTCCACTACAAAATTGACGCACATTGACAGAATATTGCTTACACTTGTATCAATCATTAAAATCAATACTGAGAAATATCTAAGCGCTCCTTCTGGTACCTAATTCACTTTACCATAAACAATTGATGTTAAGAATAGATTTCAAGCTGCTGTTTCAACCAAAATTGATAGGAAAAATGTTTTAACATTTTTTAAAATTCTGCAACTGGCTCTTTCCAGTGACTTTCACACATACGTACTTCACATTATCTGCAACAGAATCACACTTTTAGCGGTTATTCATATAGTTTGAGTCACAAGAGTTCTTAATATTCAATATTTTCACAATAAGACATAAGTAATGCTTCAAGCTGGTCTACGGGATTTTAGTACAGAACTGTGAAACCATATAAATAAAAAACTTTTTATTTAGTGATGAAAAATATGCTTATTGGGAGACAGAGGATAAAGTTCCATTTAACACATTGTCGCAAGTCCACTGGCAGACACAGTAGAGCTACACACCTGATGCCATGTGCCTGCCATGGTCACAAGCTCCACTCTGTTTAGTACAGTGTCTTTGGATAGCATGTTTGTAATACAATCAGTCACAAGTAGCTTGTTGATGAAATATTTACTGTGGATGAACATGGCCTGTAAATATTACCTCAACTTTGCGACATATCAGTTTAGCCTTGGTTGCAGTTGTGCCCTCTCACAGTTCCACTTTCTGTAGATTTCTTGGAGTACTGTGCATTAACTTATTTCTTCGCTGATGCTAGTGTATAGGATACAATATTTTGTTCAATGTTCTCTAAAAGCCAACAAAGATTATCACTCCCTCATGGTCCAGTAACAGGAAACACAAAAGACCATTTCTCAACAGTTAAAAAATAGAATTAAAAAAAAAAACAGTAACAGAAGAAAGAAGTCAGGAACATTACTTTTAGATTTCTGTAGCTCGTGGAAGACTTAAGGTTTTGAAATAAGTGAAGAATGTAGTCACATTCTGCGAAACCTGAAACAAATAGCTCTGTCCACCTAGTCATTCACAGATACACTGACTGTTACATACCTGCAGCCTCACATCAACTCACGTACACAATAGTTTCTTTTCATTTATAGTTTAGTTATTGTTTACAACTAGATTCGGATCCTATTCTCATTGTGTGAGAACTAACCTGCAGCAGTCTGTGCCCTCATGACATGCTGAGTTTACATTTTACAATAAAATGTGATCTATCTGCAGGCATCCTAGATATTTTTGTTTCAAGCTTTTTACATATAAGAAACATGAATGGAGTATTTTTTGCTAATGTTAACTGGCCTGCCCTCACAGTGTAGCCTCAAGTGGGTACACTGCATAAGTGAGAGACTGATGTTGGAAGTTAACCTGTTTCTGTAGAGATATGACAGAAGTATCTCAAATTTTGGATTGACACTGTCCACCAAATATTCGTCAAGAACTATGGATTTGGATGTTTTAGAGCTGGACATAGAGAAGGTTACCACTGAAATTAAATGAAAGAAACACAAATTGAACAACCAATTGCAGGATACATGGGAGGTAAGATTTAAGTCAAGACACTGGTACAACTAGAACAAATTTTTTTTATTTGTCTCTTGAAAACAATATCAATAAATACTATCATTATTCTAAACATACATTCAACAGTGTGGGTATAAAAGCTATCCAAAGTAACAAATCAGTACGAACTTTGTGAACAAAGGCACCTATTAAATTCAAACACTCAAAGGAACTTTTCTACATCATCTCAGAATACTTACTTTCCTTTTGATTCACTGACAACTGCCAATAAGTTCAACATACATGTTTCTACAATAGGTTTCTTTATCATTTGAGGATATTTATTGGTCCCAAACCTAATGCTACTGACTTACTTATAAACATACATTCATAATTAACTGATTTATTAGTTGACACCTCATTACAGTCTGATGCAAATATATGTTGAAAGTTGAGCAGTACCACATAAAGCACAAGTATGACTGTCTTTGCATTTTTTCCCTATAAACTTCAATAGCAAAAATTTTCTGTTGAAGAGCCAATGTGTTCTAAATCATTTATGTATTGATATGCAATAGATGCATTATTGCACTACAGGACATAACGAAGTGCTCTGTAGGAATTTAAGTATTAAGTTGCATATTTTCAAGAATACAGTTATTGCATAGAATTTTTTTTCAAGTTACTGAATCTCTAATATCATAGTGGGCACAGTTAAACAACTATTAACCTCTGTATCAACATGTAAAGGAATGGCTGGTAAGTAGACCACTCTTAAACTGGATACTTTCATAACATTTTACATTAATATTTCTATAAAAGTGAGACTGTAGAACAACTATTATTTTAAGATTCAGTCACATAAAATGAAGACATCTTTACTGTACAAGCAGCTTAGCTTGTACAGCAAACAAAAGGCTTAAGGAATTCTGCATACTTTACATGGAGTGAAGATCAATGTTTCTGTATAAAGCATTAAAAACAAATACTAGTGTTCCATCCAACAAGAAGCCTTATAATGAAAAGCCTAGCCACAGGTAATTCCTTACAAATCTCCATATAGGGTATAACACACATGATATGGGTCAGTCCCTTCAGTAGTCCAGCATGCCATTTTCTGCTGGTACTACAAGCTTGATATCTCTGCAGACAGATTGTTTGCATTTGCACCTGTGATCAGAGCGATGAGCATTCTCAGTCTTTACAGTGTGTTGCTGAGAGGAAGTAAGTGACACTTAACATTTCTTGTATGCTTTGACCTGTTCATATGTGATACTGTGTTTGGGAAAAGTAGTTTCTCTGATTTGCCCCCGTCTTCTCACACACAATGAGTCTGATTTTGAGGAAGAAATAGAAGCATGTTCCACACTTTCAGACACATTAATATCCATAAGCCTACATATGACTTCATTCTCCCAATGTGATTTTACATCATTAGCACACTACCAGGATAGCTTCTGTTGGGCAAGAGGAGTTCATTGGAAAACTGGGTACCATATGAAGGACTATTGGAGCAGCCCTAAAAGCACTGTAAAAACCACACATGATGACCCCTGCAGTGAAACTCAAATGAAAACTGCACCAGTGAAAATGAATCTAAGTGTGAACATTTCGATAAAGTAATTGAGTGTTAACACAGAATGCTTGGATCTCAAAGAAATGATTGTTGTCCTCATAGGAACTGTTAACAATGCCTATAGAAATGACTAAACAGTTGATGACAGTGTTGTGGTTCCCACACTTCATCAATGTAACTGTACAGGACATCTCTAGGTATGATCTACCACACTAGTTGCAAGTAAACACAAAGAAATTGGACTAATTTGAAACTCAAAAGCCTGTGTGCAAAACTCAAGTTTTACATTGTTAGATATTAGCAGTTATGAAAGAAACTCTTTCACCTGGCATGGAATGCATATCAACAAATGTGGCAAAAGGATGCTAAACTAGCTTCCAACGTAAGCATTGCTCTTGAGGAGATATCGCTCATTAACAAAAGTAGAAATAAATTTGTTACTGTGCTGGTCACTTGTTCACGTAGGACCTAACAGAGTAGATCTATGGAATGTGGTCCAAAAGTAACAAAATATGATGGCAATCCAATGTAAAAACACAGACACATGCAGGTATCACATATATTGCCAAATTTAATGACTCCATGCTTGTTTTAGCTCACAAAAATTAATTCATATTGTACCTTAACATAGGCAGCTTATCATTACAATGATAACCAAGTCATATGAACTGGAAGTATTTCTGGAGAACACAAATTCTGTAAAAGTTATATGCTTCAATGAACACTACTTTAAAAGTGAGTCTTCATAAATTAACTCTCCAGTTACAATTTAACAGTGGAAGACCACGTACTCTTTTAGAGCTGTCACTAAGCTTTAACATCATACCAACTTTTAATTTTTTGAGTAAGGAACTGCTATTGGAAAGCTACTGCATTAAACTTATGGAATATGGTGTATAAATTATTAGCATATACCTTATCCCTGGCTATTCAGCCACATGTGCATTTCGAGACAAATCTGAAACTTTGCTGTCAGGTTGCAGTTAGAAAGTTTTTATGGAAAGGTCAATTTGTGCCAACTTAAAAATAGATACAAAAGCTGATGACAAATTTGCCATTCTCTTAAGGACTTTTTACCTAAAAATGTCCTAAGACTAAATTTTAGTGAATACACTGAAGTAACAGAATCTACTCTAACATGAGTAGGTAATTTTGTGAGTAGTATCATATGTGGTGCTAGAGAAAAGTTCATTTTAGATATAGGGATAGCCGACTGTTCAGCTCTTTTTAAGTGATTGCCAAAATTAGGTACAACATAAACAGTGAAAATGAGTCATGAACTTTAGCCAATGAAATGGTAATATATTTGCTTCCAAACTGAACAAAACTTAGTAATTCAGCAACCGGTATTCGGTGAACACTAACTACAATGCTTTTGTGTCATAATTCACAAATATTTTCATTTAATGTTTCTCCCTTGAAACAGTATGCCACAACATACACAAGCAAACTCGTGCATAACTGAAGGCCTCAGCATATCTACTATTAGAAAGAGGAAACCCCATAGAAAATTGAAGAACAATCATGATGCGGAGTTTTTCATGTACGCAAACAACAGACACAGACAGTAGTTAAGACAGGCAAAACAAATGACAGACAGTAAATTCATTACAAAAGCCACAAAGAAATCAAAAACTGTATGCTAAATTCTGAAGATTGAAGAAGGGGCTGAGAAAACTAATCCTTTTTGACCCAAAATTAGAAACTGATGTGGAAACTGTCACAAACAGGTCTGAAGAATTCAACAGGTACTTTATAACTTCAAATAAAATTTGTGTATCCTCCTCTGAAGAGGATAGCATTATCCGATCTATAAAAATCTTCAATCTGTGGGCTGGGATGAAATTCTATTAGCAATGTTTTCTAAAATGTTTGAGTGAACAGTGTGTAATCAATTAGAAAAATATAACAAAAACTGTTCTGAAGAATCAATCCGGATTTAGGAAGAGCTGAAGTAATGTGCACATTATTAATGAAATCATCATTAAATAAGCAAATACCTTAATAACAAGCTGTGTGTATCCAGTATCTTTTGTGACCTCACTAAAGCATTTGCTTTGGTAAACCATAAGCTGCCTATTTAGAAAATGGCTACTTATGGTTTCCATGGAGAATCTTTAAGTTGGTTATCACCCTATCTCAAAAGCAGGAAACAGAGGGTGGTTATATAACAAAAAAGTGAGAGCCTGATTTAGTTGGAATGAAATACAAGCAGACCTACCCCAGGTGTCCGTACTAGGGCCGATTACTGTTCCTGTGTTACATAAATGACATGTCATGTAAGATAATTTCAGAAACAAATTCCATATGCAGATGACTCAAAAGCGGTACTCTGATGTAAGAACAGCAAAGAGCTAACACACAACACAACAAACTATTCAGGCACTTTAATGAAAAAAAAAGTTGTCATGGACTGCTTAGTGAAGCGACTAAACAGTTTCGTTTATGCAGAGACTGTTCTAAATAAAGTAACTGACTGAACTGTTAAGAAAATTGTTTGATGATGCCTGTTTTATGTCAGTTAAAAGATTTAGCATAACTTTTGGGGGTTTGCCCAAAAGAACTACTTCTAAAGTAGAAAAAACTGACAAGCACAATTCACACATACATGACCACTGTCTCTGGTCATGATGGAAGCAGCAATCCTGTGCTGGGGGTAAGAGAGTGGTATGGGAGACTGGGGTAAGGGGATGCTTAGTGCTGCTTAGGAAAGCATGTATGAATGTGGGGGGGACAGGGAAAGGGCTGCTACATACAGTCAAGAGGATTGGAGGGGAGGGCAATAGTTGTGAAGAAAAGTAGTAGAGAAGGGGGGACATGAGTAGAGGGTACATTGTAGAATAGAAGGCGGTGTTGCACTGGAGTTGGAGCCGGGAAGGGAACAGGTAAGTGGAGGGTAAGAACTAGCAAGGTTTCTACACAAGATTATCACAATCAGTAGCTGTCGCTTGGGATGCCGAAGTGCAAGATTCATATACAGTACATATCACAGTTACTAGTAAAAACTGGCACACATGAAATGTTAAGAAGGAAAATGAGGGGGAGGGGGGGGGGGGAGGAGGTAGGTTTGTGTTGTGTGTAGAAGGTAAAGGGCTGAATTATAGCTTGCTTGTGTGCAAAATGTTCTCGAAAGAGAGAGAGAGAGAGAGAGAGAGAGAGAGAGAGAGAGAGAGAGAGAGAGAGAGAGAGAGAGAGAGAGAGAGAGAGAGAGAGAGAGAGAGAGAGAGACTGTGTGTGTCTTTTTTTTAATGGAGGTACTTAACATGTGTGTTCTTTTTATACATGCTCATATTTCTGAATTTCAGAAGCAAGCACTAACAAAAAATTAAAACAGACAATGTTATAACTGTGTGGAAAATTTATGAAAGAGTAAAAAATGAAACACCTGTTTTGCTCTTTTATGTTGTAACATGCATGCATAACAGATGTCTTGTTTTTATGTAAGCCTACAACTGTATTTATTGATGAGTTGCCAATGTTTCAATCAAATGATTGTAGATGACATGACAAGTGACCAAGATTCCATTCCACTCTGATCACATTATTTATGTATTCTCAGCTACCACACATGGCAGTATGTTGTGTGATTATGTCACTTGGTCATGTCACTAAAAGTTTGCTCTGGAAAACACACTATTCAGAAGAAATATTTACCTTTTCAACAGCGTATACCATCACAGAACTTCCCGACACTAAAACTGTGTGTCGAACTGGGCATTAAACCCACACTTTCGTCTTACCAAATGTGTCATCAACATGGCAATCGTGTCTAGGAAGACTGATTCAGTTAGAGAATCGCCTCGAAGACTCACAACTTGAATTTTAGTCCAACACTCAATTATAATCGGACACAAAATTTTAAGCCCATTATTATTTCACTGACCAGTCTTTTAACTGCAATTAACTTCCTTGATGTAGTACACTAAATATTCTACAATAATATGCATGCAGTTATTGAAATAGTTAGCTATGGACTTTTCTTTTTAGTCAACATTAGCACAGGACTTGGTAATTACCTGCAAACTGCATACTTAGTTTATCTACACTAGAAGAGAATAACTGCTTTGTAACAAAATACATACCACACAGTGGATCCAGTGTGGGAGATGTAAAGGCAGTTTCCCCCCCATCACAGCAGACAGCAGTAGTAGTATCTTTTTCTGTGTCATATACTTAACCACTATTAATCATGAAACCTGCTCAGAATCAGTAACTCACTAAAAGACATCACTTTGCTAACACACCATCCTTTTCTGAATAATCAATGGTGTCAATCAGTTGTAAGCATTGAACTCATTACACCAATTACACTTTGGATGTTTGTGACCTGTCTCTTCATTTTCTTACAACAATCTTGGCCCCAATGATTTTCTGTAGATTTTTTTAAAAGCAAAACTATACTCTCTACAATACACATCTTTACTACTGACATTTTGGCACTGACTGTCACTTACTACTGTTAACCTGAAATTTTGCCTAGTTACTGCCTGTCTGTAACACTGGTTATTTCCCTCTTGGAAAGGAGGAGGAGGAGGAGGAGGAGGAGGAGGAGAAGAAGAAGAAGAAAGCAGGGTGGCAGAAATTACACCGCTTAGTTTGACTATTTAGCTGGTAGATTCAACACAATTATTTGTATTACAGGTGGAGAATAGTGGTTCAAATGGATTAAGTCTTTCGAAGATCCAGATACACCAAGACTTTCATAAAAATTCAGTTGACAAATTCTCCGTGTTGCCTAATTAGATTCAGAAATTTTAGATCTGTTCTCTCTGTGCTGAACTTCATCCTTTAAGGTAATGGCTCATATAGAAACATTCTGAAACATTCTAGAATAGTATATTTAAGTATTTTAAAATGGTAAGAAATTAGTCAGCAATTCTAAGGCAAGGATGCTTTGAGTTGCAGACAGGCACAATAGAAACTGTCTGAAATTGAGATTTTGGCCGTGCACACACACACACACACACACACACACACACACACACACACACCAAGAATTGTGTTGGCTGTTGGCATGACTCACTCTGTGGGCGTGCTTGCGTGCGCGTGTGCACGCGCGTGGGGGGGGGGTGGTAGTGCACGCACATGTGCACGTGTGTGTAGTGAAGAAAGTCTATTTCTGATGAAGGCCTTTTTGGCCGAAAGCTCACTTTCCAACAGTGTGTTGCGTGTGTATGTGACTCAGCATTTCTGTTATGAGTAGCAAATATCCTTTTCATAATATTGTTACATTCCATCTTGGATTTTCCGTTGTTTGGTTTAGTCAACTGTTTCCATAGCTGTCTGAGTAGCAGTTTCAGCTAGTAAACTGAAATGAGGTGGAACATGCTTCATTTGTACAATAACTAGTCAATTATTTTTTAACTACTGGACAAGTTTTGATACACACACACACACACACACACACACACACACACACACACACACTGTAAAATCTGAGAATTTTTTGTGGCTTATCACCTCTAATTTAACATTCGGATACTACAAGTCCATTGGTTCTGCTAATAGTATTCTTGTTTCCTCTTGTATACTTCACAGGCCTCAATTACTATGAAAATATAGCACCTTTGGATTTCACACTTCACATGATTGATGGTGCCATTCATAAATAAGAGGTATCTTGTGAGACAAGCAGGTGGATGTCCACAAAGTTACTGCTCAGTGCAGATTGACAGCCAATTAGAGACGAACCACTGTAATGTATCAGAAGTGGTATTTAGCTGGCACATGTGGCAGCAAATATGCATGATAAATTTCAACCAGGCATGCTATAAAAATTTTAATAAATGAAAGAGGTTTTGTTTCTTATGAAGGGTTATTTCAACTCCAAAGACCTTTGTTCACAGAGGTCTGTGTCGACATAATACTCCCGTCGAACCACTTACTACCCAAGACTTATAGCAACATTATATCACCAAATATTTGCGGAAGAGGAAAGGATTTAAATGTACAAAAATATTTTAACTCTTCACCACTCACTCTCCCTCCTTCAATAACTAACACATCATCTCTCCTTACATCAACCTCCACCAATCCCCTTCCTCCTTACACTAATTAATGTACACCACGAAACATGGCAATATTGACATATAGCACAAAAATATGGCAATAAGAAAGTCCTTGTTGGAATATGCTATTAGTGAATTCTGAAGGATACTGTCTGATATCTCAACAATCTCTTTTCTACCCATCAGCCAGACAACGCCTCAACTGTACATGTGCTATTTATTCCTAAGGAATAAATGTAATGGCAAAAAACTAGGTTTGTCTTCATTAAAACCATGTTATGCATTCTACGTTTAACCAATCTGACAAATCTTCACTAACAAGAAATGTTGGTATTGCTGTTACAGAGAGCCATTATTTGCTAATAAGTTTGTATTTATATTTTCAGATTGCACTGTTGTGTATTTATGTTTTAAAGGTTAAGACTACCTTCTTGCATTTAAATCATTACTACGAGACAAGCAGTCTACTGATCAACAACTACTCTTTATATCTTCACACAAAATATCTTCTAATAATCACAATCTGTTGTTACTTTCTGGAAATACGGTGCATTATGGATTCCATGCAGCAGCAGAGCCACAGACAAAAAGGTACAAGTGTTCCTCTTCATCATCAACATAACACAGTGTGCCCTACTTTCAGCTTCTAAGCAATAAGACGAACTGTGTGTATTCATACAACTTTTAAAGAATTTCTGAACCAATGATCACATGCTTATCACACTAATTACTTGACTGCCCAGACCAAATATTTCATTAGCTTTATAAAGGCTCCATTAATCATTATATGGGAAATACAGCTTCACAGAAGAGAACAATAAATTAGATGGAAGTCAGTCTATTCTAACTGTGTTAAGTGTGTTCATTAGTTAAGACAGCAGAATTTAAAAGGAAGTGTGGTGCTTCTGCACGTAACATGCTAATTTCAAGCAAATCCTGATAGTTCGTGAAGAGAAACTCATTATCTTGAGAATGCTCACATACCCCATGTTGACAAACATACACAAATAAAATTAAATAAATACATGTAATAACAATGAAGAACAAACAAGACTGCAGCTATGTATGTTGACAAAAATTCCTCTCCAATCTTGTTCTAAAGCTGTTCATAATTTAAACAGCAAATGAGTTACTGTATGACTGCTCATTTATGCTCAAAAAAAAATTGTGAAGGCATCAAAAATGGTGAATTTGTTCAACTAGCTGTGTGACATATTTACTAAAGAAAACAACAAAATTAGAAAATATAGCAATCTCCTCTCCTCTGCAAGGCTGAGTTGCATACACTTTCCTAGACATATGAAATTGGTAATAACAATTGCACATAGTACTCTCTTGTGTTCTATTAATATTTACAGCAGAACTGTTTACACTGCTTCCAGCATAAATAAGTCATTCTAAAATATCTGTCTTGGAGTCACAAGGTCAATACATAACTATCTGTATCAGAAAACAACATTTTAAGTTCATTTCTCAGATATACCCCACAAGTTCTGGGCAGTTCTTGGTAGTGTACAGCAAATTCATAGTGTGTGTAGTTAGTACACAGCTGTCCACTGTCTCATTTCTGAGCTGTAACAATTGTTTCTGAAATGTGAGCAAATTAAAATGTTCAGTACAATCTACTCACCACACACCTTTGTCCACCAACACCATTCGACAACAGTAGAAATATTCACTCATTTCAAATTTACTTCCTAATTACAATTAACAACATATTCATAGCCTTCACAATAAAACAATGCAATCAAACACTGCACACATTGTTTGTTTTGTGAAAGCATTCATTACTTTTAACAAGTTACACATTCTGAAAACATGTTAAGTGCAAAAAGACACCGAAAAAATTCAAGTAAACACTGAATAAGTTTTCTTAAAAAAAGAGACCTGTATTTCTGAGACATTCAGTATTACATATAGAGCCATTTTAAAATTGTGATTTCTGGGCTTCCTGGCAACATGTGCTGCATACTGCCAGTGTAATATGGAAGAGGAGAGAATCAGGAAAAGGGAGGGGAATAAAGGATCACTGGGAAACATGCACCTATATTTCCTAAGTTCTTTTGCTTATTCAAACTGTGAAACCAAACAAGGAATATGCATACAAAATTGTTCCATTAAGCTGGTTTGTACATTAAATCACACATTCACCACACCATCAAACTTTTATCATTCTCATTCAAAATTAAATACTGGTAAAATATGAAGTTATAAATAACACATTGCTCAAGAGCTCAAAGTCTCAAGTGAAAATATAATGTCTGAAGCAGAGAACAGCATAAAATTTAGCAATGTTTAAGACTGAAAGATCTCATTCATCAGCAATTAACAATTCTGTTACTTAAATGAAAAAAATCACAGAAGTACAAGATGAAAGAAAATAAAAATAAAAGGCACTTCAGTACAGGTTGATGACTTTTTGATTTTGTTCTAAATCATGCATTCGACTGTGTATGTAGTAGTTTTTAGACATTCAACATACAAGTACATACTTACTAAAATACATTTATGAATCACAACCATCCAAAGTATTTAAAACAGAAGAAGGAAAATTATGTAGAAAAACTCTGGCAAGCTATTCTCATATCAAAATATTAAACAGAAGTTCCTCTATTCAGCTACTCTACAAAATACGGAATTGGTCATTTCATAAACAAAATAGAGAATGGATGTATAAAAATAAAAAGGCAGATTTCTCTCGATTTCATTTCGTTTAAATAAGCAGCTGCAGTGATGGAAACCAGTAACTATTAGAAGTCTTAGGTTGGCTGTGCTAGGAATGGCAAAGCCACCATCCCATTAGCACATAACACACACACTCTTGCCTCACAACTGCATCAGTTCACAGCCGTGACTGCAAGCTGCTCCACGCTATGTACTTCACAAAGTCCACCAGGAAATATTGCTGAGCAAGAAATTAGATTTAGAAAGTCTTCTTGCACCTCCTGTAAAGACAAACCATTTTCTCTATAAATTTTTACATGATATGGTGGAAACAATAAGAACACCAATAAACTGTCTTACATTAAAAAAGCATATAACGAGCAGAAGAGCTAAGAATAGTGAAAGACTGCAGCAGTGTCATTAGCATAATTATGAATTGGCACAAAACACTTTCATACAAAGTCTGACAACAGAATATTAATGGATAATGAGAATAAACCCAAATGCTCCAATTTTCTACATAATGAATATTAGCACAAACATTATAGCTGGAAGATATATGATTGAAAGTAAAATGAACAAATGAATCACTTTCAATGGTATGTATTCACATTACTGCTAGTTTTGACTGACCAAACTCACCCGATGGTGTGAGCTCTTCATTAACAATAGGATTTCAATCTGAGGGCATTAATGTTGAAATGAAACTGTTGTGATAACAAAATAATTTCTCCAAGCACAATTAAATGTCACACATGTACTTGCAGAAATTTTATCACACAACATGTACACGTAATTTCTTCTATGTTCTGTAATAACTGTAAAATGTGCTGAGACCATTTTATGTATTATGTATTTAGCGAATTCCAGTGACCTGAAAAGTGAGTGCACTAGCTTGCGAGACAGATGAATAAGGCGCAGACCGAACCTGCATAGTGGATTGACAACCATTAGTCTATAAACCAGCCAGCCCGAATGTGGTTTTTAAAGGTTCTTTTAAGCAAATGCTAGGATGATGCCAAATCTCTCCCTCAGAAAATATACTGACTGATGGCTGTGGCAGCTAAAATGCATCTGACAATAAAGTTAAAATAAAAATATTTGCCTAATAATGGCAATAGTGGAATGTGGAATAAATGCCACAAAACAGAGATCATATAGTTAATCACATAGCCTCCTCCCTCAAGAGTAGTGCCAAGGGGGGCCACTCAGCTTAATGTCAACATTTGACAAATGGATCACCATCAACAGTGTCACATGCCTCACTTCATTAGACACTACAGAGACCTTTGGTATTTAAACTAGGACATTGGCACAAAGTCTGACGATCCAGAACTTTACATCACCACTTCACCTCATCGGCCAAATACTGGCTTACTCCAAGGTTGAGCTCCACTGCACAAGCATGCATTAGTGACAGCCACGGAGACAGGTACAAAGTCATGTTGTGTAACAAAGAATGGATACCTTCTGATAACGAGTTTTGTGCCTCACACTGGTAATGCTACAAATAATTGTTTAAAGTGACTAGTGATTGTACATCCTCATAAATAATTTGGCATATTAAATTGTACTTTAAAGCAATTTTGACTGTAATATAATGTTGAGAAGATTTCTCTTCAGTGAAAATATTGTTAAGAAGTTTGGCAGTTTACAAAGGTGAGAGCTGTACCTCTTGGGTTGTGGAACTACAGTGTTCAACTACCCACTACCAACAGTGGAGCATGGAAATTGGATTGGGAGGGGAGGGGGGGGGGGGGGGGGGAGCAAGGGAGATATGAAAGGTAGAGCATCAACTTCATGAGACCATGTGGAGAAGTACGCTGATTTTTCCTTGGCATCTGTACAGAGGGTATGAAAATAAGTTAATCCCAACAGATATTAGGAGGAAGTTGCTATGGCACGAATTAAAAAGTTAGAACATTGTAATACTTCAAGAATCACAAATGTTAAAAGCATATTTGTAAGTAGAGGAATAACTTTGAAAAGCCTTTACACCAACATTAAAAGGTGGGGAGGGGGAAGTGGACAAAAATGGACAAATAAAGCAGGTCAGCAAATTGATTAGTGATTACTGGAAACAGGAAACTCAAAACTTATTTATCTTATGTGGTCAATTTATTACGCAGACTGAAGCAATACAAATTCTCAAGAATGTGTTCAAAAATGAAAATTGCCAACTTTATCCCTAAGCAACACTGTAAAGCATGAAGTACTTGCAAAGTATTTTGATTAGCTTCCTAATTCTCCAGAACCAATCCACAGGCTGCAACTGCCAAACACTCATGAAACTTTAAAAGATTTACCTCTGATTACCAAAGATACTGAAATAGTAATCATATAGTAAAAACAAGACAAGTTAGTGGAGAAAACTATTACAGTGGAACTTTTGAAATGGTCTGCCAAAAATAAAAAATGAGCCACAATTAATCTTTGAGGAAACATGGAAAACAGAAAAAACCTCAGGAGAATGGAAGATGATATTGCTACACACACTAAGAAATAAAGGCAATGAAACTTAACATTAACAACTACAGAGGAATTCCTTTGCTTCCAGCTACATACAGAACATGTAACAAAATTTTACTAAATGCAGTAGATGCTACACCTTACAGTCATTTAGTTGAATATCAAGGTGGTTTTAGGAAGAGCAGATCATGTTCTTAACAAATATTTAATCTGAAGACGATGATTTGCCACAGATTATTGAATTCAAGAGACAGTGTAGTAATGTTCAGCAGTTAAAAAAAGACCTTTGATTCCATTGACAGACAAACTAAAGATAAAATAATCTGAGAATTTTATGTAAAGTCTGAATTAGCAAATCTAATTCACGAAACATTTATGGACAGACTAACGTGAAATTTATGTGAAAAATATCTCGTCCCTCTGAGGTACTTGTGAACATAAGTGTATGGAAAGGTGATGTCCTATCCCTAATTTTTTAATTGCGTTCTAGGAAAAAAAAAAAAAAAATTGGAATAAAAAATTGAATGAAAGTAAGATTTCACCTGTAAGGTTGGGAAGAGGAATCAACAATACTGGAATAAACTGAATCACATTTGCAGATGACTTCACTATACTTTCTGAAAATTTGATACCTACCGTAACACAAATTAACTCTTTGAAGAAATAATAACCTGTGGGTATTGCTAAAGAATTTTTGCAGAAAAACATGTTTTACAGACATTAAAAATGCACTGAAATTTCTGGAAACAGATATTGGTTAAATTGAAAAGGGTACAAAATTTCAATATCTTGGGGAGATAACACGAGAAAATTGATTGGAAAAAGCTGCAATAAATCTACAAATTCAAAAATAAGGCATTACTTCACAGCAGTGAGGCAAATGTCAAGCATTAAACCAAAATTTACATAGATTAGAAATACTAGAAAGGCAAATCTTTAGGAAAATATTAGCCCATGAAAAACTATGGAAGACTGGAAATTGTGTAGTACTGATGATATTTATCAAAATATAGAAACCATATCAGAAGTAATGAGGAAAACAAGACATTTTTTGAACATTTACACTGAATTCACAATGGTAAGGTAACCAAAAATATCTTAAATTATTTGTGGAGTAAGAAATCAACAACAAGCAGGGTCCATGAAGTATTTAAAGATTTAGAAGCAAATAACATAAAAGCTTAAAAAACAACTGACAGAACCATTCAGGCAAAAGTATTCTATACGAAAAGAATCCATGGTAAGAAGTAGTAAGAATCTGAAGAAGAAGAAGAAGAAGAAGAAGAAGAAGAAGAAAACTGGTCTGAAGTGGTTAGATGACAGGAAGGAAAAAAAGAACAGATGAAAAAGTACTAGAAGGAAAGAAGAGAAAAATGAACTGAAATTGGCATGTGGTCCTTGGTTAGCACAACTGACAAGAAATAAATAAATAAATTCATAAATCATAAAATCAGCAATTACCACTTGTGTCTCTTAAGCCAACAAAAGAATGAGAAACATGTATTTTCACAACAAGCCAAAACAGTCCCCACAATTTATATGACTAATGAGAAAAATCTTAAACTGAATATAAATTGAAATTATATATAAACGTCAATCTTTCTTCAGTTTAGGGTAGTGAATTTAATGAATGTGTTTCACAACTCCTATTACATACAAACAGTATCTAAAAGACAATATAATTAGCACAGAAATAACATCTAGCTGGTCCCTGAAGGGTGTCTATAGACCGCCCATCATTCATCTGCAAATGAGTGGTACCCGAACTACTTATTCCTTTACCATGTCACACAGCTGTGACGTAAAGTCAAACATATCGTAAATCCATTTCTTCTGTGTCTTCTTCTCTTTACTTGCCTTATTTTTTATTTTCTCTTTCTCTTTGTGTCACAGGTTATAATATATTTCATTTTTTACAAGAACATGAAGCGAAACTGACAGTGGTAATGTTTTTTGGGTAAACCTCAGTACATCAAAAGGACAGGGTAATGGGAAACAGAGTGGTGTGTTTATCATAAGGATCCATGACAAGCAGACCTTGCAGACTAGCCTTTTTTGATTTCCATCATATTCACAGAATCTGAGATCACTGTCTGGACATCAACTTCCTATTGCAGAACAACAAAATATATAACATTTCCACGATTTTACAATATTCACTGGTAGCTGAGTGTGTAATGTGTGTGTTTTTCAAGCAAAGTCTCTGGTCCGAGTCTCATTACTAGCAACTTTTCTATATTTTGTTTACATGCTGTATTTACAGTAAAGTGGAAATATAAATGAACAAATACTGAATCAAAATTTTAATAAAAATAAATTATTATTTTGAATTACTAATAACATGAAAATTTAAGTATCAACAAGAAAAAATTTTGTACAGACAAGAAAAGTGCCCTATTGCTAAACAAAAAAATTTGTAAGTGAGGCTTCTAATTTTGTACTGAATTTTAATTTATTTTGAGTACTGAAATTTTCATACAATTACTAATTTATACAGTTAACTTTTCAATTATACCCATATTTGTACCTTCAACTAATTGTTTTTGTAACGGTATTAAATTTTCACTATTTTTTTTTTTTTTTTTTTTTGTGTCTGTAGCTCTAACCATTACTTAATTTTAGTTACTGCTAATACTTTTTTCATTTTCTCAGTTTATTCTCTTCCATTCTGTAATAGTTCTATTGCAGTTATTAGTCTCTCCTTTAGTTCATTAATCACCCATCTCTTCGGTTTAAATTGTTCATAACAAAAATCACCATCGGTATCACTTTAGCAAATTTCAATCTAATTGTAGCTTCCTACGATAATCACTACCAGTATCACTTTAGTAAATTTCAATTTAATTCTAGCTTCCTACGATAATCTATTAATTATTAAGCTTACTTCTCTCTGCTGGCAGCATCGGCCTCTTAAATCACTCCCCTTTCCCTTATTTCCACCCTAACCTGTTTCAAATACGCTAATTACATTTCTCCTCTTACGACATAGGATACACAGTGACACTCAGCCGTCACTATTATTGGTCATATTCTCCTTGCACCGAATACCACTAATCCATTTTCTATACTCCCGCAACCTCAGGAAATCTCTTGCAGTCGCCTTTCTTTCAGCACTCGCGGAGTCACAAACAAGGCGCGCAAAATCTTGGACACCCCTGTGTTATGTCACTTGGCGGAAGCACCGGCCAGTGCCTCTCGCGGCAGGTAGTGCCTAACAAAGGGACAAACCAGTCTGCCACCCTACTCCAAGCTGCTCAGCGGAACGCGTCAGAGCTTTTAGCAGCTCACTGCAACATCCAGTCTTTACCTGCACATTACGAAGAACTTAGCCTCCTCTTCAACCAACTAAACTACCACGTAATCCTCTTATCCGAAACGTGGTTGAAACCACACATATCCTCTGCATCTATTCATCTCCCAGGGTACACATTTCTTAGGGCAGACAGATCAAAAAAGCGAGGTGGTGGGGTCGGCGCGTATATACGAACAGATCTCAAAGCGAAAGTCTTATGTACGTCAAATCCTGCTGAAGAAAAAGAGGCTGAATTCATGTTCATTGAAATAAATATACAAAGTTGGAAATTCTTGACTGGCGTCGTGTACAAGCCGCCAAAAATAAACTCAATGAGTTCCTTCCAGTTGGAATTACATTCACTCCAGTGTCAATACGAACATGTCATCGTAATGGGTGACTTGAACGTAGACCTGCTAAGAGACACTCCCTCCGCAATAAACCTAAGAAGATTGTTTAGTTGCAATAGCATGAACATTCTTCCATTACAACCTACACACCATACGGCGCACAGTCATACTCTTATAGACTTAATCGCAACGAAACAGACTGACAAAGTAAGGGATGTTGGTCAAACATCGGCCCCTGGCCTCTCAGCACATGATGTAATATTCCTGGCCTACTCTGTGCAGCCCCCAAGGATCAAATCGCGCTACATAACTTGTAGGAACATGAAACGTATTGACCTTGACGCTCTAACAGCCGATTGCTCAGAAATCTCATGGCATCAAATAATCAGAGAACCTACAATCGATGGCAAAATTAATGAACTTGGTGATAAACTCACTGCCCTCTATGACAAACATGCACCTGTGCGCACAATCCGTGTAAGAAACTCTTCTGCTCCATGGCTGACTGCTGAATTACGTCAAATGATGACTAATAGGGATGCTGCCCACAGGCGTT
The DNA here is from genome assembly GCF_023864345.2 of Schistocerca serialis cubense. Classification (NCBI taxonomy): domain Eukaryota; kingdom Metazoa; phylum Arthropoda; class Insecta; order Orthoptera; family Acrididae; genus Schistocerca; species Schistocerca serialis. The sequence goes on from NC_064639.1 coordinate 874,927,711, forward strand.
TCAAGGCAGATCCGAAACCAGAGCGTTTCGAAGAATACAGAAAGCTACGGAACAAAGTGAAACAATGCATTCGCAATGATAAAATCAGGCACGCTCGCTCCCTTGTATGCAGCGATCTGACGCCCACGACTCTATGGAAGAATCTCCGTAGCTTGGGGGTCGGAAAGGCAAAATCGGAAACTACTTTTCATATGTCAGCTAACGAATTAAATGAATTCTTCTCTGCACCTCTGAATACCAGCACGGCTGATAATTACTGTCCACAAGAATCCTCAAACAGGATAACTAACAACGATAGCTTCCATCTAAAACATGTAACAAGAAATACGGCAAGAAAAGCAATAATGAGAATCTCTTCTGATGCAATAGGCAACGACAGTATCGGTATAACCATGATTAAGAATGTTGCCGATATCTTAGTACCTGTCTTAACTGACATATTTAATTTTTCCCTCGTGAACGGAATATACCTCACTGCATGGAAAAGAAGCATAATTCGACCCATCCCTAAGATCGAAAACCCGCAACTGCCTAGTGATTACCGACCAATTAGCAAACTGCCTGCTGTTTCCAAAGCACTCGAATATATTGTTCATGACCAAATCACCAAACACTTGCATGAATTCAGCCTATATGACAAATTTCAATCCGGTTTCCGTAAACATCACAGCACAAACACTGCTCTTATTAAAGTAACAGATGACCTGAAATGTGCCATCGACAATCGAAAGGCAACAATATTGACGCTACTGGACTTCAGCAAAGCTTTTGACACTTAACTTTGACATATTGCTCAGAAAAATACAACAGCTTAATTTCTCTGATAGTGCAATGAGATGGTTTGAAAGCTACTTAAAAGACAGACAGCAATGTGTTGTCTGTGTAAATGAAAAATCTTCCTGGAAACATGTTTCCTCGGGAGTGCCACAAGGATCAGTCTTAGGACCACTTTTGTTTTCTTTATATGTCAACGATATTTCGTCGGTTCTGTCCTCCTATAAATATCATTTCTATGCTGACGACCTCCAGCTCTACCTAAGCGTCAGACCTGAAGATGTAAACACTGCAATCGCTCAGATGAATGATGATCTGTCTTCGGTAGTGACATGGGTGAAAAGCCTGGGGCTTAAACTAAATGCAAAAAAGATGCAAGTAATCTTAATAGCCCATCAGAAATTAATAAGTTCAGATTTCCGCGAACGGCTACCTCCTATTCTGCTCGACGGTACTCCAATACCATGTCAGAAAACAGTGAAGAACTTGGGTGTAACTTTGGATGAGCATCTCAACTGGGCGGAGAATACAGTCGCAGTGTGCCGACAGACGCCTGCTTGTCTCTATGCTCTCAAAAAGTTTCGGAACATATTTCCACAGGACTTGAAACGCCAGCTCGTGCAAGCACTCGTTCTACCGAACCTCCACTATTGTGATGTGATTCAACAAGGCACGAGTAGTGAAAACAAAAGACGGCTAGAGCTAACCATGAATGCCTGTGTGCGTTACACCTGCAACATTCGCCGATATGATCATGTTAGTGCTTCATACTCCGAGCTAAAGTGACTGCGGCCGGACAAATTGCGTGACTACCACACTATGTCTGCTTCACAGACTCCTCATCGCGCAAGCACCCCAGTACCTTGCTTCAGAGATTAAAAACCTTTCATGCCATCATAATCGAAACACGAGGTCACTCTTATTTGGTATCCTAACTGTGGCCACTCACAAAACAAAAACTTTTGCAAACTCCTCCTCAGTTGCCGCTGTCCGCCTCTGGAACAAACTGCCCCTTACCTTGCGCAAAATTCAATCTCCCGCTGCTTTTAAGAAGAAGTTGAAGCATTTCCTACTATCATCCTCAAAGTTCTCCACAAAATTAATGTACCAGGCCAATCCTCTCATCTGTCAAATAGCAAAGCTAGCGTCTCCTATCTTGCTCCTGAGATGCCTTCCTCTTCATCTATCTCTATTAGCCAGGCAATCTTCTTTTCCTTTATATTTCCCTAATTATGTTTCATCATGTCTATTCTTCTCCTCCCTTCACCATGAGTCTCCCTCATACTCCCTGCTGCCAGCACTCCTATCTAAAATTTGTCTCTTCAATAATGTCTAATTATAACAGTACTTATGATCTACAAATATGAACTCTATATGTATGTATTTTTCCAGGTGTACCTTTCTAATTGTTTATTTCACTTTTTGTACTAGATGTAGTTTAACATGCCTACTAAAACGTATGAATGTAAAATAAGTAGAATGCCTGGTTAGATGTAAGAGAGGGCCTGATGGCCCTAATCTTGCCAGGTTAAATAAATAAATTTAAAAAGATATCTTTTTATGAAAGAATATGACTAAGTATTTGTTAATAAACATTTCCACTTCACAATAAACACATAACTTAAATAAAAGTAAAAAAATGTTACTATATAAAGTGTGTTGACAATTCACGTTATACAACATTCCTTCAGACACGCATACTTAATAATGATGCACACTCATTAAATACATTGTATTATGAAATTTGATCTAAAATTGTAAATTTAAATCTTCTTCAGCTGTACTATTTATCAGTGATGGGTGAAAATTTGTGCCAGACTGTACACATTACAATTTTCTGAGGTACAAATATCTACAAGGTTTTCTTTGTTAAATTTATGTAAAGCATAGTATCTATAACTTTGAAAATTGTAACTTATCAGTTATTAAGTGTGAAGTTCTTGCAAAGTTTATATGAGGGCTGCAACTTAAATAGTGGCAACTATTTACTCATAACCAATATAAGTAGTCACCAACATTGTGTAGAACCTGTTGCCAGCGATGTGGAAGGTGACGTATACCGTTAGCAGAGCCTGTTCTGTTGATGGCGTGAATGGAGTGGTCTGAAGTTATGGCAATTCTCGTGTTCAACTGTGATGGTGTTATCCTAACGCATTACATTCCTCCACTGCAGACCATCAATACACAGTATTACTGTTCATTTTTGGAGCATCACCTGCGACCAGCTTTGCAAAAGAAGCGGCGACACTTTCTGCACAATCCACCCATCATTTAGCACGACAATGCGCAGGTGCATACAGTGCAAGCTTTGGCTGCTCTGTTCAGTCTAAGGGACTGGGAAGTACTGTACCATTCACCAGACTCCTCGCACGTAAGTCCTTGTGATTGATTTTGTTCTGAGGATGAAGGAACCACTTCATGACATTTGCTTCAGAACTGTTCCAGAGATTAGACGAGCAGCAGACCGCTCCTTTCGCACCATCGACAGAACAGGCTCTGCTAACGGTATACTACGCCTTCCACATTGCTGGCAATGGGTTCCACACAACTCTGATTACTACTTTGAAGGTCAGTAACAAGTGCAAACATGTAACTCTTTTTGTATTGGTTGTGAATAAGTAGTTGCCACTATTTAAGTTCCAACCCACGTATTACTGTAATTGTGCTAATTCACAACATGGTAATATACATTATGTTGAGACTCTCATGACAGTTATGTATGTTTTACATTTGGTTGTGTTTTATATGATGAAAATTAATTTTTGATCAATTGATGTATATTGTGTAAGTATTGCAGTTTCAAAAACCTGTAATTGCACCCATTTTCTATGTTGCCTGTATATATTTTACATTCATCTCTGTTTTGCACTACACAGTTTTCTTCTGTGAAGATGGTAGTTTTAACTGAAACCCATACAGAATAAATATGTAAGTCTACAGCTCATGATGGAAATGTGTGTTTTTAAAAATACTTAACAGCTACAGACAGCCACTTAAGAACAGTTTTAAGAATAATTATCATGAACGAAGTCTAGTGTTGATAAAAGGTAACATACTCCAGACACCGTATCACCCAACTATAATATTTGGAAATACATACAACACAGAGTGCTCATACCAATTATCCCATAACAAATTGTATTGAAAGTTATTTAGGGCCTACCATTAACTCCACAGTGACTGTTTCGCCGATTCTCGTCTTACCTTGTAAGTCTAACTGTCTAA